>NC_045965.1:31099585-31441103 GCF_010909765.2 Amblyraja radiata
CCAGCATCCAACCTATTACAGCCCGGAGACAAGATCCTCAAGGTGAGCTGAAGATTTGGGAATTACCAATTTGTTATACATATCCAACTATCAATTTAATTGACATAATAGTCCTACACAAAAATGTAGCTTTTAACTTTTAATATTAGGTGACGATGAAGTCAATTCCAGATCTGAAAGAAAAAAGGAAATTAACCGCTACAAATCAAGTTTTAATCTGTATTTTTGTAACTGCAATTTAGATATATGAACAAATAGTTCAACACCAAAATTAGCAGAGTAGTTAAAAGTTAAATCCGACATGGCAGACTGGTGACAGTGATTAAGGCAAAGTCAGAAAATAATTGGCTGAATGGTGGTGAACTGATTAAAGTATGGAAAGGCGAGTGTTGGTTTAAAGGACTAATGTTTCAGGTTGAAAGGAGGTAGAAAGTGGTGTTCCATTAGTACTAATATGGGAACCACTCATTCATAATTTAGTTTGATATGACAGAAGCTGCATTTAGCAATTTAGCTTTGGATAATCCTCTCAGCACCAATGTATAATCTTCTGGGAAAATTCTTGATTGCTCAACCTTGCATTAATTCCCTAGCATGTATCTATACACTGTAAATGGCTCAATTGTAACCATGTATCGTCTTTCCGCTGACTGGATAGCACGCAATTAAAGCTTTTCACTATACACGTGACAATAAACTAAACTGCAGGTTGAGGGGATCTTCGTTGCATAATGGAATTGTTTTGGGGCAGGGGAAACAAGCCCCACCCCCAAATAAAAATTATTGGGTGACGAAGCCCTGACAACCCTAATGTAATCAAACCTGTGAAATGCTTTAAACACTATGGATGTCTTGAGACATTAAGATTAAAAAACTTCAAACACAAAAAAAAAATCCCTGACAAATAAAGCAGTAGACTTAAAAACAAGTAGTTATCCCTTCTTCTACCCATCACAGGATTCTTTAGCAGGCCCGGAACATAGACATCGAACATTTTGGTTTTGAAAATTTTCACTCTTGCACTGTACGCCACAGGGAGGGCATAATTTGGCACGCCAGCAGCAAACCTGATTTCCTAATTCATGTGCCAAGATGTGGAAATACAGGGAAAAGACTCAAATGCTAGAGTAACTCAGTGGTCAGACAGTATCTCTGCGAACATGGACAAATGACGTTTCTGTCCGGCACCCATCTTCAGACCCGATCCCGAAATGTACCCTATTAATAGAGATGCTGCCTGACCTGCTGAGTTATTCCAGCACTTTGTGTCTTCTTTTGTAAATCAGCACCTGCAGTTCTATGTATCCACATGAAAATGAAGAAATTGAGTAAAACGAGATAAGGATGACAAATTTTGATACATTTACTGATACTCTCCTGCCAAATGAAGCCGAATGACAGAAATATGAACATCTTGCTATCAAAATTAGATGAAACTAAACCAAATTAATTTGGGTAGGAAGGAACTGCAGATGTTGGTTTACACCGAAGATAAACACAAATTGCTGGAGTAATCCAGCGGGACAGGCAGCATCTCTGAAGAGAAGGAATGGGTGACGTTTTGGGTCGAGACCCTTCTTTAGACTGGCAATCAATTTAGAAATGTGATTGGGGGTGCTAAACATGAAACATATGGGCAGGCTTTCAATAACTTGTAGACTTGCTGGTCAACTACAAATTAACTTTTTATGGATAAATATGAGGTGATGCACTGACCATTACTTGGAGTAAACAGTCTTTTAGTATTTAAAATTACCTTTAGCACTAGGATATAAAATTCAGAAGTAATGTTAAACTTCAGTTTGATGTTCATACTGAACAAAGATATAAAACTTCTAAAGAATACACAAATAAATATAATCAAGGCATCAGAGCCTTGGGTTTGCTAGCATTGTAATTCAAGAGTATTTATTTGTGTACCAATCTATTATTTATTGAGTAAGTTGCCACTTCAACAATTAGCTATAATAAATTTGCAATAAAACCTAATGACAAAGAAACTACTGGATTGTCGTAAAAATCTGTCTTGTTTACTAATGTCCTATTAAAGCCACAACTCTTACCAATCTGGCCTGTTTTTGACTTTGGACCTGCAACTGTGGCTGATGCTTAATTGGGTTCTGAAAAGGCTTTGCAGTCATCTGGGGAGGTGTGGGAAGGGCAATAAATGTTGGTTTAGCCAGCGAATATCTACATCTTGCAACAAAAAATAAACTGAGGGATTCTAAATTTGGAGTAAGTTTGAAATGGCTTTTCCTTAGAATGGAGAAGATTTAGCAACTTAGAATGTTTTCAGCTGTAATAGCAATAAAACCAGTTGCCATGAATAAAAGAATAATTACTACAAAATCACAAAATGAGAAATGCCTTTAATCAGAATGTTGAGCTCACTGCCACATAATATACAATAGATGTGAAATAATAATTAAAATATAACAGATTTTAATGAAAGTATAACAGACTCAAAATAAAATTGAAATGGAGAGAATTAAATGAGAAAATAAGAATACAAAGAGGTGTTGAAGGACTGAGATGCAATATTTGAGACACGTCTACTTTACAAAATTAAATTAAGTTAATAGAGAATTGCAGTTGGAGGGGTGGGGGGAGGAGGTGTAGAATCTTTAGCAGTGTTACAAGTGGTACTTAGTCATACAGCACAAAAACGGTACAGCACAGAAAGAGGCCCTTCAACCCGACTTACATATGTTGACTAAGATGCCTCATCTACCCTAGTCCCATCTGGCCACGTTTATAGTCATGGGCCAATAAACGGCCAAATTTGAGGTCCATTAGGACCATATTAACTCAGAAACCCGTTGAGTTCCAGAGATTGTGAGGATAACCGTTTAAAGGTGTAAAAGTAACATTTTAAAGTGCCTAATCAATAGATTATTGCTTATTTCCACAGTTATTGTTTATACATACATGTATTTTTGTTTTTTTGTAGGCCAACGGGCATAATTTTATACACATGGAACATGACAAGGCAGTTTCGCTTCTTAAGAGTTTCCAGAATACAGTGGATCTGATAATCCAGCGTGAGGTTTAATTGATTTTTCTGTAGAAAAATGTTTAACCAATAAGATTAAAATTCTTTACTGCAGCTTCCTGTGTGAGGAACGCCAGGCAATTTTTTCCAATTTTTTTTGCCAATTGCTGGACCAATGGCGACACTTGTGCCAAACTTATTACTAAGATACTTATCAACCAGTATTACAATGTTTAATATTTTATCTTCACAAATGAATAATTTATGAAATTGATGTTTATGTGGTGATTTTTCAGCCAGTCAGAGGCTGTGAAATGGCAGGTCATTCGGTGCAAATGTTTCTATATATTTATTACATATATCGTTCATTTTTGGAGTAGATTTTTTTTGTCAAGTATCAGAGCACCAAAAGCATATACATGTCTTTAGGAATTGCACCACCATTAACACTGCCTCAAAATTGTACATGTCCTTTTTTGTATAAAGCAAAAATGCATCAACGAATGCATCAACAAATGCAAATGAACTGAGAAATTTAAAGCTATTTTCTTATCAATAATTGAAAAAGAATTTGGATGTGGAGGGTTCAGCAAATGATGTTATCTGTTCCATAAAAAAAATAACTAAAAATGTGGAAGTGTAAGATGCTTTTATATACATCCATAAAAGGGGTAAAAAAGTACCCCTGTTTTTAACTGCCTTTCTTTGAGAAATTCTAGATATGGAAAGAATGTTGGAGCAGAAGGGAAAAGTAATTTTCTTTTGAATACCACTCCTAATGTTTATTTCAAAAGTAACATTGATAAAAGCACATCGGCATGAGCAAATTACTCACGAGACATTTGTTCTTTTTTTCATTTAAGAGAATTTGAATTTAATCTGCATGTGCATTATAATACCCCACATGCATGTGTGCACAGATACCCTGCACCAGAACTGAAAAGGTACCTCCAAGTTGTTCATTTGAAAACAGAACATAACCAAAATGTTGCAATTGTCCTTCAACAAATCTGTTTATCTTGAGGGAAGAGTGAATGTCTGCAAAATCTCAGGTTGTCTCATTTCATTGTCATATGTGATTGAATTTAACAAGCAACATATAAATGATGTTGTCCATAAATTGAGTACAATCATCTGGGCTCTTAAGATAAGAGCAACCAACGATGCAGACAATATTTTTATAGAAAGTAGAGATATTAGCATTCAGGTTAATATGCAAGTTTCAATTATGCAGCCACTCATTTTACTTTAAAAAAAAATCTTTTCTCATTCATGATATTTTTAACTTTTTAATGATGGGGGAATCTATTAATCTCCAATTATGATGTTATTTTCTCATTCAATTGAAAGAAACAATGTTTTCTTTTGCTTGTTAAAAATCTTTTAGAAAAGATATTTGATGTGATGGGTTTCCTTATTTGCATGGTATAATTCGGTTATAGAAATATTATGAATTTGAAAATGTATAAAAGTTGGCGCTCAAAGCTGTTGATCTATACATTTTGATAATTCAATACTTAACTAAATTTTCAATTGGAGTTTTTTGACAAATGTCAGTTTATATTATCATACCAGATATAATTAAAAATATGCAACTTTGTGAAATGGAGAAATTGAACTATTTTTACAACAACATCACTTGTTTGCTAGATCAAGATTAATGAAAGGTAATTCAGGCAGTTAATTTGCAGTGTACGTACTGTTCTAAATAATCGAAACCAATGTGCAGTACAAAAGTTAGATGTTGGAAAATTAAATATGAAAAAAATAATCAAGTTAAACTTCGCAACAGCACCCAAAGTATATCATTGGTTTTGCAAGTTTCAGGTTAGATATATTGAAATACTACGACACTTGGAATTATACTTGGTTTTACTGTAATAATCTGGCACTATTGAATTGAAACTACATGATTTTGCGAAAACATTTATATTTATGCATTATTGCCATTTTTCTCACATGGTCCTCGTGTTCTTTTGAAATTCACTATCAACACATCAAATCTCTTAAAACATTGATGTTTAATTCCCTTCTGTTGAGGCTCTCAGATTCAGAATTCCACATCACAATGGCGTAGTGAATTTTGGAACATCAGTAAATAAATCAAAAAAATCTAGAACACTGGAGATTGCTTGGCCCATCAAGTCAGTCCAAAAAAAAAACTCTGACATTTATATTATTCCCATGCAGATAATGACAATACAAGTAGGCATTCAAGTACTAATAAACATGTTGAATGTTTCTGCCTTTATTCTCCATGCAGAGTTCCAGCATGATACAACTCTCCAGGTGCTACTCACATCTCCTCTATTGATTATTTAAAATCTATGTTTCTTGGTGTTTGACATCTCTGCTAAGGGAAATAGCTTCTTCCTATTTATTCTAGGCCAATCACATTTTAATACATTTAATTCTACATCTTCTGTTATACCAGCTTATCTGATCTTTCCTCATAACAATATTTTTTGGCAACAATCTAGTAAATCTCCTCTGCATTTTGCACTGCTATCACATCTTTTCTGTACTATGATGACCAGCACTACACATATTACTCAAGTCATGGCTGAACTTGTGTTGCTTACAATTCAAGTCTCATATTCGTCGTCCCAGTTAATAACATATTACACTATGTATGCCCTTTTAATTACCTGATTGGTCTGTATGTTACATAGATACATAGACAATATGTGCAGGAGTAGGCTATTTGAGCCAGCACAGCCATTCAACGTGATCATGGTTGATCATCCACAATCAGTACTCCGTTCCTGCCTTCTCCCCATACCTTGAAGGGACGTGCAAAATTCCTTAAAAGGTTCCAAGGCCTCCTTTTTATTGTATATTTCTTGTCTTGTTGCATTTCCCCAATATTAATTATCCAATTAAATTTCATTTGCCATTTTTCTGCCAATTAACCAGATGACTTATACCTTCCTCCAGTTTACTCTTCACTATCAACTCCAATTTGTTTTACTAATTAAATCCTATATTTTCAACTTTTTTGTTTTTCTTATTTTTCTTCATTTCCACTAAAGATATGGGTCAGAGAATTCATCACCTCCAGCAAAATGCACTGAAATGTCCTCAAATTTCTCATAATAAAAATTGATTACCTCATTCTGCATCTTTTTGGGCTTTTAACATAGTGCGAGGGAAGTATAATTTAAAGTCATTTTTGTTGAGGCTCTTGCAGACTAATTATATATTTTTTATTTCATATTCCGCCCACTCCCTCTTTGGCTCCATTAAAAGTTTTCTTATTTAATGATGCAGTTTTGTAACCAAATTCTAACTTAAAGTTACACTTCCAATTTTTCTTGGTGGCTATTTTGAAGAATGTTGCCCAAAAAAAGAGCAGCAAGGCATGATGTGCTCTCCGCATAGTGAGTTCCAAACTTAGGTCACTGAAACATTAAGAGTAAAGTGTAAAGGGAACCTATTTGTACAGGTAATTTGCTCTCAGCCCCCTTGCTGTTTGGAATCTGGGATAAATATATCTGCAATACCACATTCTTGTCAAATTGTAAAAGAGAAGGAATCCTAGTTTAGTCAACATTCTCTAGCTGTACATGGATAACGTTTCCATTGTGCAAGAGACAGAAGGAAAACAATCCTCAGGCCACATTGTTTTAGATATTACAGAGCAGGTTACATTGTAAAAATGAACCCATGTAAATTCAGCTTTGTTGATGTAAGAGAAAACAATCATTTTTCTATGTCATAATTCATAAATAAGAAAGTATAGTAAAATTTAGTCTACTGCAGTATTTTGTAAATAATTGTCAACAATGGCATTGAAATAACTTATCATTTAGATTGTGAATGTAAACATCTGCTTCTGCAGTCAAAAATATTTTAATCGAATTGAAAGCTACTTTATGTGCAACAAAAGACAAAAAAAAAGTTGCAGGATTTTACTGTTTTTAATTTCACAGACTGTAATGAAGTTGACAAAACGTGTCTGTTCAAATGCACATACAAGTCTATCCTTCCAATTTTATTTAAGAATCGACAATTTTACTGGTGTACATCTGTGTTCAAAATGCATTTTGCATATTCTGTCTGTACATACTTGGGGAAATTTACCAGATTAAAAGGAACTAAACTACTCATTTCCAATTTGAGTGAAAATATAGCAGAGCTATTTTTGGGCTTTGAAATTCTGGGATTTTTTTCTGTATTCAAAAGAGTGAATAATGTATGAAGTCTCTTTAATGAGCAGATATTAATTTAAATTGTCACACATTTGTAAATAATCTCTGCTGAATGGATTTATCATGTTAATGCTGTATTGCATAAGTTTCATTATCGGATTTCATAGTCTGTTTTTTTAAATCCCAATTTTTAGGTTGAATTAATGAATTCTTAATGTATTAATGCTATTGTCAAAATATAAAACTGTGCTAATGATTTGCATTTCTGGAGCAGGTAATCTTGATTTTTTCACTGTCAAACACAATCTATACCTTTCATAGGAACAAAATTCTATTTCAGACGGGCAAGGATGGGAGTCGATGGAATATTGATTCAAATAAACCAAACAACCAATTATTTTTTTGAAATGCCTTTTTCTGTAGTCAGTGCTTTTTTTGTGCACAAAAAGATTCTGGTCCACGCGATTAATAAACATATGTCACATGGCTGGTAAACAAAATAATGACATTAACATTTTAAACATAGAAATTAGGTGCAGGAGTAGGCCATTCGGCCCTGCACCGCCATTCAATGTGATCATGGCTGATCATCCAACTCAGTATCCCGTACCTGCCTTCTCTCCATACCCTCTGATCCCCTTAGCCACATCTAACTCCCTCTTAAATATAGCCAATGGACTGGCCTCAACTACCCTCTGTGGCAGAGAGTTCCAGAGATTCACCACTCTGTGTGAAAAAGGTTTTTCTCATCTCGGTTTTAAAGGATTTCCCCCTTATCCTTAAGCTGTGACCCCTTGTCCTGGACTTCCCCAACATCGGGAACAATCTTCCTGCATCTAGCCTGTCCAACCCCTTAAGAATTTTGTAAGTTTCTATAAGATCCCCTCTCAATCTCCTAAATTTTAGAGAGTATAAACCAAGTCTATCCAGTCTTTCTTCATAAGACAGTCCTGACATCCCAGGAATCAGTCTGGTGAACCTTCTCTGCACTCCCTCTATGGCAATAATGTCCTTCCTCAGATTTGGAGACCAAAACTGTACGCAATACTCCAGGTGTGGTCTCACCAAGACCCTGTACAACTGCAGTAGAACCTCCCTGCTCCTATACTCAAATCCTTTTGCTATGAAAGCTAACATACCATTCGCTTTCTTCACTGCCTGCTGCACCTGCATGCCTACTTTCAATGACTGGTGTACCATGACACCCAGGTCTCGCTGCATCTCCCCTTTTCCTAATCGGCCACCATTTAGATAATAGTCTGCTTTCCTGTTTTTGCCACCAAAATGGATAACCTCACATTTATCCACATTATACTGCATCTGCCAAACATTTGCCCACTCACCCAGCCTATCCAAGTCACCTTGCAGTCTCCTAGCATCCTCCTCACAGCTAACACTGCCCCCCAGCTTAGTGTCATCCGCAAACTTGGAGATATTGCCTTCAATTCCCTCATCCAGATCATTAATATATATTGTAAATAGCTGGGGTCCCAGCACTGAGCCTTGCGGTACCCCACTAGTCACTGCCCGCCATTGTGAAAAGGACCCGTTTACTCCTACTCTTTGCTTCCTGTTTGCCAGCCAGTTCTCTATCCACATCAATACTGAACCCCCAATGCCGTGTGCTTTAAGTTTGTATACTAATCTCTTATGTGGGACCTTGTCGAAAGCCTTCTGGAAGTCCAGATACACCACATCCACTGGTTCTCCCCTATCCACGCTACTAGTTACATCCTCGAAAAATTCTATAAGATTCGTCAGACATGATTTACCTTTCGTAAATCCATGCTGACTTTGTCCAATGATTTCACCACTTTCCAAATGTGCTGCTATCCCATCTTTAATAACTGACTCTAGCAGTTTCCCCACTACCGATGTTAGACTAACTGGTTTGTAATTCCCCGTTTTCTCTCTCCCTCCCTTCTTAAAAAGTGGGGTTACGTTTGCTACCCGCCAATCCTCAGGAACTACTCCAGAATCTAAAGAGTTTTGAAAGATTATTACTAATGCATCCACTATTTCTGGAGCTACTTCCTTAAGTACTCTGGGATGCAGCCTATCTGGTCCTGGGGATTTATCGGCCTTTAATCCATTCAATTTACCCAACACCACTTCCCGACTAACCTGGATTTCACTCAATTCCTCCAACTCCTTTGACCGCGGTCCCCTGCTATTTCCGGCAGATTATTTATGTCTTCCTTAGTGAAGACGGAACCAAAGTAGTTACTCAATTGGTCCGCCATATCCTTGTTCCCCATGATCAACTCACCTGTTTCCGACTGCAAGGGACCTACATTTGTTTTAACTAATCTCTTTCTTTTCACATATCTATAAAAACTTTTGCAGTCAGTTTTTATGTTCCCTGCCAGTTTTCTTTCATAATCTATTTTTCCTTTCCTAATTAAGCCCTTTGTCCTCCTCTGCTGGTCTCTGAATTTCTCCCAGTCCTCTGGTATGCTGCTTTTTCTGGCTAATTTGTACGCATCATCCTTCGCTTTGATACTATCCCTGATTTCCCTTGTTATCCACGGATGCACTACCTTCCCTGATTTATTCTTTTGCCAAACTGGGATGAACAATTTTTGTAGTTCATCCATGCAGTCTTTAAATGTCTTCCATTGCTTATCCACCGTCAATCCTTTTAGAATTAATTGCCAGTCAATCTTGGCCAATTCACGTCTCATACCCTCAAAGTTACCTTTCTTTAAGTTCAGAACCATTGTTTCTGAATGAACAATGTCACTCTCCATCCTAATGAAGAACTCAACCATATTATGGTCACTCTTGCCCAAGGGGGCACGTACAACAAGACTGCTAACTAACCCTTCCTCATTACTCAATACCCAGTCTAAAATAGCCTGCTCTCTCGTTGGTTCCTCTACATGTTGATTTAGATAACTATCCCGCATACATTCCAAGAAATCCTCTTCCTCAGCACCCCTGCCAATTTGATTCACCCAATCTATATGTAGATTGGTCACCCATTATAACTGTTTTGCCTTTGTCGCACGCATTTCTAATTTCCTGTTTGATACCATCTCCAACTTCACTACTCTTCACTTTAAAGAGTTGTCGATTTGCAGTACCAACACGTACTGTCACAAAAAAAGCACTGCTTGTAGTTATCAATAAATGAACTCCAAAGATGTGATACCAAACACCACAGACCATGATCATTCCATGCCTGACCCTGTCTGGATTCATCAACCCTCAACCAGGCAAGTATTGCAGTGCAAATTGAAAATCTGCAGATGCTGAAATCTTGAGCAAAACACAGATTGCTGGAGTTACTCAGTTATCTGACCCGCTGAGTTATTCCAACACTTTGTGTTTTGCTCATGTATTAGACTGCTACACATATATTAAACATAGAAACAAAATCTGTGCAGAAAACTAAGGATCAACTCAATCTAATTTACATGGCTTAATACCACACCACTTTACCGCAAACGATCAATAGAACTCAATATTTAATGTCCTGAAATAATGGATATGAATAATAGATTGTGGTTAAATATCTTAAAATATAAACAGCTACAAAATACGCACTCAAATGAGACTCGTTAATATAGTTTATTTATAAGCATTGCTAGAAAGTATTGTTTGAGAATAAATCATATTTTGAATAATTTGATCGCACTAACTTCAATTTCAAAACCCACACAAATATGCAAAAAGTAGTAATTCCAACTCTAACAAAAAGATTAAAAGTTAATAAAATTATTTATAATATTAAATGGATTGGAATGTATCTGTTAAATTATGAATCAAGCAACAGCTATAATTTTGTCTTGCTAAAACATTGAGCAAATTTAGCAGTTGACAAAAAATATAATTATCATGAGATTATTTTCCCACATGTAATGTTTCAAAAGTCTGTACAGCTGACATATTTGATATGAGTTTCAAATTTCCAAGTAGCAAAACAGATGATTATTGCTAGATTTCACTGCCAATCAAGATCTTTTTTTTAAACAGCACTTTCAAATTAATCTGATCAACTTCGTCAATGGAACATTTTCAACTCAGTTGATGAATTTCACAACCACCAGCAAGGTACAAATCATTCTGTTCCAAAGTTTGTGAAATTCATCATCATGAGTAAAGCAACCCAATAATAGGAAGGCAAGACATCAAAAATGTATATTTCAGATGTGAATAACATGTGAATAATAGGCTTACTGCTTTGTAAAAGGAAGGGAGTATTTGTGGAAATGTTGAAGAAATATGGACGGGGCGTGAAAGATGAGGGAGAATGGAGAGAGGAGAATGTTATTAACTTTGAATAGTAAAATCTATCCTACTGCATTCTTTTTTATACAAATTCCCCCCCAAAAAATCTGAGCAAATTAAAATTCAAAAATGTTCAAAGAATATGTACTAAACACAATATGCATATAGACTGAAATGATAATGTAATCAGTAGCATTCAAAACAAGCAGAGCATAACAAAACATCTTATTCAAATTTTGAGACCTACAGAAACAGAAGTAATCAAGAAAATACTCACAAAATAAACAAACCTTCTCACCAGAACCCACAAATTTTATTCACATTAATCTATTAAAAAAAAAAAAATCTTATTCTCAAAGGCACACGTTTATGTAGGAATGCGGCTCCTCAGATATTCCAGCACTGCCGTTGTTCCTCTGGCTAAAATAGCTGGCCTTAAATTACGAAATGGATTCCCTTCAAGTAAGAGAGATCTACAAAACATAAGGTGGC
The DNA here is from genome assembly GCF_010909765.2 of Amblyraja radiata. Lineage (NCBI taxonomy): Eukaryota > Metazoa > Chordata > Chondrichthyes > Rajiformes > Rajidae > Amblyraja > Amblyraja radiata. The sequence goes on from NC_045965.1 coordinate 31,111,454, forward strand.
ACATTTGTTGAATGCTAAAGATAGTGTTATATAGTCATGTGGTTATTATTCAACATAGAAATCACAATTTCTGGGAAGATGGAAAAGTATACAAGGAAATACAAATTAAAACTTAACTGAATATGCAAAAGAAGAGAACATGGAACTATCATTTAAGATTTAAGGTCCTGTCCCACGATGCAAATTTACCCAAGAGCCGAATTTAAAAAAAAATCAAACTCCTGGTAGTCTATGAACTCCTACGACCTTCCACAAGTATGTCTACGTATTCCGTTGACTTCTCATTCTCCGGTCTCCTACGTTCCTCTCCGAGGTACTCTTGAACCAACGACGAGCAGCCACGAGTGGAAAATTGATCACATGATTCCCCCTCCACTTTAAGGGGAATGTTTTGCTCCCCCTATCCTCCATCCCTTTGGCCCCCAAGATAGATGATCGCAGCGGAGAGAGAGAGAGAGAGAGAGAGAGCAACATGCCTTTCCAAATCAACAATTTGTTCCACGCTTGCGTTGCTCGCTGCCGTCCCCAGCCCGGTTACATTCACACTTGTAAACCACACACCGCCGGGGACAAGGGGAGAATTTTTTTAGATTCCGCAGTAGGAACAGAAAGAGAGAGAGAGAAAGCTGGAGTTACTCAGCGGGTGAGTCAAGCAGCCTGAGACAAGGAATAGGTGACGTGTCTGGTCGAGATCCTTCTTCAGACTGAGAGTCAGGGGAGAGGGAAACTATAAAGATACAGAGATCCAGAGATGCTGCCTGACCCGCTGAGTTACTCCAGCTTTTTTTATGTCGATCTTCGGTTTAAACTCGGCGCCTGCAGTTCCTTCCTACACGAGAGAGAGAGAGAGAGAGAGAGAGAGCGCAAGCTGGAGTTACTCAGCGGGTGAGTCAGGCAGCATCTCTGGAGAGAAGGAATAGAGAGAGAGAGAGAGAGAAGAGATAAATGGAGATAGTGGGAGACAGAGGAAGAAAGAATGAGAGAGAGAGAACGAGAGAGTGAAAGATAAATAGAGAAAGACAAAAATAGGGAGAGAGAAAGAGAAATAGAGAGTGCGAGAGAGACTGGGGAGAGGGGGGGGGGAGATAGAGATAGAGATAGAGAGAAAGAGATAGAGAGAGATGAGAGAGATAGAGAGAGATAGAGAGAGAAAGAAAGGGGGGTGAGAGAGAGAGAGAAAGGGATATTGATAGATAGAGTATATATATTTTTTCCTCGTGGACATTTATCAGTGTTGAAAAAACTTCACGAGTTACCGGGTTTCCCCGAGTACCTGCCGTTAGCATTACGAGCCACTACGAGACATCCACGAACTCCTACGGACCCGCTACGGACATTCTACGACTTCAAATCAGGGGAAAACTCGGGAGAACTCGTGAATGACCTCGTACAGTGGGACAGGGGCTTAACTCAACAGCTGGGTGAGACATAGTAGCTTAGCAATCTCAATCATTCTTTATTTCACATTCTGGTGCAGAATAGCTTGGGTCACTACTGCCAACTAAAGGAAAGTCAAAGGCACACAATAACATGGTTATGGTCCATCAAAATGTGATCTTCAAATGATTATTGATTGAAGTTGCTGAGTACATTAATAGCATATTCATAATTCAAACAATCTCAGTGACAGTATGTTCTTAAACTAATCATTCATGCTTTACTTTAGCCAAATAAACTGAAGATGTATGAGTACACAAATATTAAAAAATGTTTACATAATATCCATATTTAATTTCTAAATTACAAAACATGTCCTTTTATATGTAAATCTATATAATTAACCATACAGACACAGGAGATTGCAGATGCTGGAATCTTGCAAAAGCAATACCATACCTTCAAAAAGATGAGGAGGAATTTCTTTAGTCAGAGGGTGGAGGCCAAGTCATTGGGTATATTTAAGGTGCAGATTGACTGATTCTTGATTAGTAAGAGTGTCAGGGGTTATGGGGAGAAGGCAGAAGAATGGGGTTGCGAGGGAATCAGCCTTAATTGAATGATGGAGTAGACTTGATGAGCCGAATGGTTTAATTCTGCTCCTATAATAACCTGCTGGAGGAACAGGTCAGGCAACATCAGTGGATGGAAATGGAGAATCAATGTTTCATGTCAAGATCCTTCCTCTGGATTGAAAACTGATGAAGATAGCCAATCTAAAGAGGAGGGGCAAGAGCTGGCTCATGGCCTGTGCATCCGGTGAGGTGAGGTGGGATGGACTGGTGGATTCAGGTAGGGAAGAGGGGGGGTACAACAGAGGGAGGGATGTGATTGGTGGAGGTCACCAGGTCTGAGGAAGATGAACAATGGGACCAAATATACAAGGTGTGAAGAAAATTAATAATTACAAGTCTTCACCTTAGGTTTATGCAATTTCCCAGCTCTGGCGGTACATGCATTAGGTCATTGTTCTGCATATCCAGTGTAGTTAGTCTGTTAAGTTGCATCAACTGGACAGAATCAATTGCTCCAACCTGATTGTTACTAAGAAGAATAGTTTCCAGTGCTGGAATATGGTATAAGGCATCAGGGAATTCTTTAAATCTGAGGGCAGCAAATGAAGTGTGGTTAATAAGACATTAAAAAAAATCCAGCAAGTTATTGATAAATGCAAATTATTATCCGATAATCCATCATTGACACAAAAATAAATGGGTCATTATAATTGCGTAGAATTGGGCCTCTGTAATTAATCCACAATTTTTTTCCGAGGCCATTCTATGAATATCTGCTCATGATTTAAGCTTTGTGTATGGAATTTATAAATGTTTTTAATAAAAGGTTTAACTAAAGAGCCCATGAACGCAAAGCTAGAACACACCAATAATTCCTTTAATGATCACAAAAATACATCCATTGATACAGTATTTTTCCATCTTTGTTTACCACCTACTGCAAATGGTTAAGCAGGTAGCAAAATAATAACATAATATTGTTGGTATCTGCATCCTGTTAACATTGCTTGATGGATGTGGAATAATAATAAAAAAAGAAAATGAACCAGATGAAGAAAGCTGACAGATTTCACTTACAAGGAGTAACATAGTCTGAACTCATGAAATTCAACATCATTTGTCCAAATAATGTGGATGGAATTGACATTTTGTCAAAAGTGTTCATCTTTAAATGTTAATCTACTCCACTTTCTACACACCTGGACCAGCTGTTCTGTTTTCATTCATTCACACACCATGCCATGAAATTTTCCTCAATAAATTCCCTGTCATTGTCTTTGTTCCTTTCAAATCCACCATTTAAACTATATTTTGACTAAGCTTTTGGTCATGAGCAATACAGCATGGAAACAAGCTCTTCGGCCCATGCCGAGCAAGTTGCCTAACCAACCAAGACCCACTTGTCTGCATCCGGACCATATTCCTCCAATTCTGCACTTCCTATGGCAGCTCATTCCACATACCCATCACCCTCTGTGTGAAAATGTTGCTCCTCAGGTTTCGATAATTTTTTTTCTCCTCTCACCTTGAACCTATGCCCTCTTGTTCTAAACTCCCCGACCCCGGGGAAAAGACTGTGGTGATTCACATTACCTCTCACTATTACATACACCTCTGCCATTCCTCAGCCTCCTACACCCAGGGAAAAAAGTCTATCCAGTCTTTCCTAAAAATTCAATACCAGCACTTTGCGTCCTTTTTGAACAAGCATCTGCAATTCCTGGTTTCTACAGTTTGACTGCATCACTGCAAAATCTCATCAGTCTGAAGAAGGGTCCTGACCCAAAGCATCACCTATCCACGTTCTCCAGGGATGCTGCCTGAACCGCTGATTTACACCAGTACTGTGTGTCCGCATATATCACCCTTGCTCTTCCATCGTCAAGCCAGTTTTGCACTGGCTGGCTTGTCATGGTTCCCATGTGATCTAACCTTCCATATCAGTCTACTATCAGTCTACCTAGTCAAATCCATATAAATAACATCTACTGCACTGCTCTCCATAACCTTCTTGGTCACCTCTTCAAAAACTCAATCAAATTTATGAGAAAATAATTCCCATGCACTAAGCCGTACTGACTATCCCTAATCAGTCCATGCCTTTTCAAATACTAGTTGATCCCGTCTCTCTGATGATCTGACCTGCTCTGCCCTTCAATAACTTATCCACCACTGATGTTAGGCTCACTGCTCCGTAGTTCCCAGGCTTTTCTTTGCAGCCTTTCTTAAATAGAGGCATAACAATAACCAGCCTCGGCCTTCCAGTACCTCAACCAAGACTGCTAATACAAATACCTCTGCCAGGGGGTCCTGCAATTTCTTCACTAGCTTCTCACAATGACCTTGGATAAACTTGATCAGTTTGTGGGGTTTTATTCATGTCCGGCAACAGACCAATACAATTCTTACTGCAGCTTTACAGGCACATTGATGCAAAACGCAGAAATATACAATAAATATAATAAATTAATAATCTGTAATATTAGGTAACCAGACCATAATATACCAAACCAAAGTCTGTAGTGCAACCAAAACAAAATCCACAGTTGCTGAAGTAGTGGTTAGTGTAATGCAGTGTTCAAGAGCCTTACGGTAGCTGGAAGAAGCTGATTTTGAAGCATGGTTTTCAGGATGCTGTATGGTATACCTGGATGCTGTATGGTATCAATGCTTGATGTTGTGACCATTGCAGAAACGTGGTTGGGAGAGGGCATCTCAATGTTCCGATGTTTCTGAAGTGATTGTGAGGGAGGCAGAAGAGTTGGAGGAGGCGATTTACTAATCACGGCAGCACTCCAGGAGGTCATACTGGAGGGTTCGCCCACAGAGGAGATATGGATAGAGCTTAGAATTAAGAAAGGAGCCAGCATACTAAAGGGATAGCACTATAGTCCCCCAATAGCAAGCGGGAGAAAGAGGAGCAGATATATATACACATTACCAAAGTAACAGGGTTGTCTAAGTGGGAGACTTTAATTTCCCCAATATTGACTAGAACATGCTCAGACAGGCTTAGACAAAGCATAATTTGTAAAGTGTATCTAAGAGGATTTCTTAGAAACAGTATGTGGAAAGTCCAACCTGAGAAAGGAACATACTGAACCTTGTGTTAGGAAATGAGCCAGGCCAGGTGACTGGTCTTACAGTGGAAGAGCATTTTGGGGATAGTGATCACAACTCCACAGTTTTAAGAAAGTTTTGAATAGGGAGAAGGTTGGACTTTGCGGAAAGGTATAAAATTGGTGCAAGGCAAACTACGTTATTGGGCAGGAGTTCTGGAGGGTTCACTGGGAACAGTTATTATTGGGCAAGTCTTTATCTGACTCGCGACTGTGGCTATAAATGGCAATTGATCAAGTTCAGAACCAGCAATGTTCTAGTAAGGAGAGGGAACAGGATGACAAAGTAAGGACACGGATGACCAAAGAGGTTGTAAATTTGGTCAAAAAGAAATGCATGCAAGGTTTAATAGGATAGGATCAGACAGGGCCTTTGAGGAATATAAAGAAAGGAGGAATGAACCTCAGTGGGCGATTAGAATAGACAAAAAGAGACACAAAATGGCATTGGCGGGAGGGAATTTGTGCTTGGAGTCTGCGGATATAGGCGAGCTACTAAACAAGCATCTGTTTTCACCAAGGTGAAGGACAGGGAGAACAGCGTGATCAATGTGGAGAATTCTAATATGCAAGGACAGTTTGAGATTAAGAAGGCGGAGGTGTTGGGGCTCTTGAAGAGCATTAAAGGGCCTGTCCCACTTGGACGACCTAATCCACGAGTTTAGAAGACCTTAGACGTGTTGAAAAAAAGGTCAAGGTCGTGTTGACTCGCCAAAGTAAAATACCTCCTACGACCCCCCTCGACCTCAATCTTCCATACCTAAGACCAACTACGACTAGCTACAAGTGGAAAATGATCACATGATAAAATGATGTCATGTTTTGCTTTTTTTTGCTCGGGCCAGTGCCCGGCCTATGACTACCATCAGGACCTACTATGACCTGCCTACGACCTACCTACGAGTAAAAAGTGTCAATTTTATCCATGCCGACTTTTTTTTACTCGTGGACATTTTCTTATCAGGCTGGAAAAAATGCCGTGACCCATTGGAGGCCACGATTACGCGGAGACCACTCACGAGCATGAAGAAGAGTTATGAAGACCTCCTACGACCTCGTGGCAACCATGCTGCGAGTATGAGTCAAGGGCAAACTCGGCAGAGGTTGCCAATTAGGTCGTGAAAGTGGGACGGGGGCTTAACATGGTTAAATCTGCAGACCTGATGGGATCTATCAAGGTTATTGAGAGAGGCAAAAGAGATTGCAGGAACCTTGATTTAGATCTTCGCATATTCTCTAGCTACAGGCAAGGTTCCGGAGGACTGGAGAATAGCTAATGTTGTTCCTTTATTTAAGGAGGAAAGTAGGGAGAATCCATGGAATTATTGGCTAGTGAGCCTCACTTAAGTGATAGGGAAGCTACTGGGAGACGTTTCTTAGGGATTGGATTAATTCCCATTTTTGTTTAGGTGACGAAGGTGATCAATGAGGGTAGAGCAGTGGATATTGTCTACATGGATTCTAGTAAGGCATTTTGTTGCCAAAAGATTAAGATGCACAAGATGAACAGGGACTTATTCATATGGATTCAGAACTGGCTTACTGATAGAAGACAGAGGGTTGTGATCGGACATTATTCAGGCTGCCGGTTTGTGACAGGTGAAGTTCCACAGGGATCTGTGCTGGGACCTCAGTTGTTTGTGATATATATAAATGACTTGGACATAAACGTAGATGGGTCGGTTAGTAAATTTGCAGATGACACCAAGGTTACTCAGTTTGCGGATTATGAGGAAGGTTGTCAAAGTATGGATTGGGATGTAGATCGACTACGCGAATAGGCGGAGAAATGGCAGATGGATCTTAATCCAATCAAGCCTGAGGTGTTGCATTTTGGGAGTTCAAATGCAATTGCATGCAGCTCAGGTCGCCCCATTACAGGAAAGATGTGGAGGCTTTGGAAAGGGTGTAGAAGATTTGGATTATTTTCTCTGGAATGACTGAGGTTGCAGGGAGTCCTGATAGAAGCAAATAGAATTATGAGAGGCATAGATAGAATAGAACTTTTTCCCAGGATAGAAAAATCAAATACTAAAGGGCTTAGCTTTACAGTGGGAGAGGCAAAGTTTAAATAGATATGTGGGGCGTTTTATTTTAGCAGTGCCTGGAACGAGCTGCCAGAGGTGGTGATTGAGGCAGATACAACATGCAGGAGACTTTTGGATAGGAATATGGATATGCAGGGAATGGAGGGACATGGATTACATGCGGGCAGATAAGAGTTGGTCTTGGCATCATGTTCGGCACAGACATTGTGGACCGAAGGGTCTGTTCTTGTGCTGTACTGTTCAATGTTCAATATCCTCCATTCCCTCCAAAGCGTAACTCTGTCCACCGTAACCCGTGGCAGCACGCTCCAGGTACCTACCCATCTCTGTAAAAAAATAAAACTGACCTTGCGCATCTCCTTTAGGCTTTGCCAATCCCACATTCAGCTATGCCCTCCAGTCTTTGACATTACCACCCTGGGGAAATGATTTTGACCGTTTACTTTACCTACACCTTTCACAATTTTATGCAGCACCATCAGATCTCCCCTCAATCTCCGGTGTTCCAGAGAAAACAATCAAAGTCAGTCAAATCTCTCCCTCTCCAAAGCCTCCATATCCTTCCTGTAATAAGTGATCAGAACTGCAAATAATACTCCAAATGCAGCCTAATCAAAGTCTTATAGAGCTGCATCATTACTTCATGACTCTTATTCTCAATGAGCCCAACACTAATCTCTGAGGCACTCCACTAGTCACAGGCCTGTTTACCTTGTTGCACTTTTTCTTATCTACATTTTCTCTGCAGCTGGAAACACTATATTCTGCACTTTTCTGCTTCTGCATTCTTTTCTTTTTGCACTACCCGTTGTATGGTTTTAATTGTTAACAGATACAGATATTTTTTTGTTATTTTTTACCAAGATAACAAAGTTTTTCCACTGTTTCTCAGTATGTGTGACACTAATAAACCAATATATTCACCTGCCCCCAAAGTCGTCTTCATGTGTGAAGTAACTTGGGCCTTTCATGACATACAAGTATGTTGCTGCTTCATCTGTGTGTGGACTAAATAAATGATGTAGGTTTTGAATGCAAGAATACTGTTCTGAATGAAGATGTTCTGTTCATACTGGTTTTCTCAGCAGAACAGATAGAAGCTACTTTGAATGTTATATGCAGATGGAAATAAATTCACACCAGTCCTAAAAAACGCAAGATAATATCTATAATCTGTCATCTAAAGAACAAAGTTTGAATACTACATTAACCCCAAATAAAATACTGACCTGTTAACTGAGAGGATTACAGTTTGTAATCGTTGCAGTCTTTTCATTTCCATAGGCAGTGAAGTCAAAAGGTTATTTCTTAGAATAAAGGAAATAATAATGATAAGGTAATGTCAGAAAGTTATCATATGTGCAGAAGTACAAGTTTCATTTGTACCGACCACCTACACACCTTACTGACCAAATCTTCATCATCCTCCCGCAAGTCCCACCAATCATGTTATCTTTTAAAACTATAAGACTCTTTTAGTAACAAGTTATAAAAGTACAACTGAAAAAAGTTTGCTGAGAAACTTAATATAGACTATGTGATCTTAATATAGCTTTTGTGATCACACTGCACTGGTGCTCAGAAGCAACCCCACTGATACAGTAGCATCCAAAAGTATGCAAATAAAGATTGATTTCATTTCCATAGGACGTTCATGGTAAATGGTAGGGAATTGAAGAATGCAGGTGAACAGAGGGATCTGGGAATAACTGCACAGTTCCCTGAAAGTGGAATCTCATGTAGATAGGGTGGTAAAGAAAGCTTTTGGTGTGCTGGCCTTTATAAATCAGAGCATTGAGTATAGAAGTTGGGATGTAATGTTAAAATTGTACAAGGCATTGGTGAGGCCAATTCTGGAGTATGGTGTACAATTTTGGTCGCCTAATTATAGGAAGGATGTCAACAAAATAGAGAGAGTACAGAGGAGATTTACTAGAATGTTGCCTGGGTTTCAGCAACTAAGTTACAGAGAAAGGTTGAACAAGTTAGGGCTTTATTCTTTGGAGCGCAGAAGGTTAAGGGGGGACTTGATAGAGGTCTTTAAAATGATGAGAGGGATAGACAGAGTTGACGTGGATAAGCTTTTCCCACTGAGAGTAGGGAAGATTCAAACAAGGGGACATGACTTGAGAATTAAGGGACAGAGGTTTAGGGATAACATGAGTGGGAACTTCTTTACTCAGAGAGTGGTGGCTGTGTGGAATGAGCTTCCAGTGAAGGTGGTGGAGGCAGGTTCGTTTTTATCATTTAAAAATAAATTGGATAGTTATATGGACGGGACAGGAATGGAGGGTTATGGTCTGAGTGCAGGTATATGGGACTAGGGGAGAATACGTGTTCGGCACGGACTAGAAGGGTCGAGATGGCATGTTTCCGTGCTGTAATTGTTATATGGTTATAGCAACCATTTATGCATACTTGACCAGCTGACGGCATACGATATGGTACGATGGACCTTTAATGATCCCAGGAGGGAAATTGATCTGCCAACAGTCATAAATGCACAAAATACATGAAACATGAAATTAAAGTGACATGGAAAGAATTGGAGATGTGCAAAGGTTGGGGGGGGGGGGGGGGGGGGGGGGGGGGGGGGGGAGGAGTCGGGAGGGGGGGGAAAAAAGGAGTCAGTCTCAATCTACCCCTCCAAGACTACCTCCCACGAATCCAACCCCGCCCCTAGGACAGAGCCAGCCTTCCTGATGAGTTTGTTAATCCTATTGGTGTCCGTGGCCATAGCCCTGCTACCCCAACACACAGCAGCAAATAAGATGCCACTGGCTACCACCGATTGGTAGAACATCTGCAGCATCTTACTGCAGACGTTGAAGGAGCGGAGCCTTCTCAAAAAGTACAGCCGGCTCTGTCCCTTCTTGTACAGGGCCTCAGTTTTCCTGGACCCGTCTAGTTTTACTGTCCAGGTACACTCCAAAGTATTTGTACTCCCTGCAGGCACGGAAATCGCTATCAAAATATGGAGGGGACCGGGGACAGGGGGGGACACAATATCTTGGCGGACGCGCGCGCATGCACACACTCACACACACGCGCGAGGCTTCGGAGGCTCAATTCAGCGCAAAATGCAGCTCAACTCTGCCTGTCTCGCCTGGTCATGCCTGGACTGATGACATATTTCTCGTAAATCCAGGCAGGGCTGTAGGTTAACCTGGCGGGACAGGCAGAGTTGAGCTGGGTTTAGCGCTGCTTCTATGCGCTGGCTGTGGGCCTGGGGGCACCGCTTCCGTCTGACTCCCGACGTCTCTGGCCACCCTCGGGCTTGGGGGGGGGGGGGCTCTCGGGTGGGGACGAGGATGGTCCAGTGGCGGTTCGGCAGCGATTGCAGCGCCGGAGAGCCGGGATCAATCCTGGCTGCGGTGCAGGTCTGCCGAGTGTTTTGGCACATCTTCCTCCTCCAATCACTGCGCTCTATCCTCAGTCCCACCACCCCCCCCCCCTTACTTTCGCCTCTGACCGACACCTTCGTCCTCCAATCATCGCACTGAATCATCATGGTCCCGCCCCCATTGCCTGCTGACCGACATCTCTCTCGTCCAGAATCGGCGCCCTCCATCAGCGGTCCCACCCCCACTGTCGCCAAAAGCGGAGATTTCACCGGGTTTTAAAATCCGGATTACAAAAAATGGGTGGGATCAAAACGGGGGGGGGGGGGGTTTGGAAATAGGTCTGTAGTTACTAGGCAAGGTGGGGTCTAGATTCGTTTTTTTCAGGAGGGGCTGGACCACCGCGAGCTTGAAACAGGTTGGAACAGTGCCAGTGGCCAGAGAACTGTTGATGATAGAGAGGATTGTAATCCAAAATAGATTTAAATGCAGTAAAGCCAATGCCTCTCATAATTTTATATACTTTATCAAGTCTACCCTCAACCTCAGGCATTCCAACAAACAATCCAAGTCTATCCAACATCTCCCTGGAGCTGATCCTTCTAATCCAGGCAGCATTCTGGTAAATCTCCTCTGCACCATCTCCAAAGCCTCACATCTTTCCTGTAATGGGGCAACCAGATGTGAACAGTTTTAGGCTCCCCTACCCTGGGAAAAAGACTGTGACCATTATCTTATCTATGCCCTTCATGATATTTTTAAACCTCTATAAGGTCACCTGCTCAGCCTTCCTCACTCAAAGAAAAACGTTGCAGCTTATCCAGTTTCCCTTATAACTGAATCTCTCGCCTGTCCTGGCAATATCCTTGTGAATCTTTACTGCATACTCTCTAGCTTAATCGCTTAATCATATCCTTCCTATAGTAGGGCAACAAGAACTGACCAAAATATTCCAGGTGCAGTCTCACCAACAACCTATACATTTGTCGCCACAATCTGGGATGATGAACTTGTACGCCAAGTTTTCCCTGTTCTACAAAACTCCCGGTGGGCCTGTCTGTGCAAATGTTACCCTGGTCTAACTTCCCAAAATGCATCACTTCACACTTGTCCTTTACCCAGTTGATCTAGATTCTGCTGTAACCTTAGGCAACCTTCTTCAGTCAGCTAAACCACAAAGTTGACATCTGCAAACTTTCGAATCATGTCACCTACATTCTCATCTAAATCATTAATAAACCGGTAGTTCTGCTACAACATGACAGTTGCATTCAAAGATACCTCGTATTTTAGAAAATCATCGTATAAAGACAATTGTGCCAATGGGCGATAGGGCGTTAATGGTTAGAGTGTTTCAGACTTGTAATAACAAGGTTATCCTTCCTGTAGGATTTTTTTTAAATAAAGGTAATTTCAATACCAATAAGTTTATTTTTGTTAATCTAAGCTAAAGATACAAAAGGATGTTGAATACAAGTGTCAGCAGAAGTGATCGCTTGCCATTTTCAATGGCCACCTGTAATTAAAGTAGCAACAGTATTCTTAAGAGACAAATGTATTTCAATACTGTAAGCAAGTTACATGGAAACATTTATTTTTGTCCCCTATCTTGTTTAAAACCAAGACAGTATTGTCCAGCTTGTCAATTTCCAAGGTACTTTTTAAGAGGTAGACACAAAATGCTGGAATAACTCAGCGTCACAGGCAGCATCTCTGGAGAGAAGGAATGGGTAATTTTTAAGCGGTTCTCTAGTTCCTAATCAAAATTATGCTATAACCAATTCAGCCCGTATAATGCAAATAATGTTGCCAAATTCATCACTCGCTTTATATTCAATTCATATTATGGCAACACTTGTTTTGGCAGGACTACTGCAGGGGACCCAGCACAGATTTATGTGCACAGCACTGGTCACAGGCCTCCAATCTGATAAACAAGCATCTGCATCCTTCCCCAAGCTAATTTTTTATCCAACTTGCAAGCACACACTGGATGTTACGAGATCTCACCTGGACCAATCTACCATCAGGACCTTGTCAAAAGTCTTGCTAAAGACCTATTCCTTCATACTCCATGTTGTTTATCACAGGTGGAATTTCCACCTAATTATTAAGCAAAAAAAATTTGAAGGGTCATTTTTTGTAAAAGATGAATGGATCTACGTTGCCCCAGAAGTCACAAATTAGAGCATCACACATGTATGCAAGATCCCAACATACCTAAGATCCAGATGTAGCAGGTGCTCCAGTGTGCAAAGTTCCAAGGAAATTGAACCAAGCTTGTTAAAACCAAGATTTACATCAGTCACTGTGGCCTTCAGTTCTGTAATCCTGCACAAAAAGATAATATTAATATTAGAAACATAGAAACATAGAAATTAGGTGCAGGAGTAGGCCATTCGTCCCTTCGAGCCTGCACCGCCATTCAATATGATCATGGCTGATCATCCAACTCAGTATCCCGTACCTGCCTTCTCTCCATACCCTCTGATCCCCTTAGCCACAAGGGCCACATCTAACTCCCTCTTAATATAGCCAATGAACTGGCCTCGACTACCCTCTGTGGCAGAGAGTTCCAGAGATTCACCACTCTCTGTGTGAAAAAAGTTCTTCTCATCTCGGTTTTAAAGGATTTCCCCCTTATCCTTAAGCTGTGACCCCTTGTCCTGGACTTCCCCAACATCGGGAGCAATCTTCCTGCATCTAGCCTGTCCAACCCCTTAAGAATTTTATAAGTTTCTATAAGATCCCCTCTCAATCTCCTAAATTCTAGAGCGTATAAACCAAGTCTATCCAGTCTTTCTTCATAAGACAGTCCTGACATCCCAGGAATCAGTCTGGTGAACCTTCTCTGCACTCCCTCTATGGCAATAATGTCCTTCCTCAGATTTGGAGACCAAAACTGTACGCAATACTCCAGGTGTGGTCTCACCAAGACCCTGTACAACTGCAGTAGAACCTCCCTGCTCCTATACTCAAATCCTTTTGCTATGAAAGCTAACATACCATTCGCTTTCTTCACTGCCTGCTGCACCTGCATGCCTACTTTCAATGACTGGTGTACCATGACATCCAGGTCTCGCTGCATCTCCCTTTTTCCTAGTCGGCCACCATTTAGATAATAGTCTGCTTTCCTGTTTTTGCCACCAAAATGGATAACCTCACATTTATCCACATTATACTGCATCTGCTTATACAAACATTTGATATTTGATATTTCCATCATGGCAAAAAGATTCCAACTGTCTACCTCTAATAATTTTATATACTTCTATCAGGTCTCCCCTCAACCTCTGGCATTCGAAAGAAGACAATCCAAGTCTGTCCAACCTCTCCTTGTAGTTAATACCCTCTAATCCAGTCATCATTCTGGTAAACCTTCTCTGCACCTTTTTCAAAGCCTGTACATCCTTCTTGTATTGTGGCAACGAGAATGGCACACACAACTTCAACATGTACAGCCCTGAGGAAACTTTCCTGAACACATTTGACAAATTCCACCCCGTCTTAGCCCTTAGTCCCATCTACATTGGGAAAGTTAAAATCCCCTACTATGACAAACCTATTAGTCTTGCAGCTTCCTGCAATCTTCCGGTACATTTGTTTTTGAAATCCCATCGACTATTTGGCGGCTATAGGGGCATTTCAAATGTACTATATTGATCAACAAGTGTACTATATATTGATCATCCCCTTTCTATTTCGTAGTTCCACCCATATAGCTCACTGGATGAGCCATCAATGATGTCATCTCACACTACTGTGGTGACGTTCTCCTTAATCAATGAAGCAATACCCCTACCTCTTTTACACCCCCCCCCCCCCCTCCCCCCACACCAGCTCCATCTCACCTGTAGCACCTGTACCATGGAACATTCAGCTGTCGATCCTGTCACTCTTTCGCCAGTTTTCTGTAATGGCTACAATGTCCCAGTCATATATACCTATCAACGCCCTAGTTCATCTCCCTTCCCTGCCAGGCCTCTTGCATTAAAATAATTGCAATTCAATCCAAAAGTCTTCCTCGCTCCCTGCCATGCTCGTGCTTATCCTCCCAACTAAACTTGCTTTCATCACCTTCCATATTGACTTCCAGCCTCTCATCTCCCTTGGTTCTGCATTGGATTCTGCCCCCTTGTCAATCTAGTTTAAACCCACCTGTGAAGCACAACCAAACCTGCGTGCCACGATACTGGTTCCTCTCCATTTCAGGTGTAACTGTCCCTCTTGTATAGGTCACCTTTGCCCCCTGCACCAACTCCTCAGCCACGCACTCATCGGTCTATCTTCCTATTCCTAACCACACCAGCATGTGGCATAAGGAGTAATCCAGAGATCACTACCATACATGTCCTGCTTTTTACCCTTTTCCCGAACCCCCTATATTTACTTTATAGGACCTGATCCCTTTTCTTGGGATGTTTTGTGCCAACGTGCACAATGACTTCTGGGAGCACACCCACCACTTTGAGAATGTTATGCAGCCGCTCGGAGACATACTGAACCCTGGCCCCACGAAGGCAACACACTATTCTGGAATCTCGATTGCTGCCACAGAGTTTCCTGCCTGACCCCCTCCCCCCAACTAATGAGTCTCCTACCACTTTGGCCCTACCTGAGATTTCGCTTCCCCACAGTGCCACAGACCTGACTGCTACTGATGCTCACCCCTGATGGGCCATCCCCCTCAACAGTATCCAAAAGGGTATAACTGCCTTGATTGAATGGCCACAGGGGTCACCTGCACTCTCTGCCTACTCCCTTCCATCATGGTCACCCATCTACTTTCATCTTGTACTCTAGGCGTGCCCACCGCGCTATAACTCCTATCTGTGAAGCTCTCATTCCCTAGGAAGATCCCAAGTCATCCAGCTGCAGCTCCAGTTTCCCAACAAGGTTTGTAAGGAGCTGCATCTAGGCACACTTCCCACAGGTGTAGTCATCAGGGACACCAGCAGTTCCTCTGAATACCCACATCCTACATACACATCCTACAGGAGGAATTATACCTGCCAATTGAAAAGGATAGTAGTTGAATGAAGAGGCTCGTGAAATGGAAGGACTGGGGACTGCTCTACCCAGCAGGTGAAGCAAGAGCAGAGGAACAGGAAATAGATGAGATACAGTCAGCGGCTCTGTCCACTGTAGTGGAGGTAGCTAGGTAGCTCTCGTCAATACTTCAGAATCATCTTTGTGGAGCGTCTTGTGCTCATTCCACACGAGCAAATGCAACAGAGACAGAGGAACTGAGAAAGTAGAATGGAGGCAAGGAGGGAGATGTATAATCAAGGTAGCGAGAGGAGCCTGTGGGCTTTCATTGGATCTTGGTGGCTAGTCTGCACCTGACATGGACACAGAGAGATCCAGATGTATGTTTATGTACCACATAAACAGTTGGGTGTGTTGGTTCAAATAGGACTGAAACAAAGACTGATCCAGAGAAAATGCTCTTTACTCCATGGAAACTATGGACAATAAATATTATAAGTTGAATCAAAAAAAAGAAAAAAGCATGTGGAATGTTTAAGAAGCTGAAATCAGATGAAGCCTTTGGGAAGCATAAAAGCAAGTAATAACAAACAAGAAATTAGAGGGGCTAAAATGTGCCACAAAATTTCCCAGGCAAATGGTGTCGCCGTCACTGACTCTTCCCTGCCCTATCTGGATCTCTCTGTGTCCATCTCAGGTGTAGACTAGCCACCAAGATCCAGTAAAAGCCCACAGGCTCTTATTGCTACCTTATCACCAAGACTCATTATCCCAATACGCCCTCAAACTAGCTCCATCTGCCCATCATCTTTGTCTAGTTCCATCCATCACCTACCACCTCCCTGTCTCATATCTCCCAAGTACTTCTGCACACTGGTATCTTCCCGCTCCATTCTCAGTGCTAATGCCCTAATGCAACTTTTCAACCTGAAAACTATAGACCAGTACGCATAGAACTGAGAACAGTACAGCACAGGGACAAGCCCCACGGCCCACAATGTTTGTGCTGAACATGATGCCTAGCTGATCTAATCTGCCTAAAACATATCCCTCTATTCCCTACACTTCCCTGTGCTCATCTAAATGCTGTGTAAACGCCATAATCGTATCTGCCTCCACCACAAGCCCTGGTGAAACATTCCAGACCCATACCAAAAAAAACTTGCCACGCATATTTCCATTAAAACTTTCCCCATCTCACCTTATAGCTATGCCCTCTAGTGTTGGACATTTCAACCTGGGAAAAAGATTTTGACTGCCTAACCTATCTAAACCTCATAATCTATCTATACATAACTAAAACTCTGATCTTGTGCTCTTCTGGTTTGCGCGGTTTTTCTATTTGCGCAAAAACGGTACGTGATAACGCTACCGAGCTCTCCCCCCACCCCCAGAACCCCCCTCCGCCCACACACCGGCAGGCACGGCCATAGCTGCTGGTACTTCCGGGCCGATCAGAGGCCCGGCTCTGAGGGCGCCGACGGCTGATGCTCCTCAGGGACACGCTAGAAGGGAGAGGAGCGGCAACTTCTAGATCCTGGGGTGGGAGAGTGGGGGAGGAGAGGGGATAGAGGGAGAGGAGGGGAGTAGGGAGGGGAGAGGATTATGGAGGGAGGGAGGGAGTGACTGAGGGTAGGGGAAAGGAGAGGGAGGGAGGAAGAGGGGGAGGGATGAGGGGAAATGAGTCGCGCCTGCGTAGTTGGGGGCTATGGGTGAGTGGTGGAATATTGCACTGTGGAACGGGTTGCGTTGGGGGACCAGGCCTCCAGTGTGACAGGGTAGTCTAGTTTTATATAATTCTATCAAGTCTCCCCTCAACCTCCAATGTTCCAGAGAAAACAATCCAAGTCTATCCAACCTCTCCCTGTAATTGAACCTTTAATCCAGGCAGTATTCTGGTAAACTTCCCCATCTTTCCTGTAATGGAACAACCAGAACTGCTTGCAATACTCCATGAGCAGCCTAACCGAAGTCCTCTGGCACTCCATCACTCCTTCCTAACTCTTATATTCAATACCAGTAGCATTGAAGGTATGCACACCAAATGCATTCTTTTGCACCCTATCTACCTGCGCTGCGCCTTTTAGTGAACTATCCTCTGATCCAAGATCCTCTGCACATCAATGCTGTTAAGGGACTTGCTATTAACTGTAAACTCTCGCCTAACAATCAACCTTCCAAAGTACAACTCTCTTGCACTTGTTCGGGTTAAATTCCATCTGCCATTTCTCTGCCCATTTCTGCAGCTGATCTATATCTTGCTGTATCTTATGACAGCCTTCCTCACTGTAGCTCCCCTAATTTTGGTGTTGTCAGCAAACTTACTTACAGAGACCCATCTATATTACATCTAAAGTAGACACAAAATGCTGGAGTAATTCAGCGGGACAGGCAGTATCTCTGGAGAGAAGGAATGGGTGACTTTTCGGGTCGAGACCCTTCTTCAGACTATATTACATCTAGGTCATTTATATACATTACAAACATCAGAGATCCCAGCACAGATCCCTGTGGAATTCCACTGGTCACAGGTCTCCAGTTAGAATATCTAGCTTCCACCACAACTCTCTGTCTACTATGAATAAGTGAGTTCAGATACGACCATATCATTGTGAATCCCGTACATATACCTCACGCTATCTTGGCAAGGTCACCAGCATAATCAAGGACGAGTCGCACCCTGGTCACTTCCTCTTCTCCCCTCTCCCATTGAACAAAAGGTATAGAAGTATGTAAAAGCACACCTCTAGATTCAGGGACAGATTTTTTCCCAGCTGTTATTATTACCACAAGAGAGCAGTCGTGAACTACTGTGCAGGAAAGAACTGCAGATGCTGGTTTAAATCAAAGGTAGACACAAAATGCTGGAGTAACTCAGCGGGACAGGCAGTATCTCTGGAGAGAAGGAATGGGTGACGTTTCGGGTCGAGACTCTTCTTAGTCCTGAACTACTATCTACCTCATTGGAGACATTGGACTACCTTTGATCAGACATTACTGACTTTATCTTGCACTAAATGTTATTCACATCATTCTCTTTTCATGTTATTCACATCATTCTCATTCACATTTCTGAAGAAGGGTTTCGGCCCGAAACGTCGCCTATTTCCTTCACTCCATAGATGCTGCTGCACCCACTGAGTTTCTCCAGCATTTTTGTGTACCTATTCTCTTTTCATGTATCTGTACACGGTGGAAGGCTCAATTGTAATCATGTATTGTCTTTCCACTGACTCATTAGCACGCTGCAAAAGCTTTTCACTGTATCTCGGTACACATGACAATAAACTAAACTCAAACTCATCCGGCTGACTGCATCCGCAAAGCAACAGCCAAGATACACGACGGTAATAGGAAGAGTCCATGGTTTATGTGGGGATGGGCAATGGAATGGCTGGGATTGATTAGAAACTCCTTGGTTCAAGGATTAATTGTCTTTGTAATCATCATCCTAGTATTGCATGTTCAGTTTCTGCTTCTTAAATGTTGTTTGTGTGAAGATGATGGAACAAAGTATCCCTTTTTCCCCCAAGACACGGGCCCCAAGCATCAAGGAGCCAGAGCCTTTCTGGATTATCTATTTTGTCGAACAAACAGAAGTCACAGCATCCGCAAGGAGTCCAATGGTACCAGAATGGTCTGCCTCGCCCGTCCAGGGACCTTGATGTGGGCCAGCAAAGTGGCCTCGAAAGTCGGCTATGGGAATGGATCTGCCTGCTCCGGCCGGGCTGTAATTTCAGAGACCTGTGTGCTATTTGGGCGCTCACATTTCCTCCCACAATCCAAAGATATACAGGTTTTTAGGTTAATTGGCTTCTGTAAATTGTTCCTAGTGCGGAAGATAGAACTAGTGTACAGGGATCGCTAGTCGGCACGAACATGGTGGGCCAGATAGCCTGTTTCCATGCTGTATCTCCAAACTAAACTAAATCCTAAAGACGTACAGGTTTGTAGGTTAATTGGCTTCTGTAAATTAAATGAAACATAGACATAGAAACATAGAAAATAGGTGCAGGAGTAGGCCATTCGGCCCTTCGAGCCTGCACCGCCATTCAATATGATCATGGCTGATCATCCATCTCAGTATCCTGTACCTGCCTTCTCTCCATATCCCCTGATCCCTTTAGCCACAAGGGCCACATCTAACTCCGTCTTAAATATAGCCAATGAACTGGCCTCAACTACCTTCTGTGGCAGAGAATTCCAGAGATTCACCACCCTCTGTGTGAAAAATGTTTTCCTCATCTCGGTCCTAAAAGATTTCCCCCTTATCCTTAAACTGTGACCCCTTGTTCTGGACTTCCCCAACATCGGGAACAATCTTCCTGCATCTAGCCTGTCCAACCCCTTAAGAATTTTAATGAATGATACCTTATGATCACGTCAAAGTGAAATGTACGGGCGATCGTTTGTTGGCGCAGACCCGGTGAGCTGAAGGGCCTGTTTCCAAGCTGAATCTCTAAACAGCTTGGTTATTGTGTGCAGTTCTGGCACCATACTCTAGGAAGGACACATTTGCACTGGAGAGAATGCAAAGGAGGTTGACTGGATTAGAGGACTTTAGTTATGGAGAGAGCTTAGATGAGCTGGGCTTGTTTTTTCTGGAGCAAAGGAGGCTGAAAGGTAACCTGATTGAGGTATATAAAATTACATAGTAGTAATTACATAGCAGTCAAAGGAGGTGGTGGAATGAGATATAATCACCAGTACAAGAAACATTAAAACAGACACATAATTTAGGCAAGGCATTGAATGATATGGACCAAATTCAGGCCAAAGGGATGATGAATGCTTGGCATGAACATGGGCCAAAAGTCTGTTTCTGTATTCTATAAATTCATGACCCCTCGTCCTATTAAATAGTTCCAATTATAGGTTGGGGAGGGGCTATTTTAAAAGCTTCTGCAGGTGGTTGATAGAGATCCAGTCAAGCAGGCTACTTTGTCCAGAACGATGTCAACTTGGAATTATTCTACACTCATCCATTCTATTGTTATTGCTCCATTATTGTCACAAGTATCATGATATTGGAAGATCGGGAATGCATCCTTAGTGTCCAAGAGGTCCGTTCACAAGTCTAATCTTGAATCTGGTGGTACGTGCTTTCAACCTTTTGTATCCCAAAGGGTGAGGGGAGAAGAGAGAATGACCAGGGTTGGAATGGTCCTTGATACTGCTTGCTGCTTCCCCTTGAAGTGTAGATGGAGTCAAGTAGGAAGGCAGGGGTGGATGGTGTTGTTTGGTGTTGGTTTGTGTGATGGATAATTGGAGTGTAATCTATCACAAGCTTGAGTTTTGACTGGTAAGATGTAAAGGCTTTGGTATTTCAGAAAGTGATACCTTTACAGTAAGATACATCGTATCTGTTCTTCTTTCATCTCCACAGCATTTGTGTGGCTGGTGTAGTTGTGTTTCTGGTCAATTGTGACTCCAGGAATCTTAACTGGGAAGGGGGCGCAATTTGTGCAGATTATGCTAATAAAATATCAAGGGTAGGTGATTGCACCTTGTCTTATCAGAAATGGTTATGATCTGGTACTTGTGTTGCACTCATGTACACCGTTTATCAGCCATGCTAGGATTTTATTTAGGTCTACTGCGTTTGTTTCTTTTTACATTACAGGAAAATGAATCATAATTCTAATTCAGAATTGGATACTAAACAAAGGAGAAAAATGAAATTACAATTATCAGAATACATG
Source organism: Amblyraja radiata (assembly GCF_010909765.2). Taxonomy (NCBI): domain Eukaryota; kingdom Metazoa; phylum Chordata; class Chondrichthyes; order Rajiformes; family Rajidae; genus Amblyraja; species Amblyraja radiata. The sequence goes on from NC_045965.1 coordinate 31,132,605, forward strand.
TCATTTTACAATAACCCAATAAGTGGATTTGTATTTGCAAAAGATTCTTTAAAGCATACCAAAAATTAACATTTATGCAAAATACTACAGGATACACTGTTTTCTTTTCACTCATTAACTAATTACTTACTGCATTAAATGTTTCTTAGTACTAGAATACATTTGAAACTGATTTATTTGTATTTCAAACACTACTGTGACCCGAGATTATGCTATGAATTGGAATGTTCTTAAATGTTACTACACAACGCAGGATCACAAGCAGTAGGTATATTGGACCTACCTGGAAGGGACTGCAGTCAACAAGTTCTTGCTCAAGTTCACACTACCAATGGGAACTCCATCAGAGGCATTAAATATTTCATCTGGAACAACTGTGGCTTTCTTGTCACTAGACCAGGACAAAATAACAAGGAGGAGGTTTAGTTTTGAACTATGTATTGAACTATGTATTGAGGATGTTTAGTTGTTGTCAAGCAACAAAAATTATTTAAAAAGTGTTGCAGTAACTCAGCGGGTAACTCCAGCACTTTGTTTGTGGCGCACGATTATTTAGCTTAAGTTAAAATCTTCTAATGTTATTCTGCTTCATGCCATATTTACCAGGGTCCTTATTCACACAAAGTTCAGGATGAGGTGAGGATTTGTAGATTAGAAAGTACTCAAGCATAAAAAGAGAAGCATAAGAGACTCCACCCGTGTTAAAATAGCTATGTTCAAATCTAGAGTGTGACAATACCTCAGTGCCGTCCTCCTGTTAATATTTAATGTCTAGGCCACTGTGAAGATTATTGCCCTTAGAATAGTGATGTTAGCACAAATCCTTTTTTTAAAAGCTTGTTTTGTTTTGCTTGGCGAACATTTATTGGCCATCTATAATTGCTCTAGAACTGTGTGGCTTACCGGATCACTTCAGAGTATTTCTATGAATCAACGCAGAGATTAAACTACTCTTCAGCAAAATCATAACCTCCTTTGAACATCAATGCTGATAAAACCATGCATTCTTTTTAAATCCACAGTTTATAATGCAAAATAATTCTGCAACATTAAATCACTAAGTCTGAAAAGGCATGGCTTTTGTTAGCCATCTACCTGAATAATTACACAGCAAATTACATAATATGTATTTACGGATATGGTAAAAATATTACATTGCTCTTGAACATGCTTTCCCATCATAAAGTTTTAAGCTCATATGTTGAATTTAAAACTGCAATCAATTGAGTGTAATATCACCAGATCAGAAAAATAAGGATGCAACAAGGGAACAACCTATTTTAGATCTATTGCTCTGTAATATGAAATAATTAATTTATAATCATGTGGTTAAAGTATTTGTTAAGCAAATAGTGGAAATTATCTCGTAAAATTTCACATAAAAAGTGGAAATAAATTTGATCTGAATAAAACAAATTATAAGGATATTGTGAGTTGCTTATGATAGACGGAAACTATATTGAAATAATTGAGAGTATAAAGTCAGTTTTATAATTGTACTAGACCAAGTACAGACCTGTTGGGTCTGCTCCCCCGACACAAGATTCCACCACTCACCCTTTCCCCCAATGCAAGCCTTTCCCCCAACGCAATATTGCACCACTCATGCAGAGCCCCCAACTGCGCTGGCGCGGCTCATTTCTCCTCATCCCCCAGCACTCCCTCCTCCTCTTCACCCTCCCTCTTCAATCCCTAGAGGGGAGGGGGGGTAGTAGTGAGGGGGGGGGGTAGTAGTGAGGGGGGGTAGTAGTGAGGGGGGGAGTAGAGAAGGGGGGGAGTAGAGAGGGGGGGGGAGTAGAGAGGGGGGGGAGTAGAGAGGGGGGGAGTAGAGAGGGGGGGAGTAGAGAGGGGGGAGAGTAGAGAGGGGGGAGAGTAGAGGGGGGGGAGTAGAGAGGGGGGGAGTAGAGAGGGGGGGAGTAGAGAGGGGGGGGAGTAGAGGGGGGGGAGTAGAGAGGGGGGAGTAGAGGGGGGGGAGTAGAGAGGGGGGGAGTAGAGAGGGGGGGAGTAGAGAGGGGGGGAGTAGAGAGGGGGGGGAGTAGAGAGGGTGGGGGAGTAGAGGGGGGGGGAAGTAGAGGGGGGGGTAGAGAGGAGGGGGGAGGAGAGAGGGGGGGGAGGAGAGAGGGGGGGGAGGAGAGAGGGGGGGGAGGAGGGAGGGGGGGGAGAGTAGAGAGAGGGGGGAGTAGAGAGGGGGGGGGAGTAGAGAGAGGGGGGGAGTAGAGAGGGGGGGAGTAGAGAGGGGGGGAGTAGAGAGGGGGGGAGTAGAGAGGGGGGGGAGTAGAGAGGGGGGGAGTAGAGAGGGGGGGGGAGTAGAGAGGGGGGGGGAGTAGAGAGTAGAGAGGGGGGGGAGTAGAGAGGGGGGGGAGTAGAGAGGGGGGGGAGTAGAGAGGGGGGAGTAGTAGAGAGGGGGGGAGTAGAGAGGGGGGAAGTAGAGAGGGGGGGAGTAGAGAGGGGGGGAGTAGAGAGGGGGGGGAGTAGAGAGGGGGGGGAGTAGAGGGGGGGGGAGGAGTAGGGGGGAGTAGAGGGGGGAGTAGAGGGGGGGAGAGAGAGGGGGAGGAGAGAGGGGGGGGGAGTAGAGAGGGGGGGGAGTAGAGAGGGGGGGGAGGAGAGAGGGGGGGAGGAGAGGGGGGGGGAGGAGAAGGGGAGGAGAGGGGGGGGAGGAGGAGAGGGTGGGGAGGAGAGAGGGGGCGGAGGAGAGAGGGGTGGAGGAGCGAGGGGGGGAGAGTAGAGGGGGGGCGTAGTTAGGAGAGGGGGGAAGTAGAGAGGGGGGAAGTTAGAGAGGGGGGAGTCGGAGAGGGGGGGAGTAGAGAGAGGGGGGGGAGTAGAGAGGGGGGGGGGGAGTAAGTAGAGAGGGGGGGAGAGAGATATATAGGGGAGCGTAGAGAGGGGGAAGTAGAGTAGAGAGGGGGGGTAAGGTAGAGAGGGAGTAGTAGAGGGGGAGAGAGTTGAGAGAGGGGGGAGAGTAGAGAGGGGGGGAGTAGAGAGGGGGGGAGTAGAGAGGGGGGGAGTAGAGAGGGGGGGGAAGTAGAGAGGGGGGGAGTAGAGAGGGGGGGAGTAGAGAGGGGGGGGAGTAGAGAGGGGGGAGTAGAGGGGGGGGGTAGAGAGGGGGGGGAGAAGAGAGTGGGGGGAGTAGAGAGGGGGGAGAGTAGAGAGGGGGGAGTAGAGAGGGGGAGAGTAGAGAGGGGGGGGAGTAGAGCGGGGGGGAGTAGAGAGGGGGGAGTAGAGAGGGGGGGAGGAGAGAGGGGGGGAGGTTAGAGGAGGGGGGGAGTAGAGAAGGGGGGGGAGTTAGAGAGGGGGGGAGTGAGAGAGGAGGGGGAGTTAGACGAGGGGGGAGATAGGAAGAGGGGGGAGTAGAGAGGGGGTAGCGAGGGGGAGTAGAGAGGGGGGAGAGTAGAGAGGGGGGGGAGTAGAGAAGGGGGGGGGAGTAGCAGAGGAGGGGGGAGTAGTGTAGAGAGGGGGAGTAGAGGGAGGGGGGAAGGAGATGAGGGGGGATTATGATGCAGTAGAGAGGGGGGGAGTAGAGAGGGGGGGAAGTCAGAGAAGTAGAGAGGCGGGGGGAGTTAGAGAGGGGGGGAGTAGAGCAGGGGGGAGGTATGAGGAGGGGGGTGAGTAGGAGCTGGGGGAGTAGAGAGGGGGGAGTAGAGAGGGAGGGGCGAGTAGAGGAGGGGGGGGAGTTAGAGAGGGGGGGGGAGTAGAGAGGGGGGGGAGTAGAGAGGGGGGGGAGTAGAGAGGGGGGGAGTAGAGAAGGGGGGAGAAGAGAGGGGGGAGTAGAGAGGGGGGGTGAGTAGAGAGGGGGGGGGAAGTAGGAGGGGGGGAGAGTAGAGAGGGGGAGTAGAGAGGGAGGGGAGTAGAGAGGGGGGGGAGTAGAGAGGGGGGGGAGTAGAGAGGGGGGGGAGTAGTGAAGGGGGGAGTAGTGAGGGGGGGGAGTAGAGAGGGGGGGAGTAGAGAGGGGGGGAGTAGAGAGGGGGGGGAAGTAGAGAGGGGGGGGAAGTAGAGAAGGGGGGGGAGTAGAGGGGGGGAGTAGAGAGGGGGGGGAGTAGAGAGGGGGGGAGTATGAGGGGGGGGGAGTAGAGAGGGGGGGAAGTAGAGAGGGGGGGAGTAGAGAGGGGGGGGAGTAGAGTAGAGAGGGGGGGAGTAGAGAGGGGGGGGAGTAGAGAGGGGGGAGTAGAGAGGGGGGGAGTAGAGGTGGGTAGAGAGGGGGGGTAGAGGGGGGGGGTAGAGATGGGGGGTAGAGAGGGGGGGAGTAGAGAGGGGGGAGTAGAGAGGGGGGGAGTAGAGAGGGGGGGGAGTAGAGAGGGGGGGGGAGTAGAGAGGGGGGGGGAGTAGAGGTGGGTAGAGAGGGGGGGGGTAGAGGGGGGGGTAGAGATGGGGGGTAGAGATGGGGGGGTTAGAGAGGGGGGGGTAGAGAGGGGGTGGTAGAGATGGGGGGTAGAGAGGGGGGAAGTAGAGAGGGGGGGGTAGAGTGGGGGGGTAGAGGGGGGAGGGGGTAGAGAGGGGGGGTAGAGAGGGGGGGTAGAGAGGGGGGGTAGTAGAGGGGGGGTAGTAGAGGGGGGGGGTAGTAGAGGGGGGGGTAGTAGAGGGGGGGGGTAGAGAGGGGGGGGTAGAGAGGGGGGGGTAGAGAGGGGGGGGGTAGAGAGGGGGGGGTTAGAGAGGGGGGGTAGAAGGGGGGGTAGAGGGGGGGGGTAGAGAGGGGGGGGTAGAGAGGGGGGGGTAGAGAGGGGGGGGGTAGAGAGGGGGGGGGTAGAGAGGGGGGGTAGAGAGGGGGGGTAGAGAGGGGGGGTAGAGAGGGGGGGTAGAGAGGGGGGGTAGAGAGGGGGGGTAGAGAGGGGGGGGGTAGAGAGGGGGGGTAGAGAGGGGGGGGTAGAGAGGGGGGAGTAGAGGGGGGGGTAGAGTGGGGGGGTAGAGTGGGGGGGGTAGAGGGGGGGGTAGAGGGGGAGGGGGTGGGGAGGGGGTAGAGAGGGGGGGTAGAGGGGGGGGGGTAGAGAGGGGGGGGTAGAGAGGGGGGGGTTAGAGGGGGGGGTTAGAGGGGGGGGTAGAGAGGGGGGGGGTAGAGGGGGGGGGTAGAGAGGGGGGGGGGGTAGAGGGGGGGGGGGGAGAGGGGGGGTAGAGAGGGGGGGGTTAGAGGGGGGGTAGAAGGGGGGGTAGAGAGGGGGGGTAGAGAGGGGGGGGTTAGAGGGGGGGGGGTAGAAGGGGGGGGTAGAGAGGGGGGGTAGAGAGGGGGGGTAGAGAGGGGGGGGTAGAGAGGGGGGGGTAGAGAGGGGGGGTAGAGAGGGGGGGGGGTAGAGAGGGGGGGGGAGTAGAGAGGGGGGGAAGTAGAGAGGGGGGGGGAGTAGAGAGGGGGGGAGTAGAGAGGGGGGGGAGTAGAGGGGGGGGGTAGAGAGGGGGGGGGAGAGAGGGGGGGGTAGATAGAGAGGGGGGTAGATAGAGAGGGGGGTAGATAGAGAGGGGGGATAGATAGAGAGGGGGTAGATAGAGAGGGGGGTAGATAGAGAGGGGGTAGATAGAGAGGGGGGATAGATAGAGGGGGGGATAGATAGAGGGGGGGATAGATAGAGAGGGGGGGGGTAGATAGAGAGGGGGGGGTAGATAGAGAGGGGGGGGGTAGATAGAGAGGGGGGGGTAGATAGAGAGGGGGGATAGATAGAGAGGGGGTAGATAGAGAGGGGGTAGATAGAGAGGGGGGATAGATAGAGAGGGGGGTAGATAGAGAGGGGGTAGATAGAGAGGGGGTAGATAGAGAGGGGGGGTAGATAGAGAGGGGGGTAGATAGAGAGGGGGTAGATAGAGAGGGGGTAGATAGAGAGAGGGGGTAGATAGAGAGGGGGATAGATAGAGAGGGGGGTAGATAGAGAGGGGGTAGATAGAGAGGGGGTAGATAGAGAGAGGGGGTAGATAGAGAGAGGGGGTAGATAGAGGGGGGGATAGATAGAGAGGGGGGGGTAGATAGAGAGGGGGGGGTAGATAGAGAGGGGGGATAGATAGAGAGGGGGTAGATAGAGAGGGGGGATAGATAGAGGGGGGGATAGATAGAGAGGGGGGGGTAGATAGAGAGGGAGGATAGATAGAGAGGGGGGGGTAGATAGAGAGGGGGGGGTAGATAGAGAGGGGGGGGTAGATAGAGAGGGGGGGGTAGATAGAGAGGGGGGTAGATAGAGAGGGGGGGGTAGATAGAGAGGGGGGGTAGATAGAGAGGGGGGGGTAGATAGAGAGGGGGGGTAGAGAGAGAGGGGGGGGTAGATAGAGAGGGGGGGGTAGATAGAGAGGGGGGGGTAGATAGAGAGGGGGGATAGATAGAGAGGGGGTAGATAGAGAGGGGGAGATAGAGAGGGGGGTAGATAGAGAAGGGGGATAGATAGAGGGGGGTAGATAGAGAGGGGGGTAGATAGAGAGGGGGGGGGTAGATAGAGAGGGGGGATAGATAGAGAGGGGGGTAGATAGAGAGGGGGATAGATAGAGAGGGGGGATAGATAGAGGGGGGGATAGATAGAGGGGGAGATAGATAGAGGGCGGGTAGATGAGAGGGGGGGTGGGTAGAGAGGGGGTGGGTAGAGAGGGGGGGGGTAGATAGAGAGGGGGGGTAGATAGAGAGGGGGGGGTAGATAGAGAGGGGGGGTAGATAGAGAGGGGGGGTAGATAGAGAGGGGGGGTAGATAGAGAGGGGGGGTAGATAGAGAGGGGGGTAGATAGAGAGGGGGGTAGATAGAGAGGGGGGGTAGATAGAGAGGGGGGGTAGATAGAGAGGGGGGGTAGATAGAGAGGGGGGTAGATAGAGAGGGGGGGGTAGATAGAGAGGGGGGGGTAGATAGAGAGGGGGGGGTAGATAGAGAGGGGGGATAGATAGAGAGGGGGTAGATAGAGAGGGGGGTAGATAGAGAGGGGGGATAGATAGAGGGGGGTAGATAGAGAGGGGGGGAGATAGAGAGGGGGGGGTAGATAGAGAGGGGGGGGGTAGATAGAGAGGGGGGGTAGATAGAGAGGGGGGGGTAGATAGAGAGGGGGGGGGTAGATAGAGAGGGGGGATAGATAGAGAGGGGGGTAGATAGAGAGGGGGATAGATAGAGAGGGGGGATAGATAGAGAGGGGGGATAGATAGAGGGGGAGATAGATAGAGGGGGAGATAGATAGAGGGGGGGTAGATGAGAGGGGGGGTGGGTAGAGAGGCGGGGTGGGGAGGGGGAGGGGGAAGAGGAGACTCCTCCACCACCCCCCCTCCCATCTCTCTCCTCCTTATTTCTCTCATCCTCCCCCCGATTCCCTGCCCCAGGACCTACCCAGGTCGTAGAGCAGCGCCAGGGCCTGCAACTCGGCCTGGTTCTTGTACTCAGCCCGGCCCTAGTTGTAGACTCCAGCCATCAGCTCGACTTTAAACGATTAAAAAGTTCGGAAACATCGGTGGGAATGCGGCGGGAAGACGTGCATCGCCTCAACGTGAAAAATGTGAGTACAATGTGTTAAAATGGGAAGGCTGTGGCCTAGCGTTTGGAAGAAAATAGGAAAATAGAAAAATGAACCAGACACGCACGCACGCGACAAAGAGTTTTAGTATTATAGAGATACAGGGCTTTTGGCCCAACTCGCCATTGCCAAACAAGATGTTGATCCAAGCTGGTTATACCTGCTTTGATCACTTCCTCTGGCAGCTCGTTCCATTTATGAAAAAGTTTCCCCTCAGGTCCCCTTTAAATCTTTCCCCTCTCACCTTAAAAATGTGCCCTCTATTTCAGACTTCCCTAACATGGGAATATGACTGTGACCATTCACCTTATCTATGTCCATCATAATTTTATATATTTCTGTAAAGTCACCCCTCAACCTTCTACATTCTGGGGGAAAAAAATCCCAGCCTGTCCAGTCTCTCTTTGTAACTCAGCCAATGCCACCCCCCACCCCAGTCTCCTTGGTAACATCCTAGTGAATCTTTTGTGCACCCTTTGCAGCTAATGACATAATTCCTAAAGCTGGGAACCCAGATCTGTGCACAATACTCTGTGTGGTTTCACCAACAACGTGTAGATTTGCATAATGGCATCTCAACTATTGCATTTGATGCGCTGGCTAATGAAGCCAAATGTGTCAAATGCCTTTTCACCACGTGTCACCAATTTCAAGGGTCTATGTACCTATACTCTTGGATTTCTCTGTCTATTACACTGCCATTTAAGTCCTACCATAGTTTTACTTACCAAACTATAATGCCTCACACATATCCAAGCTAAATTCCATCTGCCATTCTTTGGCCCACCTCCCCAGTTCATCTAGATTGTGTTGTCATCTTACACAACTTTCTTCATTGTCTATCATAGCACCATTTTTATGTCATTCAGACATAAACCATATTAACGATATTGTTGTCCAAATACTTAACCTAGCACTGATCCCTGTAGCACACCACTAATCACTGACATCCAACTGAATAACAATGCTCCACTGCCACCCTATCTCTTACCATCGACCCAATTTGACAGGAAGACACAGAGAGGCACAAAGAGGAGGAGAGTGGGATAGAGAGGACATCGGGGGCAGGGAGAGCAAACCGTTAATGTTGAAACTTTGCTGTGAAACTGGGCATTATATCAAGTACACATTATAAGAACTAATAAATCTGCAGAAATCTCAATATCACCAAATGTATTCCTATTCCACATTACATACCTGTATTCTAACATCTTGTGTGTTCCTATGTTGTAGACAGTGGCGTTAGACTCACTTGGAAATGTCATAGCTGTTCCAGGGCCACTGTCACCTTCGCCATCTGCTTGTTCTAAGCAAAAACACAATAAATCAAGAATCTATTTGTGATGAACATACATGCATTAAAACAATAGCTTCCGACACATGGTTTCGCAGTTCTTTGATATATACCTTGCAATTCGTTATTCTCAGGTTACTAGCAGTCAAAGACAAAGTTTACAATAAATAAATAAACAGATGGTGACTTAAATACATTATAGTTAAAGATGATTTCAAGTTCTGGAATACTTCTGGTGAATTTGCCTTCCATCTCTTCAAGTCCACGATTTATTTCCTGATGTTTGATTCTCGAAACTGCACATACAACTCCCAGTGTGGCCTGACCAAGCTTTGCCACCATTCCAGCATAATTTGCCAACTTTATTTCATACTATCGACCTTGCAATGTAGGGTAATATTCCAATTGTCATTTTTATTGCTTTTATCATTGTGCACGTGCATTCTTAAATATAATTGTCATGAACTCCTCGTCTCCTTATTGAGAATATTTTGGTTTATCCGCATTAAATTTCATCTGCCACAGTTTTCCCCCCAATAACTAAACATTGCCTCTTTATTGCTTTTGGCTTTTATCTAACAAAATAGTCTATTAGTAAACAAGGATATATATTCTCTATTCCATCAGGATGTTGTTCATAAATATGGTGAAAGGCTGTGGATCACAGCACAGGAGCCTTGGGTTCAATCTATGCAATCCCAACAGTCACATACAAAGGCGTTCCCTTGTCCACATGCCTTATACTGTGACATTGGAAGAAAATTCATGTATTTTGATGTTTTATGGGTAATGACTGATACCATCAGCAATAATCACAGACAATCTGGGGAAGAAAATACCAGTGCCGAGAATGAAGGGGGATCTAATAGGGGCAGGCAGTAGATGGGACTGTTCAGTGAAAGCCTGCAAATTTGTTGCCACTAAATTTGGTACTGCCTAGAAGGGGTCTGCCATATATTACCGGGTTATATGCAAAACAAAGCATTTCACTGTACCTAGGTACATGTGACAATAAAGTATAATTGAATCCTTGAAGGCCAATGTGAGCACCCATGATAAGGAAGTTTGCTTCCATTCAACTAGCTAGCTGGGGAAAATACAAGCCAAAAATCCCTATGTAAACATCACAAAAAATTTGATTCATTTTCAATAAATTTATACTGGAAAATTACTTATGTAGCCTTTTGAAGTCGCTTATGTACCTTCCATCCTACTCCTTAAGTACTTGAGAAGTTCTTGTGTTCCTCCCTGTAAAAGACACAGAATCAGTCATTAGCATTAATCTTAGGTACACAAAATTGCTGGGGAAACTCAGCGGGTGCAGCAGCATCTATGGAGCGAAGGAAATAGGCGACGTTTCGGGCCGAAACCCTTCTTCAGACTGATGGGGGAGAAGGATGGAAAAGGGGAGGAGGAGGAGGAGCCTGAGGGCGGGCGGATGGGAGGGTGGGAGGAGACAGCTAGATGGTTAAGGAAGGGGAGGAGACAGCAAGGGCTAGCAAAATTGGGAGAATTCAATGTTAATGCCATCCGGACGCAAGGTCCCCAGACGGAATATGAGGTGCTGTTCCTCCAATTTCCGCTGTTGCTCACTCTGGCAATGGAGGAGACCCAGGACAGAGAGGTCGGATTGGGAATGGGAGGGGGAGTTGAAGTGCTGAGCCACCGGGAGTTCAGGTAGGTTATTGCGGACTGAGCGGAGGTGTTCGGCGAAACGATCGCCCAACCTACGCTTAGTCTCCTCGATGTAAATCAGCTGACATCTAGAGCAGCGGATGCAGTAGATGAGGTTGGAGGAGATACAGGTAAACCTTTGTCGCACCTGGAACGACTGCTTGGGTCCTTGAATGGAGTCGAGGGGGGAGGTGAAGGGACAGGTGTTGCATTTCTTGCGGTTGCAACGGAAAGTGCCCGGGGAGGGGGTGGTGCGGGAGGGAAGGGAAGAATTGACGAGGGAGTTGCGGAGGGAGCGGTCTTTGCGGAAGGCAGACATGGGGGGAGATGGGAAGATGTGGCGAGTGGTGGGGTCACGTTGGAGGTGGCGGAAATGGCGGAGGATTATGTGTTGTATTTGCCGGCTGGTGGGGTGAAAGGTGAGGACCAGAGGGACTCTGCCCTTGTTGCGAGTGCGGGGATGGGGAGAGGGAGCAGTGTTACGGGGTATGGATGAGACCCTGGTGTGAGCCTCATCTATGGTGGCGGAGGGGAATCCCCGTTCCCTGAAGAACGAGGACATTTCCGATGCCTTGGTATGGAATGTCTCATCCTGGGAACAGAAGCGGCGTAGGCGGAGGAATTGGGAGTAGGGGATGGAGTCTTTACAGGGGGCAGGGTGGGAAGACGTGTAGTCCAGATAGCCATGTGAGTCAGTGGGTTTGTAATGTATGTCGGTCAGGAGTCTGTCCCCTGCGATGGAGATGGTGAGGTCAAGGAATGGTAGGGAAGTGTCGGAAATCGTCCAGGTGTATTGGAGTGCCGGATGGAAGTTGGTGGTGAAGTGGATGAAGTCAGTCAGTTGTGTGTAGGTGCAGGAGGTGGCCCCAAAGCAGTCGTCAATGTAACGGAGGTAGAGGTCGGGGATGGGGCCCTGGTACGTCTCGAACAAGGATTGTTCAACGTACCCGACAAAGAGGCAGGCGTAGCTGGGGCCCATGCGTGTGCCCATAGCTACGCCTTGTGTTTGGAGGAAATGGGAGGAGTCAAATGTAAAGTTGTTGAGGGTGAGGACCAACTCCGCTAAGCGGAGGAGAGTGTCAGTGGCTGGGTATAGGTTGCTCCTCTGGTCGAGGAAGAACCGGAGGGCTCCGAGGCCATCCTGGTGGGGGATGGAGTTGTAGAGTGACCGGACATCCATGGTGAAGATGAGGGGGTGAGGGCCCAGAGAGTGGAATGCGTGGAGGCGGCGGAGAGTGTCTGAGGTGTCTAGAACATAGGTGGGGAGGGATTTGACCAAGGGGGATAGGATGGAGTCAAGGTATGTGGAGATGAGTTCGGTGGGGCACGAACACGCAGAGACAATGGGTCTGCCGGGAGAGCCGGATTTGTGGATTTTGGGGAGAAGGTAAAAACGGGCCGTGCGGGGCTGGGGAACGATGAGGTTGGAAGCTTGGTCGGGCAGGGCGTGGGAATTGATGAAGTCGGTGATGGTGCTAGAAATGGTGGCCTGGTGCTCGTCAGTGGGGTCATGGTCCATGGGTAAGTAGGAGGAGGTGTGCGAGAGTTGGCGCGTGGCCTCAGCTTTGTAGAGATCGACGCGCATGTCCTCTGGTTCTTGATTCTCCTACTCTGAATAAAAGACTGTGTATTCACCCTATACATTCTGTTCATGATTTTATACACCACTATAAGAACATCCCTCTGCCTCCTGCGCTCCAAGAATAAAGTCCTAGCCTGTCCAATCTTTCCCTATTGCTCATGCCCCCACACCTTTTCGAGTTTAATGATATCCTTCCAAGAGCCAACTGAACACAGTGCTCCAAATACAGCCTCACCAACGTCTTGTACAACTGTAAAATAATGCCCAAACTTCTATACTCAATACCCTGACTGATGAAACCAATGTACCAAAACCTTTTTTACCACCCTTATGACATCACTTTCAAGGAAATATGTTCAGTTTAGTTTATTATCACGTGTACCGTGGCACAGTGAAAAGCATTTGTTGTGTGCTAACCAGTCAGCAGAAAGGCAATACATGATTACAATCGAGCCATTCACAGTGTACAGTCAGAATAGAGATTTTAAAATGTGGTGCAATTGTAATGTGTGATTGTAGATCTGCTTCTGTAATTAGCAGTCGCCCGGATTCGGTACCAGTACTCCTAGATCCCTCTGTTCCACAACAATGATAGTGTCCTATCATTCACTGTTAAGGTCCTGCCCTGGTTTAACTTCCCAAACTGCAACGCACTTATCTGCATTGATCCCCATTTGCCATTCCTTAGCTCATTTGCCAAACTGATCAAGATCCTGCTGTATTTTTTGATAACCATCTTTATTGTCCACTATACCACCTGCTTTAGTGACATCTGTAACTTACTAATCACAGATTGTATATTCTCATTTAAATCATTGATATACACCACAAACAGCAATGGGCCCAGCACCAATCCCTGAGGAGCACCACTAGTCACCGGAATCCAATCTGAAAGATGACTTCCACCATCACCCTCAGTTTCCTTCCATGAAGCCAATTCTGTATCCAGTGAGCCTTCCAGAGCAGCCTAACATGTGGAACCTTATCAAATGCCTTGCTAAGTCTACAGCTTTCCCCTCGTCAGTCGTTTTAGTTCTTCAAAACGCAATCAAATATGTAAGACATGATCTCCCACACACACAACCGTGCTGCCTATCCCTAATCACCCCATGTCTACTTAATTTCAGACACAGGAGCAAGAGACTTGAAAAGTTGGCGCAAAGATTGGCTGGAGCAAGTTAATTTCAGGTTCGAGCAGGAGCAGAAGACTCGAAAAACAAGCCCATGGATTGGTTGGGTGATCAAAGTTGGCTAATTAAGCAGCTACTTAGAAGGCAAAGTGTAGCGATGCGGCTTATTGGGGGCAGCCATGTTGGGAGATAGGGTGTGTAGAGGTGAAGTGCTGTGTTGAAGGCAAGTGTGAATCATTGGCTCAAGAGTCATAAATGGTGTGTTGAGCGCAAGTGCAAGTCTTTGGCTCAAGTTGGAAGGGAGGAGAGGGGGCAGGGGATACAAGGTACAGCCTGTTGTGTAGCCTGCCATGTGCGATTCTTGTGCTTTTTATGTCTTGCTTTGGTGCAGTCAAGATGGCGGGTAGAACAGAGCTGCCAAGTTTTGTCAGAGCATTTCAGTATTCTAGAACCTGAAAATCTGTATTTTGCTAAGGAAATCAGTAATTTTACGCAGTGCCATTGTGCTGAAAAAAATGTTATTTTTTATGCGCAGTCATACCCATGTAAGAGGTCAAGAATGCATAACTTTGCTACCAATTGACATGTCTTCTACGCACCTTACTTGCAGTGCATTCATTGTCATCTCTTTGTATACTGCTGTTTAAACAGCTGCTTCCTGCTTTTAGCATCAGATGATGTAGAAGCCATTCAATTTTGGAAGACTCTCTCTCTCAGTATCCAATAACCCTACTATCAGAAAACTCCATCCAGACCGCCCAAAGCAAAGAGAGCCCTCAAGACGAGTACGGACCCTGTCCAGAAACGCCGCTCCTCCTCCACCCTCTCTTTTTTTTCTCCCTCCCTCTTATTCCCTCCCTTCCTCTCTCCTTCTCCCTCCTTTTTTTCTCCCTCCCTCTCTCCTTCTCCCTCTCCATCTCTTCACCCCTCCCTCTCTTCCCCTTGAACCCACCCACCGTTCTGTAAATTCAAGGCCAATCCCAATGTAACTGCAATCACACTGGTAACCTTTCACCACTGGGCTTATCCAGAATTCTAACACTGCCTGAAAAATAATCAAAGGCTCAACTACCACTGAGAAAGAGAATTCCAAACACTCATTGTTATACGAGAATTTTCCCGAACAGTCTGTGACCCATAGCGCTGTGGCCATAGTGCTATGTGTAACGCCCATAGTGCTATGTTTAAAGCCCATAGCGCTATGTTTAAAGCCCATAGCGCTATGTTTAAAGCCTATAGCGCTCTAGCTGGTAGCGCTATTTTTAGAACCCATAGCGCTGTAGCCAACGGCTCTTCGTTTAAATTTCCACGCATTAAACTGACAGCATTCTGTTTAAACCTGGAGTGGGTTTTATAATCTACGGACCAATCTCCAAAGTTGTATTATTGGTAATTTATTCTATTCTTTTTTTATCGTTTTGTTCTCTTCTTTCTTCCTATCTATAAAAAAAATAAACAAATAGAAGCAGTTAATATGCAATTGATAAATGAGGACCCCTATCACTTTGATAGCTGGAATTCCATCTATTAACAATATGTAATTGATAAACAAAATGTGTTTTGATTATGATATGTATATGCTTCTCATAAAAATATTATTTAAAACAAAAACCTGGAGCTGGACAGGCAGCGAGAAGGAGAAGGAATGGGTGACGTTTCTGGTTGAGACCCTTCTTCAGACCGAACTGAACTCCGTATTTAAAATCCGTATTTAACAACACAAAACCGAACATCCGTATTCTAATCGCATTACCGTACAAAATACGGAAAATCCATACTACTTGGCAGCTCAGGTAGAATGGTGCAATGTACTCCTGCAGCAAGTGGGGAAGTAGGGAAACTGCCGGTGTCCCTGATGACTACACCTGTGGGAGGTGTGTCCAGGTGCAGCTGCTTACAGACCACGTCAGAGAACAGGAGCTGCAGCTAGATGGCCTCTGGATCATGGAGATTGAAGGTTTCATAGATAGGAGTGATAGTGAGGTGGTCATACCCAAGGTACAGGAAGAGAGTAGGTGGGTGACCACGAGGAAAGGGAGTAGACAGAGAGTTCAACACCTGTCCTTGTACATCTTCCCTTGACTCCATCCAGGGTCCCCAACAGTCCTTTCAGGGGAGGCAGAGGTTTACTTGCACCTTCTCCAACCTCACCTACTGTATCCATTGTTTTCGGTGTGGGCTCCTATATATCGGCGAGCCCAAGCGGAGACTGGGCAATCATTTCGCTGAACACTTAAGCGCAGTCCTCCTTGGCCTACACATCTCCCTATTTCCAAACATTTTAACTCTCCTTCCCATTGCAATACTGACCCATCTATCCTGGGCCTCCTCCACTGTCAGAGTGAGACCACACGCAAATTGGAGGAACAGCACCTCATATTTAGCTTGGGCAACTTACAGCACAGCAGCATGAATGATGATTTCTCTCATCTCAAGTAACCACCAGCATTCCCCCTCTCCCCCATCCTAGTTGTCCTACTAGTTTCACTGTTTGCATCCTTGTATACCTTTGTATGGGCATTGTAGGCTCCACTCATCCTTGGTCATCTGTTGCTGGCCCTGCTCTGTTCTGGCCTTTCCTTACCTCCAGTTGCCTCCCCTCTACCTTCAGTCTGAAGAAGGGTCCCGACCCAAAATGTCATCCATCCTTTCTCTTCTGAGATGCTGCCTGACACCGAGTTCCAGCATTTTGAGTCTATCTTTGTTGCTATGAAAATCTGGCACACCAACATTAATCCTTCAGGTATTCTACAAATCATAATTAATCACAATGACAATTATTAAAAAGACATGATAAAATATGGAATTACTCACATTAATAATGTCTCTGCGAATGGAACGCAGTGGGTTGCCCTCCAGCAATAGAGATTTCAACTTTGGAAGATTTCCTAGTTTATACGGCAAGCTGCATGTCAAAGAGCATTTCATGAATGAACAAGAGATTTTCCAGCAAATGTTACATCCTAATTATTTATGGGATTTTTGTATAAATATTAATGGATTGATCAGGGTAGACACAAATTCCTAGAGTAACTCAGCGGGACAAGCAGCATCTCTGGAGAGAAGGAATGGGTGATGTTTCGGGTCGAGACCCTTCTTCAGATCAATAGATTGATCATACCGATTCAATCTGAAACGACCATGTAGTGAAAGTACGCCCTCATTGCTATTAGTAGGGAGTTCCAAAGATTAGACAAAAGGAATACTGGTATATTTCCAAATCGGGATAGTGTGTGACTATGAGGGAAATCAGCTTATGGGATGTTACCTTCTACCTTTGTCCTTGCTGGAGGAGGTCATAGGTCTGCCAAAATGAGTAACGTCAATGCGAACTGCTGCCACTATGAGCCTGCAGTAGAGGCAATGAGTGATTGATTGAATATTAAGCAAGCAAGCCAGATGGCATCAAGCAACTCGAGTGTTGTTGAAAATGCACCCATCCAGGCAAGTGGACAATATTCCATCACAATCCAGATTTATGCCTTATGGATGGTGGAAAGGCTATGGGGTGTCAGTAGACGAGTCACTCGCCATAGTAGGTCCCTTCTTACCTTGTAGCCACAGCTGGTCCATTTGCACTTCCGACCTCAATAAACAAAATGGCACAGCATAGTGTGTTATATTATTCCTACTTCCAGATAAGCTGGTAACTCCTTTGGTGTCCAGGATGCATTCACAGTAACAAATATCATATTGATGCATAACTGACGGCAGTCCTGTATTAGGTACCTCTGCTCTCTTGACTGCTACATTCGCTGTGTTAGGAACCCACCACTGGCCCTCCTGCAGCAATGGACCACCCCGTTGCCAGTGTGTTGAGGTAACTGGCGAGAGCTGGTGCTGGGCAGGTTGGGGCAAACAATGCAGTCACCAAGTCTCAGATGCACCTATGTCTACTGTCACAGAAATCAGGTCAACGTTCGTGCAAGTGAACCCATGCAAAACAATTGTCCTGGATGGAGTCCCCAACCTTGTCTCCAGAGACCCAATGGCAGGAATATTCGCAGACATCATTAACTTCTCCCAACTCCATTATGAGATTCCCATCTGCTTAAGAGGACCACTCACCCCGGTGCCACAGAAAAGTACGATAACATGCCTTAATGACTATCGTATGCGGCACGGGGGCACAGCAGTAGAGATGCTGCCTTACAGCACCAGAGACCCGGGTTCGATTCCGACTATTGGTTCGTACGTTCTCCCCGTGACCTGCATGGGTTTTCTCCAGGTGCTCCAGTTTCCCCCACACTCTAAAGACGGACAGGTTTGTAGGTTAATTGGCTTAGTATAAATGTAAATTGTTCCTAGTATGTAGGATAGCGTTAATGTGCAGGGATCGCTGGTCGGTGTGGACCGAAGGGCCTATTTCCGCGCTGTATTTCACAATTGAATTTAAAAAAACATACTTGCAAATATCATTGTTTGTGAGGTCCAATCGTTCTAGACCTTGAAGCAGAAGAACTTCATCGGGCAGTGATTTCAGTTTATTGTCACGGAGCTCCAATACACTGATGGCACTTAAAGGTTGCAAGTGCTCCGACCCCAAATACTCTATTTGGTTATTTCCAACATACAGTTCCTGTAGTGCAGAGGCAACAGTACAATTGGTAGCTACTTTAAAAGTACATGTAATCCAGCTTGGGCATAATATTTCATTTCAATTATATTATAAGATGTTATTTTTAACCACCTATTAATCAGATTGTTTTTCCTATCAGAGGACACAGGAAATACACAAAACTATAAACATTAGTTTTTGCAGATATTCCAAATAGAAAACTGGATAACATTTTTTAAATCTATAAATATTAATGATAGTTAAAGACCACAGACATTAAAAAATAAGTAGATTATTTAACATCACAAACAAGCATTTAGACAATGTCTAATTCATATATTTACTCAAGCATCTGAGCTGTAAATCTGTATCATTCAAATCTTCCCACTGACCTAACAATTTCTAAAGTGTGATGAACTTTATTATATTTAAAGTATGGTAGTAACGGCATCAGATGTCAAAGCTTAGTTTTAATGCTTTAACATAGATTGAGAGAATAGATCTATACAGGAAACAGCCCAAAACATAATAGCAACTTGGAGATAGTAAAAAAAAATACATTAAAATGATAGTATTCTCAAAGTACCTTCAGATATTTACAGGATGGAAACTGTGGTAGGTGGCGAAGCCTGTTATGTCTCAAATAAAGCTGTTCTAATGAAACCAAGGTCGCTAATTCTGAAGGGACACATTCCAGTTCATTATGAGTCATATCCAGAAACTTTAAGCCTGAATAAATTAAGACAAATTATAAAGTAAGTTTAATATAGTTGGTTTCACACTACAACCATAGGATTCAGATACCATTTGGAATGATAGTTCACCCAGAACATTCCCAATTAATTTTGTGCATCTTCTTCCTTTCTCACAATATAATTTATTTTCCAGCAAAATCTACACAATACAGTTTACAGACCATAAATGTACGTCTAATGATGCATTCAATGCCTCGGCTGTGTTGGGAAATTCTGAACAATTCCTCAGTAAGTTTCTTTTCCCATCTTGATAACATTTTGGAACCAAGAAAGTTATATTATAAATTAAAAGAAAAGTTGATTTACAAATGTTTGTATAATGAACTCTCAATTGATTTCCAATTCCTCATTTATTCGATTATGCTACTTAGTTGGATAATGTAACAAACCAGTGTATTCTTTGCTTGACATGGTTGTGCTGTGTCCAGAGACTTGGGTTTGATCCAAGCCCACAGTCCTGTCTGTGTGGAATTTGCAGACAGACTCATAACATTGTACAGCACAGAAATGGGATCTTCAGCCAACCATGCCCATGCCACTCTTTTCACTCATCTATACTAACCCCATTTGCATGCATTAAGTACATATGGTTAAATGCATTGCCTATTTAAGTACCTGTCCAAATGTCTCTTAAACATAGTGATTGTATATAATTATATGCAGCTCCAGATAATAACCACTCTCTGTGGAGTGTTTCCCTTCAAATCATTCTGAAAACTCCTTCCTATTATGTTAAATCTATGACATATTGTTTTGCATACATCTACCATGGGAAAAATAATCCCATTATCTACCTCATAAATTTTCAGGTCATCCGTCAGCTTCTTCTGCTCCAGATGAAACAAGCCCCGCCTATCCAATCTCTCCTCATAATTAACATCCAGAGAACATTCTGATGAATCTCCTCTAGTCTTTCAGCACAAACCACATCCTTCTTACATTGTGCTGACTTGCACAGTGTTCCAAGTGATGTCTAACAAATGTTTGGCCCAGTTGCTTAACAAAACCTTTATATTCTATGGCCAAACCTATGAAGGTAAGCATGTCATATGCTTTCTTCACCACATCTGTTACCACTTTCAAGGAACTATGGACTTGAGCCCCAAGGTCCCTCTGTTCATCAACGTTCCTTAGCACCCTACCATTTACTGCATACTGATCTATATGATCCATCTGATCTATATTCTACTGTGGCCTGAGATGACCTTCCTCACATCTATACCATGGCAACTTTCACGTCCAGTGTTGTTCTCCCAAACAGCACAATGATTACTCAGATCATTGGCCACTATAGGGTGGTAGGAGAATCCGAGAGGAGTTGATGGCAGTAGAGAGGAAATAGGTTGCAGAGAAATAAGGAGAGTGGGATTGATCTGGGTGCTGGTACAGACTCAGTGGGCAATATCATCTTTTATGTCAGAAAAACATGAGAAAATAACAGATATAATGCATTCTGGCACTTGTATCCATCCAAGAGCAGATAAAACAACTCTTTTTTGTTCAGTGTGAAATCGATCTCAGAAAATAATCATTGATTTTTTTTGGAGGGAGAAGAGTTGTTGAGGGAAAGAGATTAATCTAATCCCCCTCGAGAAATACGCTGAGAATGCATTGCGAGCTAAAGAATTATTGGTGTTCTGCAGAATTATTTAGGTGCATAAAGAGCCGGTCTCACTTTGCGATTTTTTCGGCGACTGCGAGCAGTTTTACGACTGCCCGTAAAGCCGTCAAGTTGTACAACAGAGTAGACAAGACACTGGACAAAGTCTACACCAACATGGCTGAAGCTTACAAAGCCATCCCCCTCCCCCACCTTGGTCAGTCTGATCACGTCTCATTGTTCCTGCTCCCTAAGTACTCCCCACTCATCAGACGGGTTAAACCAACTGTGAGGACAGTTAAAAGTCTGGTCAGAGGAAGCGGACTTCACACTTCAGCAGTGTTTTGGAAACACTGACTGGAAGGCGTTTGCAGCCCAGGCCACCCTTGACTCCCACACGGACATTGATTCCTACACATCCTCTGTTCTGGACTCGTTTCTAAACTCCACCATCAATAGTGTCACCTCCCTCAAACAGTTGACCATATTCCCGAATCAGAAGCCATGGATGAACAGCGAGGTCAGGCTACTGCTGAAAGCACGGGACACCGCTTTCAGGTCAGGCGATGCTCGAGCCTACAGTTCAGCCAGGGCTAACCTGAAGAGGGGCATCAAGAAGGCCAAGCACTGCCATAAGCTCAGGATTGAGGAGCACTTCAACAACAACTCCGACCCCCGACGCATGTGGCAAGGCATCCAGGCCATCACGGACTACAGACACTCCAACACCACCCCCACATCCAGCGACGCCTCCTTCCTTGAGGAGCTTAATCACTTCTATGGCCGCTTCGACAGGGACAATCTAGAGACAGCCATCAAGGCTGTGCTACCTGCCGATCACCAACCCCTCACACTCACCCCCTACGATGTATACGTGGCACTGAGTAGGACTAATGCACGTAAAGCTGCTGGCCCTGACGGCATCCCCGGGCGCGTGCTCAGGGCCTGTGCTGCGCAGCTGACAGACGTCTGGACTGACATCTTCAACCTGTCACTTGCCCAAGCAGTTGTTCCCACGTGCCTTAAAACCACCTCCATCGTGCCAGTGCCAAAACACTCCACTGCGGCAAGCCTCAACGACTTCCGCCCAGTTGCACTTACCCCCATCATCACCAAGTGCTTCGAGAGGCTGGTCCTGGCACACCTCAAAAGCTGCCTACCCCCCCACACTGGATCCCTATCAGTTTGCCTACCGCAAGAACAGGAGTACGGAGGATGCCATCTCAACGGCACTTCACTCCGCCCTCTCCCACCTCGACAACAGAGACACTTACGTAAGAATGCTGTTCATCGATTACAGCTCAGCATTCAACACCATTATACCATCAAAACTGATCACCAAACTCGGTAACCTGGGCATCGACCCCTCCCTCTGCAACTGGATACTGGACTTTGAACCAACAGACCCCAGTCTGTTAGGTTAGACAAGCACACCTCTTCAACCCTCACCCTGAACACCGCGTTCCACAGGGCTGTGTGCTGAGTCCCCTCCTCTACTCTCTCTTCACCTATGACTGCACACCTGTACATGGTACTAACACCATCATCAAGTATGTAGATGTTACAACAGTGATTGGTCTCATCAGCAACAACGATGAGTCGGCCTACAGGGAGGAGGTCCAGCACTTAGCAGCATGGTGTGCTGACAACAACCTGCCCCTTAACTCCAAGAAGACCAAGGAGCTCATTGTAGACTTCAGGAAGTCCAGGGGCGGCATGCACACCCCCATCCACATTAACGGGACGGAGGTGGAACGTGTTTCTAGCTTCAGGTTCCTGGGAGTCAACATCTCCGATGACCTCTCTTTGACCCACAATACCTCAACTCTGATCAAGAAGGCTCACCAGCGTCTCTTCTTCCTGAGGAGACTGAAGAAGGTCCATCTGTCTCCTCAGATCCTGGTGAACTTCTACCGCTGCACCATCGAGAGCATCCTTACCAACTGCATCACAGTATGGTATGGCAACTGTCTCCGGAGTCTGAAGAAGGGTTTCGGCCCGAAACGTCGCCTATTTCCTTCGCTCCATAGATGCTGCTGCACCCGCTGAGTTCCTCCAGCAATTTTGTGTACCTTATGGTATGGCAACTGCTCTGTCTCCGACCGGAAGGCATTGCAGAGGGTGGTGAAAATTGCCCAACGCATCATCGGTTCCTCGCTCCCCTCCATTGAGTCTGTCCAAAGCAAGCGTTGTCTGCGGAGGGCGCTCAGCATCGCCAAGGACTGCTCTCACCCCAACCATGGACTGTTTACCCTCCTACCATCCGGGAGGCGCTACAGGTCTCTCCGTTGCCGAACCAGCAGGTCCAGGAACAGCTTCTTCCCGGCAGCTGTCACTCTACTCAACAACGTACCTCGGTGACTGCCAATCACCCCCCCCCCCCCCCCAGGACACTTATTATTATTTATTCAAATCATTTGCTATGTCGCTCTTCCAGGGAGATGCTAAATGCATTTTGTTGTCTCTGTACTGTACACTGACAATGACAATTAAAATTGAATCTGAATCTGAATCTGAATCTGGTGACGTATGGTGTCCTGCAGGTGATGCCCGGTTAGGGTTAGGTTATGACTGTTAGGTAAAGATGTCTCTAGGTTGTTAGGTAAAGATCAGTTTTATTTACAGATGTATTGGTACGCTTCCAGATCCAATCACCGTCTCTAACTTTTCACAGGGATGGATTCAGTGAGTGTAGACTGAACTCCCCTCTTCCCCCCTCCCACCCCTCATTCTCCACCCACCTACCCTTCTCCCCTCTCCCCCCCTTCTTCCCTTCCCCCCCCCCCCCACTCCACTCCCCCCTCCCCTCACATCCCCTTCTACCCCCCCTTTCTCCCATTCTCCAACTCCCCCCCCACTTTCCCTGACGCCCCCATTTGTGGACCCACCGATCCACCGCACACTATCCCACACACACTAGGGACAATTTATAGAAACCTGTGTGCCTTTGGAGCACGGGAAGAAACCCTAACCTTAACCCTGGTATAAGTATAAATTGTCCCTAGCGTGTGTGGGATAGTGTGCGTGGGATCGCTGGTCACTACGGACTCGGTGGACTGAAGGGCACTGTATCTCTGAACTAAATGTGACACAGGGACCCTAGGGGTTGGACTCGAACCCCCAATGTTCTGCTTACTCCTCATGGGAACCAAACTGTTGGCCACGAGTTGTCCCAGAGGCAGATCTCTCTTCCAATGGTCTCTCCAAACCCCCAGAGGCAGCGGGCTTTTCAACTAGGTGCAGGCAATGTTGTCAATGTACCAGTGCCATCCACCTGCTCCGGCCACTGAGTCTAAATACCTACCACACATTTTGAAGCAAGGCGAGGGGGCTGGGGGGCTGGGGGGGGGAAGGAGATGGGGGGTGTTGTTCCCAAAGTCTGCATTTATCCCATAGTTAATGTTACTAAAACAGATGATGTGGCCTTTGTGTAGTACTATTAGTGGGATTTAGCTGTCACAGGCTGGGACCACAAATGGGGGGGGGGGGGGGGCATCGGGAGGGGAGGGGGGGGGGGTTGGAGAATGGGAGGGAGAGGGGGAGAAGGGGATGTGAGGGGAGGGTGGAGTGGAGAAGGGAGAGAAGAGTGGAGCAGGGAGAAGGGAGGAAGAGGGATGAAGGGAAGAAGGGGGGAGAGGGGAAGGTGGGATGGGGGGTGGGGGAGAGAGGGGAATTCAGTCTACACTCACTGAATCCATGTGAAACGTTAGAGACGGTGATTGGATCTGGAAACGGACCAACACATCTGTAAATAAAACTGAACGACTCAGACATCTTTTCATTTGCACAATTGATTTATTGTATTAATTTTTAATATATTAATGTTTAAAATCCATGCATTGAAGGAAGAATATTTTACAGCCCATCTGTGGTCCCTAACCCTAATGGGGCGTCACCCGCAGGACTGCATACGTCAGCGTGTGTCAGGGCGCACGACATGAGACAGCCAGATGTCGCCCCTGGGTTTTGAACATTCCAAAATCCAGGGGCGACAGGGAGACACGACGCGTCACGACCCGACCACGATGCGTCACGACCAGACCACGACGCGACAACCTCTTTTCAGGCTGTCGTCGAAAATGGCGCCCAAGTGGGACAGGCCCTTAAATCTTCCATTGGCTTTCAAAGTTGGACACATCAAGCAACCAATTAGCTTCCTGATCTTCCCACCATGACCTCTGCCACCCTCACCACTCACTCGGACTCCTGAGCTAAACAGGGATGAACAAGAGGATAAGATGGAAAGAAAGATGTAGAGATATGGAGGATTTAAAGAAAAGGGCAAGACTGGAAGGAAGGAAGATATAGGCAAGGCCTAATCTCCGCAGGGAAGGACTGTTTTGATATGAAGTGGGCCTCAGTTTGATTCATCCTTGTTTGTGGCCACGAACACTTTCATCCCTCTTTCCTCTTTTATCACTCCATTTCAGTGTTTTCCTTTTGCATTATTCAAAGCTTGTGACATGCCTTTATTGTTGAACACACTGGTCCTAGTCTCTCCCACTAGAGGGAATAGCCTCAGAATTAATGGAAATACCTTTGGAAAGGAGATGAGGAATTTCTTTGGTCAGAGGGTGGCGAATCTGTGGAATTTATTGCCACAGACATCTGTGGAGGTCGTCATTGGGTATTTTTAAGGCGGAGATTGACAGATTCCTGATTCGTAAGGGTGTCAAGGGTTATGTGGAGAAGGCAGGAGAATGGGGTTGAGAGGGAAAGATAGATCCGCCAGATAGAATGGCGTAGTCGACTCAATGGGCCAGATGGCTTAATTCTGCTCCTATGTCTTATGAAATTCTGAGCCAATAGCTTCAGAGTTTGAATTTTTAAACAGTGCGTTTAATACCACAATTTAGACACAGTACGTAATATTGCAGGTTTTAAGATTTTTGTTGTGGTGATTTACAAGTCTTATCACAGAATTTGGGAACGTTGTTGATTTTCATGTGACACTATTATCTATACCTACCTATTTGCTAACATATATTACAATATAAAAAGGTCAAAAGATAGCTTCAATATGGAAAATTAATACAAAATAAAATTTGTATTTTCCAACTTACTTGTCATTTTGCTGATGTCTGGGGGTATGCTCTTCAGTTTGTTAGCAGCCAGATTGAATCGCAGAAGAACTGTCAGCTCGCCGAGCGAGCTTGGAATTGTTGAAAGTCGGTTATTGGATAAATCCTGTCAAGATACTTAATCAATACTCCCACTGCCATCACACAGCGGATTTTCAAATAACAGTCTTAGGATGTGGAGAGGAGAACATCCTTAAAGCAAATTGGTATGAAAATCCAAACATTTTGCATGCAACTTTGATTTCATTTCAGAGATTGGAGTCGTTTATCTTTAAAAGATGCTTATTCACTTTATAGATATAACCACATATTTAGTTTTAAATTATGCAAAAGTAAATTATATGAAATTGTGACATATTGACAGGATAAGTAATTAAGGTAGAGAGACCAGGACTACAAAAAAGCCAACATGGAGACTCGGGTATTTTAAGGTGCCAAGTGTTTGCAGTTTTACTTAACAGGAGCATCTTGGAATCACCCAGTGAAATGTTGAAACAATGAGACAGATTTTATTTGGTATAGGTGTCCAAAGTTCATTCGTATTGTGCAAAATCTATTTATACAATATAATTTTAAATGGTAAAGCATGAAGGGCTAAAATTGCTTTATTATTTCATTTGGCCCATGTTTGAACAAAAGCTCCAAACAAGGGTCTCAACCCAAAATGTCATACTCCTTTTCTTCAGAGATGCTGTCTGACCTGCTGAGTTACTCCAGCTTTTTGTATCTAAAGCTCTGACAAGATCTGTTGCCGTAGCCCTGGTGAAACCCAAACTGGACACTTGCGAACAGTAATGTGTAAGTGTCAAAAAATTAAAAATCCAAACTGTGGAAACATGAAAAAGAAAGAAAAATGCTGGAAGCAGTAAGCACGTCAGATGGAAACTGAGAGAAATATTGCTCGATGGCGACCTTTGGTCAGGAAGTGAGTACTACTTGTTAACATGATAGACATCTTGCAATGGAGTGCTAATGCAGTGCTGGTAATGCTGGTTGAGTGGTAATTAACTAGATTTGATTTGTCCTGCTTTCTGCATCAACAAGTAAAAAGAAATGTAATGTAAATGTAAAAAAATGTAAACTAAGAGCAAAAGGGATTATTAAAGAGAAAAGTGATTGGTTAATATTTTGTGTTTTGGCAAAATGTAAGATTAGTATTTGAGACATTTTAAGCAACTGTTATAATAATTAACATACCAGGTCTTCTAAATGAACAAGTTGACCGATATCATCTGGAATGTACTCCAGTCCATTATGCTGTAGTTGGAGATTTTTCAAGGACCTTAAATTCCAAAGTTCATCTGGTAATTCCTTAAGTTTATTGTGGCTAAGAGTTGAAAGAATATGCATATATTCATATGTTTACATTTTCTGAAAGCAATGAAGGCAATATATTCTCCTCTCCCCTACCTACCCCCTCCTATCCCTCTACCCCCCCCCCCCCCTACTCACCTCCCCTATCCCCCCCACTATCACACCTCACCTCCCCCTCTGCCCTCCCCCTATTCCCCACTCCCCCCCCCTTGCTCTTCCTCTTTTCCCCCTCCACCCCACTCGCCCTCCTCACCTCCTCCCTCTTCTTTTCCCTCTCCTCCTACCCTCCCCCAATCCCTCCCTCATCTCTCCGTTCCCCTACCCTGTCACTCCCCCCTCCCTCCATAACTCCCCTCCTCTCCCTCTGTCCCCTCTCCTCCTACACTCTCCCTCCCCAGGATCTCGAGTTTTTTATAATTACTATTTTTTATGGCATTTGTAGAAAAAGTTTCCCATATTTTTCATTCCTTTGAAATAATAAAGCATTCACAGATAATCCTGCAGAATTAAATTTTAATAAGAACTGTTTGACATGTAGGACTTAAAGCTTCAAAACCAACATATTACTTCATTCATATTTTATTAGTCAATATGCTGCAGCATACAATCATAAAGACAGGAAAACTCCAATAATCAGGCATATTTACAATGTTGGTGGAACTGAATTGATAGGTTTTCTAGATTATTGAATGTTACTTCTATTAAAACTATACACTCTTAATTAACTTTTTAAAAATATGTTACACAGCAGTAGAATAAGTTTTCCAAGCAGGTGATCTTAAAGGGAGAGTAGGGACCGGGATTTGTTAATTTAAAAATAGCACAGGCACAGGGTTCCATTGAGTTTAAAAGGATTAAGGGAAATATGCCCCAAGCCAGATGCTGAACCATCAGAATTACCGAATAATGGGATTGCAGATTATTCTAATTTTACTCCACACATGGTTCTGCTGTGTGTGTTTCTATCGGACAAGATAGGAATGTTGAGTTAGAGAACACCAGCCGTAAATGCAATTTATCACTATCATAAGAAAGATAAACAGTATTGAAACATGAATGAGGGCAGGCCTTTCAGTCTTAATCATCATCGTCTGTACTTGAAACTGCTTATATTCTTGCCTAATGCCATTTTAATCTTACTTAATATTAATTCAACTTTATTATTTTGTAATATTTTAAACTCATCTATATATAAACATGAATGTACTCAAGGCAGTACCTGAGAATGAGCTTCTGGAGATTCACCAACTGCCCAATTGCACGAGGAAGAGCAGTCAACTGATTATCATGGACCTGAAACCAATTTTAATAAAATCAATATCTTGACCAATAGATTAATATCCATTGTAAAGTGCACAATTCTATTGAATGCTATTGTTGCATAATAAATTTCAGTCACAGATCTTATTTTTTTTAATACATATGTTTGGGGGATAATATTTTTCCTCAATGCCTTGATTAGCCAATGTCATATATCTGTAAAGTGATAAATATATATACTGATTAATGATATTACTTTCAAAGCAGTTCTCATTTCAAAAGAAACTTTGACCTTAAAGGCAATTTAAAAATAATTTGAAACTACAAAGTGAAGGATTTTAGTGACTTTTTCTCAGGCATATCACAGAATCATTAACCAGCACATTAATAATTACGTTGAAATAAAAGATAGAGACAGTCAAAGATTTCAATTATATGTACTTAATTACCTTGAGGCTGAGTACTAATTAATTATTCCTTCTCCCAGAAGTACAGGGATTTGTGCTTTACATTGAAAAAATGTATCCTCAGTCCAAAAATGTGTCCTCTCAAAAGCAGTAAATGAACCACTTATTTGTTGAACAGGTATTTATTGTATAACTGACATTTTTTTTTAAACTATTCAGTTATTAAGGATTACAATTTATATTAGACAGTAATATTTCAGTATTTTTGTTTTGCTAAAAAAACTTCTTTCATAGTAAATCTCAAAAAAGCTCACATCCATTCAGAGCTGAACCGTTGTTCTGTCTAACCGACCATCTTCCTTGATTGTTACAGCTATCTTCTAGCAGATTGTCTGGAAAATCTATCTGAAGAAAGCTTCCTATTCTTCATGATTCAAGCAGATAGTTTATCAAACTAAAAATGGGATTAATCAGTAAATGTTTATCCATGCCCAATCACAATTGATGTCTTAAATATCGTAATAAATTCAAATTGAAAAAAAGCCTAAAAATAGCAATTAACGTAGAACTTATTTGAATAATAGTTATATAATTATATTGTATTATTCCCAATTACAATTTAATGCAGATGTATTAAACTAGTTTTCAAAAGATTATTACAAATACATATTTACATCAAGTACTGTGAGAGCTGGGAGGAGCTGAAGATCATCTGATAAGGACTCTAGTTTGTTGGAAGCCAAGATAAGTTTACTTAGGTCTGTCTGATCCCACCATCGATCACTTGCGTTAAACGAGACATTCAAATGACAATCCTCTGGTGGGTCCAGATTTATCCGCCATACACTCTGGGGTACTGCATTAAAATAAATAATTTAGTAAGCAACAATTACAATTGAACCCAATTCACAGCATTTAATAAAATGATCTATTTTCCTTAATAAGGCATCTTAACAGTGATCGTATGACAAAATAAAACTTTACATTTAATATTTTCTTTATACTGATTTGCAATTGCAAGAGCACAAAATTAGAAACAGTGAGGGAAATAAACGAATAATACATCATTCAAGCAAGGTGGAAAATAAGACCATAATTTAGATATACGAAATGCATGACAGCAATATTATTGCCGTAAAATCTACACGGAACAGTACAGCACGGAACGGGTCTTGGCCCCTCAATGTCTGCGCCGACCACTACGCCAATTTAAACTGTTGATCTGCCTGCATATGGTCTATAATTCCCCATTCCCTGACCATTCATGTACTATCGAAATGCGTCTTCAGCATTGCAATCATATCTGCTTTCAACATTCCTCCAGAAAGCTGTTGCATTCACCTAATGCACCTCCTTTAAACATTCCATCTCTGCTTAAATATATGCCGCCTCGTATTTGACATTTTCACCCTGGAGAAATACTCTGATGATCTATGCTATTTATGCTTCTCACTATTTTATGCTTCTATTAAGTTGCCCATAGCCTTCAGCACTCCAGAGAAAATATAAGATTGTTAAACCTTCTCTTTTCGTGAATCCAGGCAACATCTTGGAAACTTTTCAGCATCCTCTCCAAAGCCTCCACATCCTCCCTGTAATACAGCAACCAGAACTGCACACAACACTCCAAAAGTGGCCAAACCAACGTTTTATATGGCTGTAACACTACTTCCTGATTTTTGTGCTCATTGACCTGAAAGGCGCTCCCGTGTGAGCGGCATGGGTCCCGGCTGGAAGGCTCTCCCGTGGGGGCTGCCCGGTGCGGGGCTGAGAAGCTGCCGTGTGGGTGGCCTGGCTACCGGCTGGAAGGCGCTCCGGTGAGGGCGGACCGGCTCCCGGCTGGAAGGCGCTCCCGTGGGGGCAGCCCGGTGCGGGGCTGAGACGCTGCCGTGTGGGCGGCCCGGTGCGGAGACGGTGCTCCGGCGGCTGAGGCGGCGTTCTGGCGACGGCGACCTGGATCCGGGGCTCGGCCGCGGGCCAGCGGATGACAACGTCGGGAGCTCGCAGGTCACAGGCTGGTGCCTGTTTTCCGGAGCTCCCGTTGCAACAGCTGCGTCCGCTGGACTGGAGGGCGGCAGCTTCGACCACCCCCGGGCCGCGGAGCTTGAACCGCGGGACTGATACCATCGCCCGGTGGAGTATCGCCTCGGCGCAGAGGGAGAAGAGGAGGGAAGAGACAGTAACTCTAAGACTTTTGCCTCCATCACAGTGAGGAGGTGTTTGGTGAACTCACTGTGGTGGATGTTAATTTGTGTTTATTGTGTGTTGTTATTATTACATGTATGGCTGCAGGCAACAGCATTTCGTTCAGACCGAAAGGTCTGAATGACAATAAAGGAAATCTATCTATCTATGATGAAGGCAAGCATGCCCAACGCCTTCTGGATCACCCAATCTACTTGCATTGTTACTTTCAGAGGGCTATACAATTGCACCCCAAGATCCTTCTTTATATTAATGTTCATAAGAGTCCTGTCATTTTCTGGCTACATTCCTCTCAGATCTGTTTGACCAGCAAAAGGGATCATCCAGGAAGGCTCTGGAACCAACCATGCTGTAAAATCAGTGGTGGACCTGTATCTCACTTTTTAGAGAGCCTGGCGACTGGAGGCCCCGTCTTGTTCTAAACCTATCCTATCCATGTACCTGCCCTAATGTATTTTAAACATTTTGATAGTATCTGCCTCAGTATCGGCCCTAATGAGTGCCCCCCCACCCAACCCCTTTGGACAGTCTCCCTCAGATGGTCACGTCAATCAATTCAGCTTGTTTATTTATGTATTGTATTTATTTACCTTTCTTGTACATCAGTGGAGCTGCACACTAAATCTCGTTGCACTGACGTGCAATGACAATAAAATATATATTATTATTATTATTATTAACTGCCTCCTCTGGCAGCTCATTCCATATACCCACAACCCTTTTTGTAAAAAAGTTGCCCCTCAGGTTATTGTTAAATATTTTCCCCCCTCACCTGATTAAATGCAAGTTTCATGAGAAAGATACTTAAATACTCTCATTGATTGGCACTTGGGTAAGGCAAATAGATATGGCAAGATTTCATGCATGGAGTATAAACTAGTTAATTACCTGCTCAACTATAATACAACCCAACACTATGTCTTTATCAGCAAACATTACTAGTTCTAAACTTACGATTTAACAGTCATTGAAACAACAGCTGAAAATGACTTTGTTCACACTACCTTACATCACGACGTAGTCGCATTTCAAGGCCCTATCCATCTCATGCGTTTATATCCTACCAAAGACAGTAATTTACCGAGTATACAAGTGCCTTTAATCTACTAACATTACTAGACCATCAGAGGGCGGTGGAGGCAGGTTCTCTGGATGCTTTCAAGAGAAATCTAGATAGGGCTCTTAAAAATAGCGGAGTCAGGGGATATGGGGAGAAGGCAGGAACGGGGTACTGATTGGGGATGATCAGCCATGATCACATTGAATGGCAGTGCTGGCTCGAAGGGCCGCATGGCCTACTCCTGCACCTATTACATCCAAACCTGACATTACCGATAAATATCTATCCCCAGTTACTTTTAAGATGTGGCCGCTGGTTGAAAAATTCAAGTTTGCTTATGTTTTCTCTTCTGTAGACCGGAGACAGAGGGCTCCACTAAACGGTTCTGGGGAAATCGAACAGAACAATCCAGGAATCATTTCATAACCTTCTGTGCACTTACTCACAAACTTACTACATATAAATATTTAGAGTTACCAACATTGTGTTATGTGTACGCAAATATTTAGCAAAGTAATGTTTCCCTCTTAAGCAGGATCTTATTCATATTTTCTTTCCAGAGGATTTTTCAGCACCTTGCATTCCAGTTACTTACACGACCGAATACACTCACAAGCTGCGCCCTACCTACCTTCACTCAACTCTCGGTTGGAAAGGTTCAGCTGACCACTTTTCCTTGCCGCTTTAATGAAAGCCGCAAACATAGGCGACTCTTTCCCTGGAGGTTGAAATCCTGCTTTGTAATTTGCGAACCTACTTCCTCCCTTCCGGGACATGGCTACAGGAACAAAATTCTACAGAAACAAAACACAACAGCAGCAAAATACAACAGGCCACCGCCGCCTTCTCCGGGAAGGCCGCGCCTCTCACGGTGCGCATGCGCGCTGAGCGCTGCCCATAAAGCCAACTGGAGGTACACAAAATTGCTGGAGAAACTCAGCGGGTGCAGCAGCATCTATGGAGCGAAGGAAATAGGCGACGTTTCGGGCCGAAACCCTTCTTCAGACGGAGAAGCGTCCCCCACCAATGTTTTCCCCATGAATGTTGCCCGACCTACTGAGTTTGTCTTTCCCTCCCAGAAAAGTTTCTGAGTGAAAACAATATTGCCTTTCTTCACAGACACTGCCCAATCTGCAGTGAATTTCAACCATTTTCAAATTTCAGGTCACTTACTTTGTGGGAGTAACTGAACTTTCTTGGACATCCCTTATTGCCCTGGAGAAGGTGATAATAAACCATCTTCTTGAACTTCTGTAGTCCTTGTGAAGATATTCCAAAAGTGCTATTAGGAAGGAAGTTCTCGGATTTAGATCCAATGAAGACTAGTGATACATTTCCAAATCAGGATGCATCAGGGGAACTGCCCTGTCCTTGTTGGTGATAGAGGTTCCTGGTTTTGGGAGATAGTATCAGGGAGTCTGGATAATGAACTGCAGTACATTTTGTAAATGACACACACTAGCAAGTTTCTTTAGAGTTGTTGGAGCAGTACATAACCAGGCAAGTGGAGAGTACTTGTGTAGGTAGGAATTGCAAATGCTGGTTTAAACCGAAGATAGACAAAAAGCTGGAGTAACTCAGTGGGACAAGCAGCATCTCTGGAGAGAAGGAATGGGTGACGTTTCAGGTCGAGACTTCTTCAGAGGGAGTTCTTCTTCATATTCCTAACATAACTTGTAGATGGCCAAAACTTATGAGTTATATATCACAATATACCCAGACTCTGACCTGCTTCATTTCCCCCCCTCTCCCTGCCCTGTAGTTTCTTTCAGTAATCAAGCAATGGATAATAGAGGCCCAAGAGAATGTAGAAGGATGGAGCAAAAAATAAACTGTTGATAGATCTTAGCAGGCCAGAAGAATGGTTAAAGTTTTAGGTCCGGACTACAGCATCTGCAGTCTCTTGTTTCTCTATTTCTTTGTTCCACTGGAAAGTCTCGACAAGGTAGGTACCTACATAGAAGATCCCTCCTTTCTTCGAGGATAGTTCCTTTCTCTGCTTCCGCTGTTCTTAAAACAACATTCTTACTAAGACAATACAGGTTCCCGACCCAAAACGTTGACCATCCTTTTGCCTCCACAGATGCACCACAGACATGATTTGTCTTGGACATGGGTCGAAAGGGGCTAGACCAGGAGGAATAAAACAGAACCAGGGGATTTGGAGAAATAATGGGTCTACCAGCTCGATCTTGCTTGTAGATTTTGAGAAGGAGACAGAAAATGGCTTCTGGAATAAGGATGATTTGTTCATTGACTGAATGCAATAACCATTCATTTTATTTCAAAGCTGTTCTAATAAACAAACGTTAACGAACGTTCTAATGGGAAAGGAGGATCCAGACTAGAAACGTCGTCTGACCCAAAGACTATAGAGCGGAGCTCCTCTAGTATCTTTGGTCTGACCATTCCTTTCTCAGATGCTACCTGACCCGCTGAGTTATCCCAGCATTTTTTGTGTTTTGTATAACATTCAAATGCGTCCCTGAGCGTGACATGCTCATTCCGCTAATCCAACACGTGTCTATTAATTTAAAATAAAGAACCACAGCTTTTCGAGAGTTTGAATTGAAGTAAAACTATGTCGTGACATAGTCTGTCAGAGGGAGGGAGAGAGAGAGAGTGAGTGGCACAGCAAAGCTGGCGCCATTTCCATGGCTGGCATTATGCAGGGGCTCAGGTGATTGGGGAGGGCTCGGCTGATGGGGGTGCGTGGTGGGCCCCCAGAGGGGGGGCTCGGGTGATGGGGTGTGTGGTGGGGCCCCAGAGGGGGAGAGGGGAGGAGGGCTCGGGTGATGGGGAGTGTGGTGGGGCCCCAGAGGGAGGAGGGGCTCGGGTGATGGGGAGTGTGGTGGGGCCCCAGAGGGGGAGAGGGGAGGAGGGCTCGGGTGATGGGGAGTGTGGTGGGGCCCCAGAGGGAGGAGGAGGAGGAGGGGGGGGGGGCTCGGGTGATGGGGAGTGTGGTGGGGCCCCAGAGGGGGAGAGGGGAGGAGGGCTCGGGTGATGGGGAGTGTGGTGGGGCCCCAGAGGGAGGAGGAGGGGCTCGGGTGATGGGGTGTGTGGTGGGGCCCCAGAGGGGGGGCTCGGGTGATGGGGTGTGTGGTGGGGGCCCAGAGGGGGGGCTCGGGTGATGGGGTGTGTGGTGGGGCCCCAGAGGGGGAGAGCTCGGGTGATGGGGAGTGTGGTGGGGCCCCAGAGGGAGGAGGAGGGGGAGGAGGGAGGGGGGGGGGCTCGGGTGATGGGGTGTGTGGTGGGGGCCCAGAGGGGGGGCTCGGGTGATGGGGTGTGTGGTGGGGCCGGAGAGGGGAGGAGGGCTCGGGTGATGGGTTGTGTGGTGGGGCCGGAGAGGGGAGGAGGGCTCGGGTGATGGGGCCCGAGAGGGGAGGAGGGCTCGGGTGATGGATAGTGTGGTGGGGCCGGAGAGGGGAGGAGGGCTCGGGGAGAAGGCGGGGGGGGTGATCGGGGCGCGGCTGCGCGGGGAGTCGCACGCGCACACACCTGCCGCAGGCGGGGCAGCGGGGGAAGCAGCGCGCGTGCGCGGCCGGGCGCGCAGCATTGTGGGATACTGCGGAGGTTGCCTGTTGTCGTCGTTGTTGTTGAGCGTTTACGGCCGAGAGTGTTCACTGCCGATTAATTATCGTCAAATTGTCATATGTACTCTCCCACTTTCTTTTCTTATGTATTTTAATGTCTTAGGTTCATGAAAACGTCGTGGAAAGTTGGATCGGGAAAATAAATTTCTGTCCCTTTTCCAACAAAAAAAAGCATAAATAATTTTAAACGATGACTACGGACGTGATTCAAGTGACCAATGTTTCACCGAGCGCGACCTCCGAGCAGATGAAAACTCTGTTCGGGTTCTTGGGCAAAATCGACGATTTGCGGCTCTTCCCTTCAGAGTGAGTAGCTCCAAACTCGCAGGCGGGGCCGGGCCTAGGCCGCGCCGTCCAGCGGCTCCACATGACCTGACGCCAAACGTTTAACTTGCTGCGGGAAACCGACCCTGTGTGTCCATTCTGCTTGTGCGGATGTACGTTTCCAAATACCTTTCGAAATTGTCCGCAGATGCCCTTCTTTTCACGGATCTCGGAGCCTTCGGCAACTTCCACCATTGTCTGGCTATTGGTTGCCCACTCTAATATCGTTTCACCAGGCCACGTTTCCGCACAGCCGCGTTTATTTTGAAGTATATTGCTGGTCTAATCACATACCGACGATAAGGCTGTAGGATGCACTTAAATAACAAGAAATATTGCTTTAAGTTGCATCAAAGCGTACATTTGTATTATTACCCGAGTAATGTAAAATGGCCGCCAATGCGAAGCCGCTGCACGGATAGTCACAGGCAATACTTGTTCTAGGTACTCGTGTTCGGGATGCACGATACACTGTAGATCTAATATTAGACAGATTATTAATCAAATGAAACGTTGAGATAGCATAGTACTGATAGCGGAGTACTGATTTTTCAAATGGGACCGACAAGAATAATACTAGGGCAAATGATCAAGTAATAAATGTGTGCACGTAACTCATTTAGTGTTGTTGAAAAGCGAACAGGAATTTGCCTTCTTGAGGATATGTACACATTCCTAACCATAGAGGGTTAATGTGGAGCTTGAATTACGGTTTGGGAACCCATGCTTTGCGTTGAAATGTGGTTGAATGTACAGAGAATTAGTGAACTTCCTGCTTGTATGTGTGTATTCTGGGAATTAATGCACAATGTTACCTGGAACTAGAGGATGTCTTCTAATGTCAAAACTGCATTCTAAATTAGTTATTTTTTTATAGTTGCTGGTTTTAACACAAATTGGTGTGATCATTGTTCTCTGGAAATATTTGTTTGAAGTAAGCAAATGCTATGCCAAGGTCAATGGAAGAGTGCTACCAAGGATGAAGAAAAAAGGTTCACAGTGATTAGAAGCTATTTACTTCATTTTTTAGGCCCCGAGTGAGTAGGGAATTGAAATAAATCCATATTTCAATACTATAATTCAAGGAAACAGAAACATCCATGAGTATTTAGATATGGATAACCATGTATAATCAGCTGCCTTTGTAAAAATAAGTGTACAATGCAAATTAGAAAGCCAAGACACTGGAGGAAGTGCTCCATTTCAAGCCACAAACTAGTATATTTTACGTTCTATTGCCTGAAATTGATGTTTGATTTCTTTGAAGCAAATGTTTATAGTTTTAACCAAGTCATGTGGCAGTGTCTGAAAAATTGTCCTGTTGTCACAATCTTTTGACTCATCAGTATTTTCACCATAAAAGTACGATGTATCCATTGATAATGAAAATTTATGTGTAAACAATTGCCTGTCAGTGTAAGCAGGCTTCCCACCACTGGTGGAACTGTGGTACGAATTGCCCAGGTCTGCTTTCCATTTTCTTCCTCCTTGTCAGGTAAGTTTTGTTTTTAATTTAATCTATTATTACTGCATTTCATATTTCTGTTGCCATGTCTCTTTTTCTCTTTTGTGCAACCTTGTTTTCCGAACTATACCTTTTCATCTAGGGCACTCCTGTTCATTGCAAAGCTTTGACATCTCCTGGCTGACTTACAGTTATTCCTGACGACCTTGCTTGAATTTCTGCATCTATTCAAACTTTGTGATTTATATCATGTCCTTTTCGCCTTTCAAATATTTGCTCTTTATTCTTCCACTCCTATTGCTTAGTTTTTGCTTTGCTTGTGCTTTCTTGGTATGTTCTATTTAAAATTTTATTTTGTTGTCCTATTGCATTGTTTAAGTACTAATAACATGTTTGAAAAAAATCTTCTTAGATCTAAATGCGTCCTACTATGCAACCCTCTCCATTACATCAACAACTTGTATGTATTGTATATCAATATTGAACTAATTACAACATTTATCCTTTTCAGTCACTGTTTGTCTGTACCACTGCACTTGTTTCAGAAGTAATTCCCAGAGTCTGTCATGCCAAGAAGGCACCCTAAGATATCAAAGCTATCATAAAAATACAATTTATTTTACATCATAACAAATTATTTGCAGCATATCTGAAACAATTTGGTGACCCAGGCAACAAGCATTTGTGTTTATACAAGTAAAATACCTAGGTTTTAAGTATTTAGCTTCAAATTTCATGAAATTTGTAAATGTCTTAAAAATATTTTAAATGCAGATCGCTGCTCCAAAAAGACATTTTTGTATTAATAAATCGCCTGTTGTACTGCTTGATCGTCTATCAGAATGTGGCAACTTCTGGTTCAACTTAACAAAGTTAATGTAGCATGTCTGAGTAATGCATTTACAATATTTCATCATATTAATAAAGGCAATATAGCTATAATGTATTGCAAATGTATATATTATTTTGTGATTACACTTATTTGTTTTTATCAAAAACATAGCTGCATTCACATGTATGTAAATCCTCTAAACCTGCTACATGGAAATCTTTTGGTACAAATTAACGTAAATTTCTCGAGTGGTTGAATAATATATATTTTGCTCACTAGGATTAAAATGTAACACGCACGAAGTACAGCTGGTAGATTGCACAAGCCCGATGTGATGTTTCATTTTAATATGTCACCTAAACAATAATCCACAAGGCTTGGGTTGAGAAGCTTGGTTTCATGGGGAATGGTTGCTGCTCTCATCTGCCTAACTGAGACTTCCGAGCCTAACTGAGACTTCCGAGCAACCTCTATTCTTCTGTTTTCAACCAGCCATAATTTGTTGTGCCAAAACCTGGATGTTGTACATCCAGCCACCTGGAAAGGAATTTGATTTTACATATTTGTAAAGAACATACCAAATTAGTAGAGAGCAACAATATACTGTTTAAGAAGGAACTGCAGATGCTGGAAAATCAAAGGTAGACAAAAATGCTAGAGAAACTCAGCGAGTGAGGCAGCATCTATGGAGCGAAGGAAATAGGCAAAGTTTCGGGCCGAAACCCTTTTTCAGATTGATGTGAGGGGGGGGGGGAGGGGAGAGGAAAGGAAAGGAGGTGGAGCCAGTGGGCTGAGGGAGAGCTGAGAAGGAGAGGAGAAAGTAAGGACTACCTGAAATTAGAGGTCAATGATCATACTGCTGGGGAGCAAACAGCCCAAGCGAAATATGAGGGGCTCCTCCTCCAATTTACAGTGGTCCTCACTCTGGCCATGGAGGAGGCCGAGGACAGAAAGGTCAGATTCGGAATGGGAAGAGGAGTTGAAGTGCTGAGCCACCAGGAGATCAGGTTGGTTATTGCGAACTGAGTGGAGATGTTCGGCGAAGCGATCGCCAAGCCTACACTTGGTCTCACCGATGTAGAGCAGCTGACATCTAGAGCAGCGGATGCAATAGATGAGGTTGGAGGAGGTGCAGGTGAACCTCTGCCGCACCTGGAAAGACTGCTTAGGTCCTTGAATGGAGTCAAGGGGGAAGGTAAAGCGACAAGTGTACTAGTTTTGAAGCTGACTCGACCCAAAATTGATGCACTTCTCAAAACGTTGAAGGAGGGTTCAGAAATTGAATATACATTGACTCATCTCAAACTTTATGAAGGGCGTTTTAGTGTTCTAAGAGAATGTGGGGAGAAGATTTTAGTTAGTTTTAGGAGTTGACACCACAGTCTGAGAATTTGAGTCATTCCCTAATTTCACTTGCATCTTTTTTTGTCAAGGTTTATGTTGACAACCAGGCGAGTGAGAGTTTAGACCAAAGAGAAATTAGTGTATCAGAATGATACCACGTAAAGAAGAGTACCATTTTAATTTAAAAAAAAATCTAAACATTGGTGTGGGGGAGGGAGCGGAGTTGTAATTCTCGTTATAGTGCTGAGATAAATACATATTAATTTTTCCCTCAATGCCCATAGTTAGCGAATACATGTTAAGAATAATAGACGGAAAGCAACAAGGATGAAAATCAAAACTCAGAAGTGAAATGCTAAGATGGCAGATAAAAGAGGCAGAGCGGTGGTACATTTGTTCTGATGAGTGAATGTTCTAATCTTGATTGTCTTTTTTTTTGGAATGAAAAGTAAATATCTTGCTTTGCTGCCTGGTTTTTGGACGTTATCAATATTTTGTAGTAGTATACTGAATAGTTGTCAGTTTTGTACAAGACAAAGATACAATTCCAAAAGCATCAAATGGTCATTGAAGTTAAACTCATTTGCATCTTATTTTTCTATTATGAAATCCATTTTGATAAAAAAGATGTTTAAGATATTATTGAGCAATTTAAATGCTTTTGCTAATGCTGTTGACTGCTGAACATAAGGTAAACCACTCCAGTATACATGATTTATAATATTAAAAAATGAATAACTAAATAAATGGTTTTTTTAAATGGCCTATTGATTGGGTGCCAATTTAAAATGTCCTCGTTCGGTTGTACTCAAAGACTACTGTGGCTATGTAATGACGTTCAGCAATTAAAGTGGAGGCACCTTTTGCTTGTGTTTTCTTATGTGGAATAAATCTTGCTCTTTCTGCCTTTTGATCTTTAAGGAATGAGCAGACCAGTGATTTCATTATTTTTAATGCTCGGCTGAAATAGTTGTGTCATTTCAACTTTGCATTCCCCTATCAGCCCTACTGTCACCCTGCTAGTTTGTGATTTATTTTTGGACATGTTCAATAACAAAATTAAGGAGTTGCTCTGCAAAAAATTAAATTGGACACGTGGACTTTAGCTTGTGTCCTGTTGTATGTATGTGCCTAATGCTTGGTAGAAAGTATGGAGAAAAAAACTGATATATGCAGAACTGTGAAACAATGTAACTTTATTTGATTAAGATTGGATATAGTTATTTTCATTTGTGTTTTATAAGATGGCATGTGAAGTCAGCGTTGGTTCAACCATGTTTTTCTTTTCCCAGTGAATCACCGTTGCCAGTGACGTCCCGCGTGTGTTTCGTAAAGTTTCATGATCCTGACGCTGTGGGAGTGGGGCAGCATTTGACAAATACGGTCTTCATTGACAGAGCATTGATAGTTGTACCTTACGCAGAAGGTTTGTGGTTTTATTGCTTGGGGATTTTGGCCCTTTCCAACTTCGGTTGTACACGTTAAAGCCTTTGAGTAAATTGCATTGGACCTGCATGATGATCGTTATTGACACATTAACCCTTGGTATATTGTCATTATTAACAGCATCAGAAATGCCATATGTTAAAGATGCAGTGTACTTGAGAGGTATCCGGGGCTTGGCTGCCTTTTTAAAAAAAAAATTCAGTGGATTACCTCTAGGCTAATAACTAACATAGGATCAAGACCAATTTTATTTTAATTATAGGGCCCATATGATCCCAGGTGGTTATGTTTAATTCTGCATATTAAAAATATTTTATGAAACGACATCAGGATTAAGGAATTAAATAAATCATGGTCATAGTAATAGAAACATAAAAAATAGGTACAGGAGTAGACCATTTGGCCCTTCAAGCCATTCAATATGATCATGGCTAATCCTTCAAAAACAGTATCCCGTTCCTGGTTTTTCCCCATATCCCTTGATTACATTAGCCCAATGAGCTAAATCTCTCTTGTAAACATCCAGGTAATTGGCCTCCACTGCCTTCTGTGGCAAAGAATTCCACAGATTCACAACTTTGTTTTTTCACCCAGACAGTAATGCACGTCTTTAATTTGTAAACAGCACCAATGATGTATATGCAATGAGGTAGTATATAAGAATAAACAACTTGCAATAATGTTGAATGACAATTGTCTCAACGTAATTGGAATTTACCCACCTTTGTCTTTTTTTGAATGTGTTATAATTTAGTAACACATATGGCGAAATATCTGAAGAAGGGTCTCGACCCGAAACGTCACCCATTCCTTCTTTCCAGTGATGCTGCCTGTCCTGCTGAGTTAC
This sequence comes from Amblyraja radiata, assembly GCF_010909765.2. Classification (NCBI taxonomy): domain Eukaryota; kingdom Metazoa; phylum Chordata; class Chondrichthyes; order Rajiformes; family Rajidae; genus Amblyraja; species Amblyraja radiata. The sequence goes on from NC_045965.1 coordinate 31,173,828, forward strand.
TCCAGCATTTTGTGTCTACATTTAAATTCAAACTATATCATAAAAACAAGTAATATCAAACCTGTTGAAACAAGTTCTTATTTTGCCAGAAACCCCCCAATTAAAAGTAGAAATACCATTCCTTCTTATTTGTGGTATTATATTTGTGGGAATAAATTATACTGGTAGAGATTTATTATTAATGCAGTATACCAAGGGTTTTTAATGGGATGGGGTAAAAAAATATATAGATTTTTAAAAAAGTTGGTTAATCCACCTTTTTGTGTGTTTTAGCAATGGTGGAGTTGTCTTTTTTAAATAACCATATTGTTTCATTTAAAAAAAATACCCAGACCATCATCCAAAATAATAAATTCTTCTCTCTGTTATTTGTGTGTGTGATTTTTATAGTGGAGAAGGCAATTGCAGAGCCCCTTCCCTGATGACTGAAAAAGTGGGTCCTCTGCAGCGACAGGGGATTCTAGGCAATTTACAAAAGGCCAGCAAGCATAAGAGTCCCCACGTGTTGTCCTGTTATAAACATTTGTTCTTGTTAACTACCTTTTCTCTTTACTGTTTCTATATTTCTAGGCTTTGATGTTATCCAGTTTAGATTTTATGAAGGAAAGAATTCAGCAGATTTAAGAGGACAGGCTAAAGGAGAAATGAGCTTAAAGGGGATAGTGTACTATAGAGTAGGTAATTTTGGCATATTCTATTTCCATTTGTAGGCATCTGGAAGTTCATTGGTAACAATTACATTTATGAATCAAATTACACACCAGGAATGGCAACACAAAGCTGTGTATGCCAAAATGACTTGCTTTGTGGTATCTGAAATTACACAGTGTACTCCACAGAACTATTCTTTAACATTTTCTTGTGAAGCTGCAGACAAGTTGATGCTTCAAACTGAGTACTAATTTTAGTTTTTAAATATTTATTACACATGGTGTCCAAAAATACTTCACTGTTATGTGTAAGCTTATACCCGTGCTAAATTTGATGCATTAAACAAAGCTTATTGAAAAATAATTGGATTAGGACAAAAGTGTTTCTGTTGCAAAACTGTATTAAAAGCCTTTTTTAAAATGTAGGTAACTTGAATAACTGAGAAAGCATACTGTTGTTTCCTCATCATGGAATTTCAACTTCTCTGGAGTACTATGCAGGGATTTTTATTTGCATGTTTTAATTTCTGTGGGATTGTAATTTGCACTGTAATGAAGATCTCAATTTAGTTCAAACAAGAAACACGGTAAGCAAGTAATACCTGCAAATCCCTGCTGAGCTTGAGAAAGGACTTGCAGCGTCAGAACTCTTATTTACTGATAGACAATGGCTGTCAGTTGTCTTTCATTCTTTTGCCTATTTTCCTTTTCCCCTTTTCTTTGTTTTTCCCTCCTGTGAAAATAGTCTTTCATCTGAGTATGAACACCAAAGGTACAAATGAACTGCGTAATATTATACATTTAAAAGATGAGCCTTTATTGCTGACAGTTGGTAGCATCAGAGTGATGTAAACAACCCAGATATCTCTATACTAAGTGCATTCTGTTAATTTTATCAGCACCGCTCAGTGCAGAAAGTGGAACCATTGCCTTTGTTTAACAGTGGTTTTTCTTTTTTTGTTGTTGTGTTTTACAGTTCTTTTCCCTGGTTCAGCCAGACCTATTTACCAGGCCCTGCTGAAAATACCACCCAACAGTTTTGCCTTCTGCAGCTAATCCAGTTTCTCTTAAGTGTCCTTTACTTGTTGTATGTTTTCTTGCCGAGGTGCCACACAGTATCTTATACATGCAGTGCTGATTACTGTTATCTGTAAAGGATAGAAATGCAGTTGGTGTGTATATATATTTACAGAATGTCACTCTTGATTGTGGGGCATTGGGGCACAGTGGCAAATTAATATCTAGTAACATTGCAAAAAAAAAATTGGTTCACTTGCACAAAGTAGCATTTAATATATAATGAGCAGTATGTTTCAGCTTGTTCATGAATTTCTCCTGTCTAATGGTAAGTTCTAAACAAGTCATAGTGAACTTTTTCATGATTTTGGTCCCTAAATCATAAACTTTTTTTGTCTTGTGTATCTTGATTTTTCTGTGTGCTTTATAGTGAAGCAGCCGACACGAGTCGCTTGTTCATAAAACATCTTTTGAAAAGTTGAGAGCACAACCCCTGGAGAACCGACTGTGCTTGCTTACGTTTGGTTCATGACTAAAAAATCGAGTACAGGTGATAATATCTTGGCAGTGTTACAAAAAAAAAGTAGTGTGTATTGTGATATTTATATTTTTTTTACTATAGTATATACTGATGTGTAGATTCAGGGCAAAAAAAAACAAATTTTACGTCTATGACATTTCATTCTAAAAGTTTAAAGGTTTCAGTTGTAATTAGTAAATCATAAATCTATTTTAGCAAGATTATAAGTACTTTCTACAAGCTAAGGTGCTGAAAACAGTGAGACCTTGTTTTTCTAGGTGTATGTATGTGTTCTCGCAACATCACAGAGTTTGTTCTAATGAGATCTGAATTTTTCTACAGGAGTCATTCCTGATGAATCTAAGGCTTTGTCTCTGTTGGCACCAGCTAATGCAGTGGCAGGTTTGCTGCCTGGAGGTGGACTTTTGCCAACACCAAATCCTCTTGCGTCAGTAAGTAAATTTCAATTTTCGGTTAAATAAGACTATTGTTCGTAAAGAGAATTTATTGCTGATTTACAGATTTCCAAGTTTTTGAGCACATTTGTAACGAAACAGCAACATGAGCCCATCATGTGGATATGTATAATTTATTGTATATGGTATATTGAAGGTGTCTTAAACTTTGATAAATATTAACATTTATCATTGTATACTGAATATTTGTAAATATTAACATTAAAGCACAGTAGAAGTGCTTGAAGATGACATAATCAGATCGGTTTAGTACTCTGGAGAACAAAGCAGATTGGAGGAGCGATGTTCAAATGTGAAATTTCAACAAACATGGATTTGGGAGATGGCATTGTCATTGAGGAAAGAGTTGTAGGATCGGTAACTTTGAAGGATGAGATAGAATTAAGAACTTTTGATTGTTGATGATGGCACACTTAAAGTGAGTGGTAACAGGGTCTGTTTATTCATAACTAGACCAAGGGGGATCCATTGGGTCCTGTCCCCTCAACACGCGGTTGCGGGGGGGCTGTGGCGCCACACACACTAACCGCCCCCCACACACACAAGGGGTGGAGTGGGATGAGAGGGGGGGGGAGGGGTGGGAAAGGGGGAAAGGGGAGATGGGTGGAAAAGGGGAGATGGGTGGAGGGGGCAGAGGGGGAGCAAATGGAGGGAGAATGGGGAGCAGCCTGCTGCATGGACCCACGGGTGGCCACCTTGGCCGGACCCAGGAGCAGACGGTCGGGGAGATGCCCCCACATCCCAATGTACCGGGTGCCCAGTGTCGGGAGTTTGGGGCTGGAATGTGGCCGGGGCTTGGGGAGCGGCTCCTTTGGATGGTCGAGTGGGGGCTGCGGTCTCTCGCACCGCATGTGCGAGAGACTGCACCGGGGGGGGGCGACTCTTATGTAGAGGCCTCCACTGAGGACCGCTCCTGCCGTCGGGTGGTGGCACGGACTGAAATAAAAAATATAAAAACATATTAAAAAGGAAAAAAAAGTCAGACGGGTCGGGAGGCGACAAAATGACTGGGGGGGGGGTGGGTGTTATCGGCTTCAATACAGAGCCGGGGGGGGGGGGGGGGAAGAGGCAGCTGGGCCACGTAACTCGCAGCACGTGGAAAACTGACCAGCTGGCCGCGAGGAGCAGAGGCAGCTCGTGGAAAATTGCCCCCTGCGCGTTGAAAATTCTGCGCAGCTTGTCGCGAGGAGCAAAGGCATTGTGACGTCATCCAGCTTGCTTCAGCACGTTTGATTTTAAAAAGATGTCAGATTGGTGAACAGTTTTAGTTTTTAAAAAAACTCGGGAAATAATGAATCAAATTTTCAGATGGGGTGATTTTTGAAATTATGAGGTAATCTACCGGAATATGTAAAAACTTCACCATTAGCGCTTTTGGGTTTTGGAGAAGATGTGATTCACAAGCGAACTAACGAAAGATCAGATCAGAGTTTTAGAAGTATATACTAGACCAAGTGGAGACCCATTGGGTCTGTTCCCCCAGCGCGCGGTTGCGGGGGGGGGGGGGGGGGGGGCGACATGCGGCTTCACACACACCAGCTATCTCTCTCCCCCCCCCCCTGGCAGGAGTCCAGCCAAAAGCTAGTCGGACACAGGTTGTGTGCTCTAGACGTGTTTATTCTTCTGCATACAGCTCCCTACTCAGCTGACACGGGCGTTGCCCAGCCTTAAATAACAGCTCTGATACCGACCCCGTGACTCGCGCCTCCCCCACCAAGACGCTGCCCTCTAGAGCCGTTGGTTCGTCGTGACCTTGGGTTGCTATCAGGTGCCGCCACAATATTATATTAATATTATTAATTTGCTCCTTTTACCCCATAACCGCCCTATCCACTGACGCATAGCCCGCAGGCGCTTCTAGAGAGGGATGGTGGGGTAGAGAGTGAGGGCAGAGCGAGAAGGGGGAGAGACGAGAGAGAGGGGCAGGAGACAGAGGGAGAGGGGGGTTGAGGGGAGGGTGGGTGAGGGGGGAGCGAGATGGGAGGAGAGAAGGGGGTAGGGGAGTGTGTGGAGGGGGTTTAGGGGAGGGAGGGGGGGGAGGAGGTGCGAAGAGGAGGGGGGAGGGCGAGTGAGTGGGCTGCGAGAAGCAGAGAGACAGAACCAGCTTGATTCTGGAAACCCACAGCTGGAATGAGCGGGCGTGCAGAGGAGGGGAGAGGCATGGCTTCACAAGCTGCACTGGCAGCGCGGAGAAAGCTCTTCAGCGCGTGAAAGCCGCTGACCTCGGGATCTGCAGAACAAAGACCCTGTAGTGGAGCGGAGCTGTAGGATCTTTGCTGTAGAATTTTCTCGTTCTTTCTGCGCCTTTTGGTGGGTGGGCGAACGTACATCGTGGAAAACTGCGCATGCGCATTGACAGCAGCTGCATTAATCCAGAGCGGGGGGTGGGGCCACGAGCAAAGGCATTGTGAGGTCAGCAGCTGGGCAGCCTTTATATTTTTTTTAAATGTCAGTTTGGTGATAAATTTTAGTAAATATCTCGGGAAATAATTCACCAAATTTATAGAGGAGTGGATTTTTGAAATAAGGAAAATTTCTACCAGAAGATGTAAACATTTCACTGTTATTGTAACGTCCAGCTGGGCAGCGGTCAGATTTTAAAAGGTCAGATTGGTCAACAATTTTAATAAAAAAGTCATTAAAATAATGTACCAAATGTAGAGGAGTGGGTTTCTAAAATCACAAGGAAAATCTCTACTGAAATATGTAAACATTTCCCCAATTCGGCATCTGGTTTTCGAGGAGATACGTTTCACAGGCGAAATCACACACACACACACACATACACACTTTTAAAAGTATACTAGCCCAAGTGCAGACCCGTTGGGTCTGTACCCGCAATGCGCGGTTGCCAGGGGGGGCGGCCTGACGTCATCGCGCAATGCCGTGCGCTATGCGTACGACGTCGAGACGCTACATACGCCCTCAATGCGCCTGCGGGCCGACAGGCCGTTGACCTGTGGGATTTTCGGAGAGTGGAAGCCCGCGGGGACAGCGAAAAGCAGCAGGGGAGCAGCTGATCTGTGCCTTCCGCCAGCGTGACAGCGCCGGGCCCGGGGGGGGGGGGGAGTGGAGGAGAGCCGGGCGGCAGCAGCGAAGAACGCTAGCGAAATGTGAAAAATTTCGGCGTTGTAGTGAATGTAAAAGTGAATTAGCTAGCGAAATGGAAAAAATCACGGAGTTTCAGCGTGTGGTTTTGGCGGACCAAGGAATCAAAGGCCGAATCTGACACCCACAAATAAACACACACAAACACAGAGTTTTAATAGTATATAGAAAGATAGATGGGATGTGGTAACAACGAGCGCTGACTGGGCTAACATGTTTTAAAAGGTTTGTTTTCTTTAGTGTGCTATGCAATAGGTATTCCAATGTAGGTCAGCTAAAAGCAGTGGGGCCTGGATTGTTAAATTGTAATGCTTTAAAGGGAGAATTTAAAGCAAAATATTTGAAATTATAAGCTAGCAACAGGGATAAGTATTGTGTTATACACCATACTGGATATAAAGTATTTAATATTTGCATTCTCACTGATATGCTGTATTACAGTAATAACATTGAAAAATACTGACTTTCAGTTAATACTTTAGAAGAACTTGAAATTTGTGACATTTCTTCAAACATGTAAAATGTATTTTTGTCTATTCAGATTCTTAATTTTGCATTTGCACTAAACTATTGGTGTTCATTTGTTCATGATTTGCTTTAGAAGCAAGGCATTATATGAACAAAACCTGGAATGGTAAGGGAGTTATAGTTAAATTCAACTTCAAGATGGATTTGATTTTAATTTGGTCGTTTGAGAACAAGTAATTTGAACATGGTGTACTTTTGCAAAATGTCAAACAGAATTTTGAAGGCAATGTTTTTGTACGTATTGTCACAGTGCTGGCATTAAAACACAAGACTTGTTTTCATGTTTGATTTTTAATGTGAACAATATTTTTTTCCTTTTAACCAGCTCAGCGGCGTTCCTTTGGCTACTCTCGGGAATGTTAATCCCGGCTTGGACCCTACCCTTGCTGCACTTGGACTGCCAGGAGCAAACTTAAATTCCCAGGTAAATACTATGTGGCAGCTGTGATAGAATAATATTTATTGCTGCTATTTTGACAATTTGCTATTTGACACTAAATATTTTACGTTTATTTATTTGATGCCATACTGTACCATATTTTCCAGAGGCTTCACAGCTATCCACACTGTAATTGCTTTTACTTGTGGTCTTTTAAATTTGAAATTTGGGCATACTCGTGGCTGTCTGGCTGCCTGTCTGCAATCATTCTGTGTTGCGTGTCCGAAGATCATGCCGCGCCTCTAAGCTCACAGTAGAGCTCCGAGGGCCAGAAGCATCTCTGACCCTTGTGTCAGTCAACAGTTACCATCAATTTCTGCCACTTTGAACTGGTACATCATATGGGTGCCTTTCACTGGATGGGAGATGATGTATGAGATCATGCTGTAGAAACACCATATATTCATGACCTTAAGTGAAAGTTCCTGCCCAATAAATATTGTTACTTTTACTCATCTTTTTTGTTTTATTGATTTATTCTGCTGCTTTTAATTCGTTCTGTATTTTCTGCTCAATTTGTTTACTTTTTCCGCCCTCGCTACTGTACATTCAAGTGTTACCCATAGCATTCGAAAAATTAATGGGAGGGGAGATTACACATGTTCCAGGCCTTTAGAATCCAGAAGAGACGACGTAGCCCCATTTTCTATTCTGTATTACTTCCCTATGGTACTAACATATGTTAATATATGAGCGTTTGACGACACTGCTTATATTGGCTGGAGTTTAGGAGAATGAGGGGGACCTCATTGAAACGTTCAGAATAGTGAAAGGCTTGGATTGGATTTAGAGAGGATGTTTCCACTCGAGGGAGAGTCTAGGACTAGTCATAGCTTCAAAATTAAAGGACTTTCTTTTAGGAAAGAGACGAGGAGGAATTCCTTTAGTCAGAGGATGGTGAATCTGTGGAATTCTTTGCCTCACAAGGAGGCAAAGTTTGGATATATTTTAGGGAGAGATAGATAGATTCTTGATTAGAGTCAAGAGTGTTTTATTGTCATATGTCCCAGATAGGGCAATGAAATTCTTGCTTGCTGCAGCACAACAGAATATGTAAACCTAGTACATAACGGGAGAATGTACTATGGGAAACAGTACAGGAGTCTGAGGTTATGGGGAGAAGGCAGGAGAATGAGGTTAGAAGGGAGAGATAGTCTGCCACGATCGAATGGCGGAGTAGAATTGATGGGTTGAATGGCCTAATTCTACTAACTCTTATGATCTATGGTGGTACACCTTATAAATTAATTGTGCCCTTTGAGAAATACTGGAAAAAGATTAATGAAATGTGGTGGAACATACCAAATATGAACAGTGCAATTTATTGTGGCATGCTCAATGTGATTATTTGGTGGTGGATATGGCATAATGCAATGTTCTTCATTGTGGCTGCAACCATGGGCCTTGAGGAAACCTCACTGATATATAGTGTGGAATGTCAGGAGGTGTATGTTCAGAATGTGGTCACTGGCCAAATGCTCATGTCAGAGGGACAGGTGTGCAGGAAGGTGCCCTGATAGGGAGGTTTTATAGAGCTTGGAAAGAGAGGTTGAGTGAAGGTTTTTTTCCCTTGTATGGCCAGTAGATGAGTGGTTTCAAGTTTCATTTCCTAAATGTTTTATTTTAGAAGCTTACATTACCATAATTTGGTACTTACTCCAGTAGCCTGGACCAAATAATTTTCAAATAAATACTAAGATACTGGTAGAAATAAAAATATATTCAGACAGACAATATATTAATTTTCATTAATTTTTGTTTACAACTTGTGTGAAGTCCCAGGTTTAAAATTACTAGAAGAAATTTGCTAAGAACACGTGTCCTATCAATATATAAGAAGGCTGCATTTGTTAGGCTTCACTTTTTCCTTGTGAAAAGTTGTTGCACTCGGGGAAAGTTTGAACTCGTTTTATCGTTGATACTGAACTACATAAAGTTGCAGGATGCACATTATTGGAAATGTAGAGTCACTGTAGAAGATTATTTTTTTATTTTGCTGATGAATTACAGATGTTTGTACTTTTGATGCTCTGCCATGGAAGTTCTTAAGTTCTATAGTGGCATTATATTAGCATCATCTTTATCTCTAAAGTACATTACAAATCTCTATCATTGTCTTGTAATGTTTAATGTTATCCATTTAGGTTACAGCAGATCAGCTTTTAAAACTCATCACTCAAGTTGATCCAAAGTAAGTTGTATCATTTTCACACTTTCTGTCCTTAGCAAAAATAAAATCCTTGCACATGCCAGCTCATCCTGTATGAGAAGCTAACAGGCTGCTTATTCCTCACTTGTTTCAGTTTTAAATGCGTAGTATAAGTTCTTGCATGGGAAAGGGGGTGGAAAGCATAATTCTCAAGAAAATCTATATTTTTAATTGTGTAAGTAATACGCATTTGTACTAGTTGGCACCTCTTTACTTTAGGATAGGGAAAATTAGCCATTGTCCCAATTACATTTTGATGATTGCTGATATTATGCACGTATGTATAGCAAAGGCAAGAACAAGATGAGTTGTGAAACCTTCATGATTGAATATGCTGCTGGTGCCATTAAAACATTTTGTTGACATATGGGGAAGCTGTTGGCACAGTGACATTCCAGAGCAGCATTTAGAAACATAGAAAATAGGTGCAGGAGGAGGCCATTCGGCCCTTCGAGCCAGCACCGCCTGGCTGATCGTCCGCAATCAATAACCCGTGCCTGCCTTCTCCCCATTTCCCTTCATTCCACTAGCCCCTAGAGCTCTGTCTAACTCTTAAATCCATCCAGTGATTTGGCCTCCACTGCCCTCTGTGGCAGGGAATTCCACAATTTCACAACTCTCTGGGTGAAAACGTTTTTTCTCACCTCAGTCTTAAATATTCTAAGACTGCGGCCCCTGGTTCTGCACTCGCCCCACATTGGGAACATTTTTCCTGCATCTAGCTTGTCCAGTCCTTTTATAATTTTATGTGTTTCTATAAGATACCCCCTCATCCTTCTAAACTCCAGTGAATACAAGCCTAGTCTTTTCAATCTTTCCTCGTATGACTGTCCTGCCATCCCAGGGATCAATCTCGCTGCACTGCCTCAATCACAAAGATGTCCTTCCTCAAATTAGGAGACAGAAAACTGTACACAATACTTACCAGAGCCCTAGAAGAAGAACCTCTTTACTCCTGTACTGAAATCCTCTTTTGTTATGAAGGCCAACATTCCATTAGCTTTCTTCACAGTCTGCTGTACCTGCACGCCAATTTTCGGTGACTGGTGTACAAGGACACCCAGGTCTCTCTGTACCTCCCCCTTACCTAACTTAACCCTATTGAGATAAAATAATCTGCCCCCTTGTTTTTGCCACTAAAGTGGATAACCTCACATTTATCTATATTATACTGCATCTGCCCACTCACTCAACCTGTCCAGGTCACCCTGCAACCTCCTAACATCCCTTTCACAGTTCACACTGCCATCCAGCTTTGTGTCATCCGCAAACTTGCTAGTGTTGCTCCTAATTCCCTCTTCCAAATCATTAATATATATGGTAAACAGTTGCGGCCCCAACACCGAGCCTTGTGGCACTCCACTCGCCACTGCCTGCCATTCTGAAAAGGACCCGTTCACTCCTACTCTTTGTTCCTAGCTGCCGACCAATTTTCTATCCATGTCAACACCCAACCCCCAATACCATTGGTTCTCATTTTAGTCACCAGTCTCCCGTGCGTCACCTTATCAAAGGCTTTCTGAAAGTCTAGATACACTATATCGACTGGCTCCCATTTTATATCCATTTTACTTGTCACATCCTCAAAAAATCCAGAAGATTAGTCTAGCATGGTTTTCTTTTCATAAATCCATGCTGACTTGGACTAATCCTTTTACTGCTATCCAAATGCCCCATTACCTCTTTAATAATTGACCCCATCATCTTTCCCACCACTGAAGTCAGGCTAACTGGTCTGTAATTCCTCATTTTCCCTCTCGCTCCTTTCTTGAAAAGTGGGATAACATTAGCTATCCTCCAATCTACAGGAACTGATCCTGAATCTATTGAACATTGGAAAATGATCACCAATGCGTCCACTATTTCCAGAGCCACCTCCCTGAGGACCCTGGGATGCAGACCATCAGGCCCAGGGGATTTATCATCCTTCAGTCCCATTAGCCTACCCAGTACTATTTCTCACCTAATGAAAATTTATTTCAGTTCCTCTACCCCCTTAGATCCTCTGTCCTCCAGTACTTCTGGGAGATTGTTGGTGTCTTCCTTAGTGAAGACAGATCCGAAGTACCTGTTCAACTCTTCTGCCATTTCCTTGTTCCCCATAATAATTTCACCCGTGTCTGCCTTCAAGGGACCCACATTTGACTTTGCTATTCTTTTTCCCATAACATATCTAAAGAAGCTTTTACTGTCCTCTATATTCCTGGCCAGCTTCCCCTCGTACTTCATCTTTTCAGCCCGTATTGCCCGTTTTGTTTCCTTCTGTTGTCCTATGAAATTTTCCCAATCCTCTGGCTTCCAGCTGCTCTTTGCTGTGTTATACATCTTTTCTTTTAGTTTTATTCTATCCCTAACTTCTCTTGTCAGCCACAGTTGCCTCCTACTCCCCTTAGAATCTTTCTTCCTTTTTGGAATGAAATGATCCTGCGTCTTCCGGATTATGCCCAGAAATTCCTGCCATTGCTGTTCCACCGTCATTCCTGCTAGGATCCCTTTCCAGTCTACCTTGGCCAGCTCCTCCCTCATGCCTTCATAGTACCCTTTGTTCAACTGCATCACTGACACTTCCGATTTAACCTTCTCCTTCTCAAATTGCAGATTAAAACTAATCATATTATGATCACTACCTCCTTTACCTCGAGTTCTCTTATCAAATCTGGTTCATTGGACAACACTAACTCCAGAATTGCCTTTTCTCTGGTCAGCTCCATTACAAGCTGCTCTAAGAATGCATCTCGGTCTACAAACTCTCTTTCTTGGGGTACTGAAATTGGGTAGATTGGGTTTCCCAGTCTACCTGCATATTGAAATCCCCCATCACCACAGTGGCATTACCGTTGTTACATGCCAATTTTAACTCCTGCTGCAACTTACACCCTGCAACCGGGCTACTATTTGGGGGTCAGCAAAGGTCCAATAGAAAATATTGGTGTTTTTCTTGTGGGTGTTAATTCTCATTTTTTTAAGAAGGCATAATGGTGTGTAGAGATGAGCTGCTTTACGGCCTAGTAATTTGTCAAAGTTTAATCTGCTCAAATGTCCAAGGCATCAGTAATCTTATTCATGGGTCTGAAATCTTTTCAATTGAGTCACTATGAAGTGATTGTGCAGTCCAAACACAAGCGTGAAGTACTCAAACCAGTCTTGTTATTTGGTTGCTAATAATTAACTAATCTTCGAGGAGATGCCACCTGGTAAATATTTTTTAATTACATGAAAATTGGGAACTCATTTATTCATACATGTATTTTATTTCCTTAGGTTAAACCATGCTTCTGGTGCCATTGTGAGCCCAGCCCTGAAATCTGACACTTCTTCCAAAGACATAGAAGAAGCAATGAAAAGGGTTAAAGAAGCCCAGTCGCTGATCTCAGCGGCCATAGAAACCGGTAATACTACTAGTTCTAATGTCTTGCTTTGAACAATGCCTAATATATGATTCCTGTGACTACACATTTTAAAACGCTTATTGAAAATGGACAACTTTTTCACAAAAATATTTTTTTATAAATCTGAAAATCTTTAAACGTGGGAGGCAGTTAGTGAATTGAGGGACATTTTTTAAAGGTCTAAATTCAATGTTTAATCAAAATTAAATTGTCTTAATCTTGACAATATTAAATTACCTGCTTTGTACCCAAGCAGTCTGTTAACAAACATTAAATAAAAGGAATGTTGTACTGTGACAGTTTTACTTAGAGCTCTATTTACATCGAGCTGCAACCTGTCTGCTATATTGTGGTATTTTGACACAGGCTTCCATTTAATGCATTGAGCACATTACTATACCCAATAGTTATGACTGAAGATGTTTAGTGTCATCAACCTTGCAACAGAAATGCCATTATATAAAGACCAATAACAGAAATGTGTGGCAATGCACGGGTCAGGCTGCATCCGTAGAAAGCGAAGCGGTTAACATTTCAGATTGAGTTGAGGTTCCTTCATTAGTTCCAGCATTTTCTGTCCTTTTGGTTTTAGATTTCCTGCACTCTTTTTATCTTGACTGGCGTCCGTTATATGCTATCTATGTTGCTTTTGGTCGAATGGTCGATTTCCATTAAATTTTACAGGCAGTGCAAAGTTAAGGGATGCCAAATTACATTTAAAAGTATCATTTCCATTTTAACACAGATTTTAATTTGAGATTTAAGGTACCAGGTAATTTTTAATCATCATTACATACATTACATGATTGATAAAAGTTTCTCTCAATGGTGCAGCAACTGTATTTTGCAACAATTTCGAATGTTGCAGCGAATGTTACTACAGGTGCACAACCTTTTATCCGAAAGCCTTGGGACCAGACACTTCTCGGATTTCGGAATTTTTCGGATTTCCGAATGGAAGATTCTTAGCGTAGATTAGGTAGGTAGCGCGGGCGGCTTGAAAAGTCTGGAGCGGCTGCCTCCTCCCCGGAGACCGGGGAATCATTGTAAATCATTGCTTAAATGTTAGTCAGTTAGTTTGGAGGGATTTTATGTGGTGGGGGGGGGGGTGAAGGGGGAAACTTTAATTCTTAGTCCCCTACCTGGTCGGAGAGGCGGGGAGCGGGCAATGCCTTACCGGGTCGCCGTGCGGTAAGCTCCGGAGCGCTGTGGCCGCCGACACACAACATCGCGGAGCTGGGGGCTGCGGGCGTCCGGCCGCGGGCGGTGCTGGATTTGGAGCGCCGCGCAGCCAGGGGTAGAGTTGCCGGGGTCGGAGCTCCAACCGGCGCTGCCCACAGCTCCGCGATGTTGGGAGTCGGCGGCCACAGCGCTTCGGAGCTTACTGCACGGCGACCCGGTAAGGCATTGCCCGCTCCCCGCCTCTCCGACCAGGTAGGGGACTAAGACTTAAAGTTTCTCCCTTCACATAAAAGCCCTCCAAACTAACTGACTAACATTTAAGCAATGATTTACAGATGTTTAAGTGTCTCCGGGGAGGAGGCAGCCGCTACAGTAGTACAGACCTGGGTTGACCGTGGGTCGTTTCGGGTCAGGTTTGGCGCCAAACGCGAGCTTTGGTGTGCAGACGACATCCTGGAAAAAATGTCCGGTTTTCGGAGCTTTTCGGTTTCCGGAACTCCGGATAAAAGGTTGTGCACCTGTACTGCTTTTGTTACTTAATCCAACCCACAGTATGTTCAGTTCATTCCACAAAAACCTGTTCGTACTTTTGATACCAGTTTCTCTCTCGCCTAAATACATCATTGCTGTGTATATTTTTCTTAATTTCTACATTTTGTTTTTCAGAAAAAAAGGATGACAAAAGGAAACATTCTAGATCGCGATCTCGTTCACGCAGGCGGCGCTCTCGTTCCCGTTCAAGGCACAGGTGAGAAATTAACGTTTCTTTTGGAAAAGGTATATAAGACATTACTCAAGTTGGACAAATCAAGACGTGCATTGTGCTGAGAATTTAATGCTATATACATTAGTTTGAAGTCAATGAAAATATAGTTTTAAGAATGAAAAATATTGATAACAATATTCTAATAATTTGGGGCCTGCCCAAATAGTTTTTCTTTATAAATTGTGGAAAGTGCAAAAAGGTGCAGCACAGAATACAGCATATATATCAAATTTTTATTCTCAACATATATTTTCTTTGCTGTTACCCTGAACAGCCATCATGTAATAGGAAAATAGGTGCAGGAGGAAGCCATTCGGTCCTTCGAGCCAGCATCGCCATTCATTGTGATCATGGCTGATCGTCCCTAATCAATAACCTAGTTTTAACAACCTTTTCTACTAAGTAGAAACAAAACCGCAGATGCTGGTTAATACACAAGGACACAAAGTGCTGGAGTAATGCAGCATCCCTGGAGAACATGAATAGGCGATGTTTCGGGTCGAGACGAAACCAATCCAATCCGTTCATCTGCATTTGGTCCATTATTCCTTAACATGTCAAGTGCTGTCAAGCTCTTGCAACATATCCCAATTTGATGTTGTGCGTCATCTTTTATTTTGATCTCCAGTAGTTTTTCAGCAATTTGAGTAAGAATAGTAAACCAGTTGGCTTGATCTTTCTAGCACAAACCTGCTCACTCCACTGGTCTGGATGCAATCTTATCCAAAGCATCCTGGACAAGGCCCAGGCAACAGCAGCGGGGTGTGAATGGTCCACTGACTTCTACTCCTAAAACAGCTCTAAGCTTTATCATGCACCAAAGCCTCGCCCAGAGCCATCCTATCAAAGTTACAAGGATTTTTTTTAAATTGTGAATGGCTCTGACTTTTGAGAGTCAATTAAACACCATAAATGTCAACTGAAGCACGTTTTAAATGAATACCTTTAACCAAATTACAATTACTTTGAAACAAATAGGTTGCCTTTTCCCATAAACCTGATAATTCCTATTAAAATATATTGTCTTGTGCACCTGGAGTCATGTCCAAGCTGTTGAAGGATCCAAGAGTTTATTTTCAGTGTAAATATTGGTGAGTCTGGTAGTGGAACATTAGACATACAATGCCTAGTATTATTTAGTAACTATTGGCCCTCTGCATTTCGGTGCACATTTAGGTTTATAATTTGCTATCTTATCTGTTTCCAGTAACCTGGCTGTGCTGTCTTTTCACTGTCAAGTTCATGAGCATCCTTTATTTGGGTGTTTGGGTCAAGCTTGTCACACAGCAGGGAAATGGGCCCTTCACCCCAACTTATCGATGCTGTCCAAAATACCCCATCTAAGCTAGTTCCATTTGACCCATATCTCTCTAAACATTTCCTATCTATATACCTGTCCAAATGTCATTTTTAAATTATGTTACAGTATTCTGTCAACTACCTACTCTGGCAGCTCATTCCATATACCCACCCACCCTTTGAGTGGAAAAAGTCAGGTTCCTATTAAATCTTTCACCTCCCACCTTAAATCTCAGAGTAAAAGATTGGTCTATATACAGTGCCCTCTATTATGTTTGGGACAAAGATCCATTATTTATTTATTTGCCTCTACTCCACAATTTGAGATTTGTAATAGAAAAAAAATCACATGTGGTTAAAGTGCACACTGTCAGATTTTATTAAAGGATATTTTCATACATTTTTGGTTTCACCATGGATAATTTACAGCTGTGTTTATACAGAGACTCCATTTCAGGGCACCATAATGTTTGGGACATGGCTTTACAGGTGTTTAATTTCTCTGGTGTGTTTAATTGCCACATATAAGGTATGTGGCAATTAAAACACACTCGGCACCTAGTCTTTCCTCCAGTCTTTCCATCACCTTTTGGAACTTTTATTGCTGTTCATCAACATGAGGACCAAAGTTGTGCCAATGAAAGTCAAAGAAGCTATTATGAGACTGAGAAACAAGAATAAAACTGATAGAGACATCAACGAAACTTTAGGCTTGCCAAAATAAACTGTTTGGAACATCATTAAGAAGAAAGAGAGCACTAGTGAGCTTACTAATCGCAAAAGGACTGGCAGACCAAGGAAGACCTCCACAGCTGATGACAGAAGAATTCTCTCTATAGTAAGAAAACCCCCCCAAACACCTGTCCGACAGATCAGAAACACTCTTCAGGAGTCAGGTGTGATTTTGTCAATGACAAATGTCCGCAGAAGACTTAATGAACAGAAATACAGAGGCTACACTGCAAGGTGCAAACCACTGGTTAGCTGCAAAAATAGGATGACCAGGTTACAGTTTTACAAGAATTACTTAAAAGAGCAACCACCGTTCTGGAAAAAGGTCTTGTGGACAGATGAGACGAAGATTAACTTATATCAGAGTGATGGTAGGAGCAAAGTATGGAGGCGAGAAGGAACTGCCCAAGATCCAAAGCATACCACCTAATCTGTGAAACACGGTGGTGGGGGTGTTATGGCCCGGGTATGAATTGCTGTTGAAGGTACTGGGTCACTTATCTTCATTGATGATACAACTGCTGATGGTAGTAGCATAATGAATTCTGAAGTGTGTAGACACATCCTATCTGCTCAAGTTCAAACAAATACCTCAAAACTCAATGGCCGGCGGTTCATACTACAGCAAGACAATGATCCCAAACATACTGCTAAAGCAACAAAGGAGCTTTTGAAAGCAGAAAATGGTCAATTCTTGAGTGGCCAAGTCAATCGCCCGATCTGAACCCAATTGAGCATGCCTTTTATATGAAGAGAAAACTGAAGGGGACTAGCCCCCAAAACAAGCATCTAAAGATGGCTGCAATACAGGCCTGGCAGAGCATCACCAGAGAAGACACCCAGCAACTGGTGGTGTCCATGAATCACAGACTTCAAGCAGTCATCGCATGCAAACGATATGCAACAAAGTACTAAACATGACTACTTTCATTTACATGACATTACTGAATCCCAAACTTAATGGTGCCATGAAATGTATAAACATTGTTGTAATTTCTACATGGTTAAACAAAAATGTCAGATTTTAATAAAGGCCATTATTATACAATGTGCACTTCAACCACATGTGATTTTTATTTATTTTTCTATTACAAATCACAAATTGTGGAGTACAATAGATAATGGACAATGGGTGCAGGAGTAGGCCATTTGGCCCTTCGAGCCAGCACCGCCATTCAATGTGATCATGGCTGATCATCCCCAATGAGTACGCCGTTCGTGCCTTCTCCCCATATCCCATGACTACGCTATTTTTTAGAGCCCTATCTAGCTCTCTCTTGAAAGCATCCAGAGAACCTGCCTCCACCGCCCTCTGAGGCAGAGAATTCCACAGACTCACCACTCTCTGTGAGAAAAAGTGTTTCCTCGTCTCCGTTCTAAATGACTTACTCCTTATTCTTAAACTGGCCCCTGGTCCTGGACTCCCTCAACATCGGGAACATGTTTCCTGCCTCCAGCGTGTCCAAACCCTTAACAATCTTATATGTTTCAATGAGATTCCCTCTCATCCTTCTAAACTCCAGAGTGTACAAGCCCAGCTACTCCATTCTCTCAGCATATTACAGTCCCGCCATCCCGGGAATTAACGTTGTAGACCTACGCTGCACTCCCTCAATAGCAAGAATGTCCTTCCTCAAATTAGGGGACCAAAACTGCACACAATATTCCAGGTGTGGTCTCACTAGGACTCTGTACAACTGCAGAAGGACCTCTTTGCTCCTATATTCGATTCCTCTTGTTATAAAGGCCAACATGCCATTCGCTTTCTTCACTGCCTGCTGTTCCTGCATGCTTACTTTCATAGACTGATGTACAAGGACCCCCAGATCCCGTTGTACTTCCCCTTTTCCCAACTTGACGCCATTTAGATAGTAATCTGCCTTCCTGTTTTTGCTGCCTGCCTGCCATTCTGAAAGGGACCCATTAATCCCTACTCTTTGTTTCCTGTCTGCCAACCACTTCTCTATCCTTGTCAGCACTCTACCCCCAAAACCATGTGCCCTAATTTTGCCCACTAATCTCCACTATCTCTAACCTTATCAAATGCTTTCTGAAAGTCCAGGTACACTGCATCCACTGGCTCTCCCTTGTCCATTTTCCTAGTTACATCTTCAAATAAATTCCAGCAGATTAGTCAAGCATGATTCCCCCTTCGTAAAACCATGCTGACTCGGACCGATCCTGTTACTGCTATCCAAATGTTCGGCTATCTCATCTTTTATAATTGACTCCAGCATCTCCCCACCACCGATGTCAAGCTAACTGGTCTATAATTCCCTGTTTTCTCTCTCCCGCCTTTCTAAAAAAGAAACTGGCAAATAAATAAATGATGGGTCTTTGTCCCAAACATTATGGAGGGCAATGTGCTCCAAGGAATAAAGCCCCGGCTTAAATCATCTCTGCAATCTTTTCATTGAATGTCATCCTTCAGATAAAAGGGTGATCAAAACTGAACATAATACTCCAAAGGAAGACACAAAGTGCTGGAATAACTCAGCAGGTCAGCCAGCATCTTAGGAGAATGTGGTTTCAGGTCGGGGCCCTTCTTTAGACTCAATACTCATCAACATATTGTCCAACTAACATAATATGCAAACTTCAATACTCAATGCTCTGACTGATGAAAGGGAATATACAAAAAGTCTTCTTTACCATCCCTATTACCCTGTGACGCCACTTTCAGGGAACTGTACCTGTACTCCTAGATCCCTCTACTCTACAACATTCCCCAGGGCCCTCCCATTCACTGGGAGGGTCCTACTCGGGTTTGGCTTCCTCAAATACACCTCGTACTTATCTGCATTTAACTCCATTAGCTATTCCTCGGCCCACTTGCCCGACTGCTGCACTTCCTGATTATCGTCTATGATGCCACCTACTTTAGTGGCAACTGAAACTCGCAGATTGCACCTTGCACATTCTCAACTAAATCGTTGATATAAACCACAAATTTATAGGGGCCCAGCACTGATCCCTGGGGAACACCACTAGTCATTGGCTTTTAAAACATAATTGTTTTACATGTATATTATTTTTCTGAGTACTCACCAAAGTGCATTTTTATTACAGGCGTTCCAGAAGTAGATCTAGAAGACGTTCACATTCAAAGTCAAGGAGCAGGCGACGATCACGGAGTCCGAGACGAAGAAGATCTCGTTCAAGGGAGCGAAGGAGATCTCGAAGTGTATCAAAGTCAAGGTTGTTTTTTTTGCAGTTTCCTTGTCATGCCTTTTTAAAATATTACTGAATTGGTACGGTTTTTTAAATGGCTGTGTATAGTTAAATTATGTTTGATTGCAAGTCACTTTTGAGCATGAATTTTATAGTTCTTGGACACTTTTTAGGGAAAAAAAGAAAGAAGAGAAGAAAAGATCCAAAACCCCCCCGAAAAGCTACAGCACAGCCAGGCGATCACGCAGCCCCAGCAGGTATGTATGTACTTTATAGAAAGATGCTTGTGTTCTGGAGATGTTGGTGAAGAGAAAGCAGATATTTCCATTTCCTCCTCCAGTTTAGTTGGTCTCTGGTCTGTGCAGCACTTGGGAAATCGAAGCAAAAGGGCATTACCAAGAAATTTGTTACAACAGAAAACAACTGCTATTTGGAATAGGATATTATGTCTTCAGCGTAATGTGGTGTTCAGTTTGAATGGTATTTTGTCATCAAAATACAATGCTGAGAAACTATATTCTGCATTCTGGTATCTTTCTCTTCGCTCTACCTTTTGTGTTTGGCTTGTATTCCAGATTTCATTTGATTGGATAGCATGCAAACAAAAGCTTTTCACTATACCTTGCCACACATGTTACCAATAAACCTAAACAATTTTAGTGTGTGCTTTTAAAGAGAGCAATATTCATCAAAATGCCACCTTTCATAAAGTTTGTAAAAAAAAGGTGGTATCTGACTCCCTTCGCTTTCTGCTGATATCCGATTCCCTTCGCTATCTGACCTAGCTTTTAAATTCAGAATATTTTTGAAATGAGGATTTAATACAGTAATACAGAAGTGGAGCTACTCAATTGGAGATTGAAGTTTATAGACAATAGGTGCAGGAGTAGGCCATTCGGCCCTTCGAGCCAGCTTTAAGAGTTCTATCTGACTCTTGAAAGCATCCAGAGAACTGGCCTCAACTGCCCTCTGAGGCAGAGAATTCCACAGACTCGCGACTCTCTGTGTGGAAATAGTATTTCCTCATCTCCGTTCTAAATGGCTTGCCCCTTATTCTTAAACTGTGGCCCCTGGTTCTGGACTCCCCCAACATCAGGAACATGTTTCCTGCCTCTAGCGTATCCAAACCATTAATAATCTTAAGTTTCAATAAGACCCCCCTCTCATCCTAAATTCCAGAGTATACAAGCCCAGCCACTTCATTCTATCAACATATGACAGTCCCGAAATTAAACCATTGACATTAGTTTCTATTATTATTCCTAGATTTACTTTTGCAACATTTCTCTAACAAGTGTAGCAGTTTTTAAAGCTGTCTTGTTGCAAGAACATTTGATAGTTTTAAAAGTCTCGTCACAGTAGATAATTAAACAAATTATTGAATTGCGTAATCAAGATACTTCCTTTGCTTTGTCAGAGACAGAGAACGAGAGCGAGAAAGAGAACGAAGACGTAGAAGAACTAGATCAATTACCAGATCTCCAAAGAAGTCAAGATCACCCAAGCGCAAACTGTCGCGGTCACCATCTCCTCGAAGGTATTGTTTTTTTTTTAAAGATCTGGACTTATACACAGTTCCGTACAATGTATGTTAACAGTTTATGACAGCAAATTTTGGTAAGTTATCGATTTTTTTGTGGTCTGGGTTAACAATGGAATTGTTCATTGTCAGACAATACTGGATAGCAGTCATGTTTAAGAAGGAACTGCAGATGCTGGAACAATCGAAGGTAAACAAAAATGCTGGAGAAGCTCAGCGGGTGAGGCAGCATCTATGGAGCGAAGGAAGGGGTGATGTTTCCGGTCGAGACCCTTCTTCAGGTGGAGGGGCAGGAAGAAGAAAGGGGGAAGGGGGAGACATTGGTCTGTGGGAGAGCTGGGAAGGGGAAAGAGGGAGAAAGCAAAGACTACCTGAAATTGGAGAAGTCAATGTTCATACAGCTGGGGTGTAAACTACCCAAGCGAAATATGAGGTGCTGCTCCTCCAATTTACTCACCCTGGCCATGGAGGAGGCCCAGGACAGAAAGGTCGAATTCGGAATGGGAGGGGGAGTTGAACTGCTGAGCCACCGGGAGATCAGTTTGGTTATTGCAAACGGAGCGGAGGTGTTGGGCGAAGCGATCGTCAAGCCTACGCTTGGTCTCACCAATGTAGAGCAGTTGACACCTAGAGCAGCGATGCAATAGATGAGGATAGTAGTCATGTAAGCTGATACTTCAGTGCCGCATTATAGAAATCTTCAAAAATGAAACACTAATGAAAACTTTTCTCAAGAAAGGAAGCGGCAAAAGAGTTGAAACTATAGGCCGGTTAGCCTGACCAGTGATTGGTGATATTTTGGAGTCCATTAGCCTGCTGGTACTGGATTCACAAAAGGTGAATTTGCAAGTTGAATCAGTAAGGAAGGCAACTGCAATGTTGGTATATAAAAGTGGGGATGCAATGCTGGGGCTTTATAAGGCACTGGTCAGAGTGCCATTGGAGTATTGTGAACAATTTGGGCCCCATATCTGAGGAGAAATGTGCTGGTGTTGGAGAGGGTCCAGAGGAGGTTTACAAGAATGATCCAGGGGATGATTAGGTTAACGAATTATGTATTTGAAGGCTCTGGCCCTGTACTCGGAGTATAGAAGATGGAGAGAGGACCTTATTGAAACTTCCCGAAGAGTGAAAGGCCTGGATAGAGTGGATGTGGAGAAGATATTTCCACTAATGGGAGAGTCTAGGTCTAGGACCAGAGGGCACAGCATCAGAATAAAAGGATGTACTTTTAGAAGGGTAATGAGGAGGAACTATTTTAGTCAGAGGGTGGCAGATCTGTTGAATTCATTGGCACAGGCTACTGTGGAGGCCAAGTCATTGGGTTTGTTTTAAAGCGGAGATTGGCATGTTTTTAATTAATACACGTTTTAATTATGAAGGTTATCGGGAGAATGGGGTTGAGAGGGAAAGATGGGGCCGAATGGTATAATTCTGCTTCTATGACATGAACGTTTAAAATTTAATTATGAGAATATATGTTTGAAGATGATTTATTTTCCAGGCATAAGAAAGAAAAGAAGAAGGACAAAGACCGGGACCGAAGCCGTGAAGTAGAGGAGAGGGAGAGGTCGTCTAGCAAAAAGAAGAGGAGCAAAGATAAGGAGCGGGAGAAAGAGAGGGAAAAAAAGGCCGAAAGTGAGAAAGGAGATGTGAAGGTAAGTTTGGAACTATATATATATGGCTTTTAGTTCGAAAGCGAAGAACATCTTTAATTGTGTACCATTTTTATCCTTCTGTTCCATGGGGCATGTGAATATTAAAGCAGATAGATGCTTTTTACGTGGGTTGGTTTATTCAATTTGATATGGCATCCTGCACTTGCACAGGTGACAAGAGATTATGATGAAGAGGAACAAGGATATGACAGTGAAAAAGAGAAAAAGGAAGAACAGAATGTTTCTGAATCTGGGACGTCCCCAAAACTGAAAGAGTTGGCACAAGCAACTGACAAGGGAAGCACAGATATTGTGAAAGAGTCAAAAGTCAATGGTGACGATCATCATGAAGAAGATATGGACATGAGTGAATAAATTTAGTGTAATCTGATTTATATTCCTAATGTGAAGTGATTATTTTTAGCAGTGCTTTCTGTCAGAATTGAAGTGTCACCCTTCTATTATATTTTCTACAGTTACAGAAAGTGGTGACCTTGGCACCTGGCTTCCAACGGTTTGTGAAAAAGGTGTACAGATGACTTGGTTCAGGAAGTGAACTGCACTTCTTATAGCATCAGATTGGTGTGCCAGTAAGAAGCTTTTTTTCTGAAATGTATGCAGGGATCTCCTTTGACAAGAGTAGGAACCTCAGTAATGTGTATTTTTTGTTTAAAGAGACTCAACAAATATTGATGTAGATAGTTACATATCCTATGAGCCTTGTGACTGTAGATTTGAGTTCTGTAGTTTACTGTTTATTTGGCTTTCTTAGTTTTAAGTGACGTCTGCTTTTTGTATGTATCTTTACGAAATAAACTACTTTGGTATTCCCTGCTCTTCAACTTATCACTCGTGTATCGCTCATTGTTCACAAAGGGCATCTGCCCCAACTGGATTTGTTGTGCAACGTCATGTGAGGGGGAAAATAGTTTTCTTTACCTTGATACCGACAGGTCTACCAGGTTAGCAATTTATGGCTGCAATATGTGCCATGGTCTTGTACAGTTTATGAAGAAAATTTGTTTTACATGTAGCTTTCATAATAAAAGCTATTTTAAAGCCTGGCTCAGATCCTTGTTATTTTAACTTAGAATGTGTTTGAGTCTTTAAGAAGGGTGTCTTGTAAATTTTCCAATTCAAATGTCACACTAGCTGTGGGGAAATATTTTAAACTCGCTATTAATATTTGAATGATTTTTACTTTCTGCCTCCAATCCTTTTCAGACAGCAGTTTGATGAGTAAAATGGCCAGACCCACAGCTGATTTTTCTACTCCTTGGATTCCAGAAATTATGAACAGTTTGCTATGGCAGAATTCTAACCTTACCTTGACCTGTTTTGAAGAGTATATTACCAATCTGGATCCTGTCATTGCCTCCTTGCAGGCAGAAATATTCTCCCCCACATCTACCTGGACAAACACTTGGTCCAGGCCTTCTGTTGCACAGCTGAATTTGAGAATACTCAAGGGGAACCCTCATTGAAACTTAGCAAATAGTTAAATAGTGTGGATATGGAGAGGATGTTTCCACTAGTGGAGGAATTTAGGACCAGAGGTGATATCCTAAGAATTAAAGGACATTCCTTTAGGGTGGAGAAGAGGAGGAATTTCTTTAGTCGGAGGGTGATGAATCCATGGAATTCAACACCACACAAGGCTGTGGAGGCCAAGTCAATGATTAAGGCAGACAGATAGATTCTTGATTAATACGGTTATCAGGGGTTATGGGGAGGGCAGTAGAATGGGGTTAAGAGGGAAATAGATTGAATGACGGAGTAGACTTGATGGGCTGAATTTAACAGCTTCATAACTTAAGGTTAACCATCTTGTGCAATTAAATAAAGATTATTAGTACCTTTTTCTGAGCAATGGAATTAAACATCCAGTTTGTTTTTCTTCTTAAATTGAATACTAAAAACTCAATTTTCAATGTGTCATCTGATAACAAACTTGATTCTTTCAGGAAATGACACTGGAGCCCAACTTAAATTAGGACTTTATTTCATTTTTTGAAATGGAGAGAACAATTGTGAGGTGTACACTTAATAATTTCACCAGGAAGGAACCAGACAGACCTTTTGATCTGGATCTCAAGAGTTTTTTTGATGGAAGCAATATTGGCTGTAAATTGGCTATTGCATAGCAAAAAAGAGTGAGCAATCTAATATGGAATTTAGTGAAGAATAGATCAACATTTGTTAAATGTTTTTTGGTTTTAGTTTATTATTGTTGTGTACAAGTGAAAAGCTTTTTTGGTACATGCTATCCCTTCAGCGAAAAGACTGTATACATACATGATTACAAACAAGCCAACCACAGTGTACAGATACAGGATAAAGGGAAAAATTATTTAAAAGAGCAAAGCAAATGTGCTGACTAATAGCAGATCCACTTCTGGGACCAGCACACACTGGTGCCTAGCTTTGATGACATATTTTAGCAGGTCGGGTACTTTTCGGCGCCTCCGTTTCAGGGTGTTTGAGTTGGGGTTAGGGTATGGGTTTACAATACAATACAATACGGTTTTATTCGTCACATTGCACATAAAGAGCAAATGAAATGAATTTGCCAGCATTGGTACAATGATAAAGAACACACAATACACAATAAAATTTAACACAAACATCCATCACTGGTGGAAGGCACAAAATTTAGCCAGTCCTCCATTTTCCCCCGTGGTCGGGACCTCAACACTCCGCAGCCGTAGCTGCGGGCGTCCAGATGTTCAGACAAGGTAAGTCCTGAAATGGTGCCTCCCACCGGAGACCGCGGCTTCAAGATGGTGTAGGCTGCAGGCCGGCCGTCGAAGATTTAAAGTCGCCGCAGCCAGAAGCACCGCAGACCGCAGGGCCGGCGGTCGAAGCTCCCCTCCAGGGGTGATGACATGTGCACGCCGGGTTAGGGTGCCACAGCGGTGGGCCAGTGGAAACCAATTTCCAAACTTGTTAACATAAAGCTGATCTCACTTGCAATATCCTTGGTTTCCACTGGCCCACCGCTGTGGCACCCTAACACCCCAAAACAGAGGCGCCGAATGGTACCATTGCGGATGGAAGGGCCTCAACCTGAAAAGTCACCCATTCCTTCTCTCCAGAGATGCTGCCTGTCCCACTGAGTTAATCCAGCATTTTGTGTCTACCATGTTTTTTTTACCACTCTACTGTGTTGCCATTATCAGGAAGCTTGGACCATCAGATTCCTCTGTACTTTAATGCAGTTTATGGGTCTTGCCATTAACTGCATTACTCTTACATTCACCCTCCCAAAGTGCAACACCTCTTAATTGCTTGGATTAAACTCCATCTGCTTTTTCTCAGTCTGTTTATGTAGCAAATTTGTATCTCACTGTATACATTGACAACCTTCCCCAGTCGACTCTGGCAACCTTGCTGTCATCTGCAAAATTACTAACCAAGCCATCAACATTTATTTCCAAGTCACATATTGCAAACAAATCCCAGCAGAAGTCCAATGGTCATAAACCTCCAGCCCAGAATAACACCACAACCCTGTCATCTATGGGTAAGTCTCCTGAATCCATACGATGAAATCATTGTGAATCATCTTAATCTTCTGGATCAATCTGCAATGGGGGACATAATAATGTCCATCTAGACAACATCCACTGCATCACTTCCTCAAAAACAATCAAGTTTGTAAGATATAGAAAATAGGTGCAGGAGTAGGCCATTCGAGCCTGCCCCGCCATTCAATATGATCATGGCTGATCATCCAACTCAGTATCCTGTACCTGCTTTCTCTCCATACCTCCTGATCCCTTTAGCCACAAGGGCCACATCTAACTCCCTCTTAAATATAGCCAATGAACTGGCCTCAGCTACATTCTGTGGCAGAGAATTCCAGAGATTCACCACTGTTAAAAAAAAAAAATCTCATCTCAGTCCTAAAAGATTTCCCCTTTTATCCTTAAACTGACCACTTGTTCTGGACTTCCCCAACATCGGGAACAATCTTCCTGCATCTAGCCTGTCCAACCCCTTTAAGAATTTTGTAAGTTTCTATAAGATCCCCCCCAATCTTCTAAATTCTAGCGCGTACAAGCCGAGTCTATCCAGTCTTTCTTCATATGAAAGTCCTGACATCCCAGATATCAGTCTGGTGAACCTTCTCTGTACTCCCTTTATGGCAAGAATATTACCTACCGCAGACAAAGCTATGCCGGTACAGTGGCACAGTACAGTCGCTGCCTTACCGTACCAGACCCGGCAGGGGAACAGTTGGGGGGGGGGGGGGGGGACGACGACAAAACGAGGAGCCGGCGTGCTTTGTCGGCTCGTAGGTGACCGCTATTTGTATACATCATATATGCAAGCAAAGAATCTCACTGTGCCTAGTCATAATAAAGTATTCCTACCAGAGACCCGGGTTTGATCCTGGCAATGGATGCTGTCTGCACGTTCTCCCTGTGACTGCATGGGTTTCTTCCCACACTCCAAACGAACAGGCTGTAGGTTAATTGGCTTTGGTAAAAATTGTACATTGTTTCTAGTATGTAGCCTGGTGGTTACCTGGAGCAGGAGCTGCTCCAGTACATCAAGTGTATGGACTGGACTTTTGGTTAATGATGCGAAAATATGGTGACTCGTGCATGCGATCTATGCAAAAAGAATTTCACTGTGCATACAAGACAGAGCACCACAGAATCATTATCTTTCCTCCTATGGCACTGGAACATGCCATCCTAAACTCTGATCAACTGGACTTTTAAACAAATCCCACATCAGATGCAGCCAACAACTGCTCCCAATTTACTGCCTAATAACATAATGTGCCTTACTCCAATTTAGTATCTTTCCCCATGGTCCAAACTTATCCCTACTCAAAACCATCACAGAACTGAATTGTGATCACATCCTCAAAATTGATTTCCTCAGCCAATCCAACTGTTCCCTTTTTAAATCTCCTGCTGCTTCTCCAAACTTGAAATTGACTATCCATTGCGGCATCCAATAATTTTTGTTTTAATTTTAGAGATACTGCGTGGAAACAGGCCCTTCAGCCCACCGAGTCTGCACCGACCAGCGATCCCTGCACACTAACGCTATCCTACAGGGACAATTTACATTTACATCAAACTAATTAACTTAAAACCTGTACACCTTTGGAGTGTGGGAGGAAACCAAACATCTCAGACAAAACTCACAGGGAGAACATACAAACTATACAGACAGCGACTCTACCACTGCGCCACCGTGCCGCTCTTTCCTTGGTGTTGAAACTAATTCTCTTACTGTTTGGAATTTACCCCGATTTATATTTTCTGTTATTTTCACCATGCTAATTAATTGGATATATTTTTTTTCTGTCATTGATGCCACATTAATACACTGCTGGTTAGTAATCAGGTGGATCTAGAATAACTAGGATGTCATGTTGACATTACATAATGTGAATTTCAGTTTTTTTTTTTTTTTGTTTTTTTTTTTTTTTGTTTATTTTATTAGAAGTTAATACAATACAAAACAATACAGTGGCACCTAATTTTAGGTGCCAACTATGTCATACCGTAATCCATTCTATGTACAACCTCTAGTTTTATGTTATGAGTAGGCAAGACAAGAAAAAGAAAACAATAGAAAGGGGAAAGAGTGGAAAAATAGATGGTAGAGAGTAGAAAAATGTGAAGTGTGGATATAAAAAAAAAATAAAAAAAAAATAAAAAAGAAAAGGTGGAAAGTAGAAATAGAAGAAAAGGCCCCTTAAAAGAGAATTTTTCAAATCTATATTCGGAGATGTAGATCTATCCACGTCATGAACTGAAATCAGCAATCCTTATGGTGCCGCTGCATCACATGATTCCAAAAAGTCGATGAAAGGAGACCAACTCCTTAAGAATTGGTCATAATTATCTATTAGTCGGAGTCTCATTTCTTCAAGGCGTGCTATGTCCATCATATTCCTAATCCACATTTTAACAGTTGGTATGGTTGTATTTTTCCAAAATTTAAGTATCAATTTCTTTCCAATTATTAACCCATAATTAAAAAAAACATTTTGGTCTTTATTTAAATTGGTATCTTCTCCTATTATTCCAAATATAATCCATTCCATTTTGGGTTCTATTCTTGACTTGAAGAGCTTTGTAAATATATCACTCCAAAATTTATTCAACTTTGTACATCCTACAAATGAATGTGTTAAATTAGCGTTTTGAAACAAACATTTATCGCATCTGGGAGAGACGTTTGGATAAAATTTATTCCACCTCGTTTTTGAATAATATAGTCTATGTAATAATTTGAATTGAATTAAATTATGTCTTGTATTAATAGAACAGTTATGTGTATTCATCAAATACTTTTCCCATCTATCCTTCGAGATCTTTATCATTAGCTCATGTTCCCAATCTTCCCTTAGTGCTTCTGTTGAGGGTGATTCTCTATATAATATATTATTATAAAAGTATGAAATTAATTTTTGTGAATCAGCCTTAATATTCATTGCTTCTTCTAAAGGGTCTAAAAATATAGTTTGAAATCTATGTATATATTTCTTCATAAAGTCACATACCTGTATATATTTAAAATATTGATTATCCTTCAATTTAAATTTTAATTTTAATTGTTGAAATGATAACAGTTTACCCAATTCATACATATCCCCTACTTTCCTAATCCCCAGTCTATCCCATTGTTGATATGTGTTGTCGATGAGAGAAGGTTTGAATGCGGGGTTGTTCAATAGTGGGGTTAGTACTGATAAATTATTTAATTTCAAGGATACTTTTATTTGTTTCCAAATTCTTATTATATTGTGAATAATTGGGTTCTTCTTGTATATTATACTATTCAATTTTATCGGTGAGAGCAGGATCGTTCCTATATCGTGCGGATAGCACTCCTCTTTCTCCATTCTTATCCACTCCAACTGCTGAGTGGAACTATCCAGCCAGTACATTATGTTCTTAATATGCACTGCCCAGTAGTAATACATAAAGTTAGGTAATGATAAACCCCCAACTTCTTTAGATTTGCACAAATGCTTTCGTTGAATTCTATGTGTTCTGTAATCCCATATAAAATTAGTGACAGTGGAATCTAGTTTTTTGAAAAAATATTTTGGAATATATATTGGGATCGCTTGAAACAAATATATTAATTGTGGTAAGAAAGTCATTTTTATAGCGTTAATTCTACCTATCAATGAGAGCGGAAGTGTTTTCCAAAATTTAATCATATCATTCAGTTTATTTAATAGTGGTATAAAATTGGCACTAAATAATGATTTGTGTCTTCTTGTAATTTGAATACCCAGATACTTGAATTTTTCTGTTGCAATTTTGAAGGGGAATTTTAGTAAGTGTCTCGAATCCTGTGGTTTTAAAGACATAATTTCGCTTTTATCCCAATTTATTCTATATCCTGAAAAAGAGCCGAATTCCTCAATTAGTGTTAATAAGGTGGGTATACTCGTTTGTGTATTAGTAATATATAAAAGAATATCATCAGCATATAGTGAAATTTTATTCTTTGAATCCTTAGTGTTATATCCGTGAATATTCGGGTGATTTCTAATCCTTTCGGCCAACGGTTCTATCATAAGGGCAAATAGCAATGGTGATAAGGCACACCCTTGCCTATTACCCCTTGATAAGTAAAATTTTGGAGATAGCGTATTGTTAGTTAATATTCTTGCCGTAGGTCTATCGTAAAGTAGTTTAACCCATCTAATAAAATTCTCTCCCATATTGAATTTTTGGAGTATCTTGTATAAATACTGCCATTCTACTTGATCAAATGCCTTCTCTGCATCCAGCGTGATAACTGAAATATCTTCATTGTCCTCATTATGAGAGTACATTATATTGAAAAGCCTTCTCAAATTATTAAATGATTGTCTTTTGGGTATAAATCCCGTTTGATCCGTATTTATTAAATTGTTAATATAAATATTTAGCCTTCTAGCTAGAATCTTTGCTAAAATTTTCTGATCCGTATTTAGTAGTGAAATAGCTCTATAAGAACCCGGTTCATCTAAATCTTTATCTTTTTTTGGTATAAGTGTTATTGTTGCTTCTGCTAGGGTTTCTGGTAGTTTATTTTCGGTATAAGCCTGCGTGTATAAATTGAATAATCTTGGTATAATTGACTCCTGAAATCTTTTATAAAATTCATTACTAAAACCGTCTGGTCCTGGGGTCTTCCCATTTTTCAGTGAGTTTATCATTTGTTTTATTTCTTCACTAGTAATCCGTGCTCCTAATTGCTCTTGTTCTAAACTATCCAATTTTGGGAGCTTGCAATTATCTAAAAAATTTGTAATTTTACTTACATCTGTATTTATTTTAGATGTATATAAATTGTGATAAAATTGGGCAAACCTCTTGTTAATATCCTTAGGCAGTGTTAAAAACTCACCTTTATCCGATTTAATTTTAGTAATAGTTTTTTTCCTTTTCTCGTTGCTTCAGTTGCCTCGCAAGTAGTTTATGTGGCTTATCCCCAAATTCGAAGTGTGCTTGTTTTGTAATTTGGAATAATTTTATTACTCTAGCCGATAGTATTCTATTGACTTTATATTTCAATAAAGTTATCTTATTATGTTTATTTATGGTTGGGTCAGTTGCATTGTCCAGTTCTAGTAGTTTTATTTTCTGTTCTATCCGCTGAAGTTCTCTTTTATTTTCCTTATTTTGAAAACTTTGGTAAGAAATTATGACGCCGCGAATATATGCCTTAAAGGTTTCCCATAATAGCGGTGCAGAAATACCTGGCGTGTCATTTATTTCGAAAAAAAGTTTTATTTGTTCTTTTATATACTCATAACCCTGCGGGTTATTTAATATATGTACATTGAATCTCCAAAAAGGTTTTATACTCGGCATTCCCTCAATTTTAAGTATAAAAGTCAATGGTGAATGATCAGAAATAATACTATTATGATATGATGGTTTATTCGTATACGGGATTAATTTTGTGTCCAATAAAAAATAATCAATTCGCGAATAAGTTTTGTGAACTGATGAGTAAAATGAGTATTCCCTACCACTTGGATTTGCTATTCTCCAAATATCAGCTATGTTATTATTTTTTATATAAGTATTTAAAAATTCACAGGTCTTAGTTTTAACAAGACGCTTCCCTAGCTTTATTGATTTATCTAAGTATGGATCTATAACAGTTGAAATCTCCCCCCATTATTATATTTTGATAATTATGCTCTGCGATTAAATCTATTATTTTCCTAAAAAATTGTGGGTTATCAAAATTAGGCGCGTAAATATTTATCATAGTTAATGGTGTATTGTAAATTTCTCCCGTGACTATAACATATCTTCCCTCTTTATCAGATATAGATTTCTTTAATTTAAAAGGTATACCCTTCCGAATTATAATAGCCGTGCCTCTTGCTTTAGAGGTGAATGAGGAGTAATAGGTTTGATCTATCCAATTTGCCCTTAATCTGATCTGAGTTTGTTGTTTCAGATGTGTCTCTTGTAGGAAAGCAATATCCATATTTAATGATTTTAATTGTGCCAGAATTTTACCCCTCTTAATTGGCTCATTCGCACCTCTGATGTTCCAACTACAGAAGGTGAGACCTCCGATATTTATTCGACTATTATCTTGCATTGGCTATTATTACCAGACTGTATGATTCATGTGATGCAGCCAAGTACCTCGGAATCCCGAATCCAGAGTTGTCCTTCATAATTTCTACAGTAGTTCTACATCTCCTGACACTTTTAAATATAAATAAGGGAAAGAGAAAAACATAAAATAAAGTGTACATAAAAATTGTTAAGTCTTTTCAGTTTTGTTGCAAATTAATCTCAATCCTTATTGAAGGCCATTTTAGTGGGCAGAGTTAAAGGTTTTCATCTAAAATCATGTGGTGGCATAATTAGTTCAACATACTGTCAATTATAAATCTATAATGTAGTATATTACAGGTTCCTAGGTCATACATAGATTACAAACGGTACTAATATTGAACCCTGGGAACACAACTATTCACCTTCCTCCATGCCAAAGAACTATTGACCATGACCAACAGTTTTCCATCAGCCAACTTGCATCTAAAATCAATATCCTTTTAAATGGTAGGCTCTGTCCATTGGAGATAACATTGCAAGTAGAGGATACCTGGCTGTAATTTATAGGCAAGAATGAATGGAATAGTGAAGAGATTATTGGTTCCAATTAGGAAAAAGCTACGTTTAATAAAACTGTTGAAATCACGCAGATAAATTGGACCATGACAATCACTACTCCTGAAAAGCAATTCAAATACATATGCACAAGTGTAGAAATCTAAAGATATTTTATCACTCAAAAGATGATAGTGAAAAGGCACAATATAAAATGGTTATTTAAAAATAATCAACTTTTCCTCTCTGGTAATTTAGCCAATTTAAAGCTAAGAACTTGTTTTACAAGAAAATAATGTAAACTAGAAGACATCCAACAGCCAATTGACAAACTGCTAAAATCGGAATGGTACCATTCGGCGCCTCCATTTCGGGGTGTTAGAGTTAGGGTGCCACAGCGGTGGGCCAGTGGAAACCAATTTCAAAACTTGTTAGCATAAAGCTGATCACACTTGCAATATCCTTGGCATAGGAACTTCTTGCAGAGGGTGATGAATCTCTGAAATTCACTATCCCGGAGTATTGTGACGCATGGAACACTTTTATTCATCTGGAGCCATTTACAGAGGTTAGGGTTCTGACGAGTACAGATATTATAAACGGAGGCGCCGAAACGGCAGCGCCGAATAGTACCCGACCCCTTCCATCAGTCTGAAGAAGGGTCTCGACCCAAAACGTCACCTGCTCTCCAGCGATGCTGCCTGTCCTGAGTTACTCCAGCATTTTGAGTCTACCTTTGAATTAAACCAACATCTGCAGTTCTTTCCTACAGGGTAAAGAAGACATGGTATGCTTACCTTCATCTGTCAGGAAGCTTTATAAGACTGATTAAACCACATTTGGAGTATTGCAGTTCTGGTTGCCCTGTTTCAGGAAGGATGCAGAAGTGATTTACCAGATTACGGCCTAAATTATAGGGTGTTTGTTTTCTCTAGAACACCAGAGGCTGAGGGGAGATTTGATAGGAATATAAAGTTATGAGAAGTATAACTATGTAGATAGAACCTTTTTCCCCTAGCGTGGAAATGTCAAATATTAGCCTTATGGTAAAAGAGGCAAAGTTAAAGGAGATGTGCTGGGTATTTTAATTAAAAAAACACTTGGGGTGTTGGGTGCTTGGAATGCTGTGCCAGGGGATGTGGTTGAGACAGATGCACATTGGCTTTTAAATAGGCGCATGGATATGGAGGGATTCGGATCATGTGCAGGCAGACAAGATTGGTTTATCTTGGCATCATGTTTGACACAGCATTTTGGGCTGATGGACCTATTCTTGTGCTGTACTTTTCTGTGTTCTGGATGAGCAGAAGAGTGAGTGAGAGGAGAGCTGGAGCTTCAGAACAAAGAAAAGAGAATGGAGGTACAGGGTTAAGGCTAAATGTCTGAATCAACAAAATATGATAGTCAAATGGCAGATTCTACCAGGTGAATTAGGGGGGTGTTTTTGGTTGGCAGATCCCTTTGAAAGTGTGTTATGAAAGTGGAAGTTAAATCAATGACAATCATTAGTTGGATACAATTTTACAGTCCCATGACATCCAGTTATGAGTTATGGTAGGCAAACAGATAAAAGGAGGAGACAGCTCCATGAATAACTTAAATGATGATAAGAGACCAACATCTGGGTTGGAGTTGTGGCAATCTTCATCTATATATGCTGATTAGTAATCCAGTTTAACCTTTTGAGGGGCTCCACCATCATGTAAATCTTAAGGTCACTTCATGTGTTAACAAACTGTCTGAATGGACTGAACACAAAGTTTAAGAGTCAGAGTCATACAGCGTGGACAAGCCATTTGACTCGCCTCCCCACAGTGGGGACTCATCTGTTTTAACCTTATCATCCATCATTTGGTCCATATCCTTTATGCCCAGTGGCCATCTAGACACCTCTTAACATGCTGCTAGTGACTGTTTCTAGCACTCTCTCAGGCATGGGTGAAAAAGCGCACCCCCTGCCCTTGGATCTCTTCTAAATCTATGTCCTATTAATTTTATCTACCTTTGTTCTGGGGAAATGTTTTCTGCAGTCTACTTTATAATCAAATAGCCCTCATAATTTAATATGCCTTAATTATTCATGTCCCTGCTTAGCCTCCTCTACTCCTGGGAAAACAGATCCCAGTGTCTTCTTATAACTGAAACACTCCATCCCAGAAAACATCCTAGTAAATCCCGGCAATGAAGAATCGTGCCTCTAAGCACATCGATTTTAGTGTAACCACATTTGTTTGGACAATAATGTAAAAGGTTACACAAGGATGTCCTGGCCATGAAATGCAGGTTCAATGGAATCTGAAATTACCATCATAACAATTTATTCTTAATTATTATTTTTTTTAAATCCTATCAAAGAGTACTTCCTTACCAATAAACGGCTCATTTTGCAAGACTACATTGTCTCTTGATTTTATTAGAACCATGCTCCAGATTGAGAAAGGTACTTATTTCCAGAAGTGAAATGAGTGACTTCTCTTGATTTCATGTCAGCATTTAACAGGGTAGAATTAATACGTCCAAGTAAAATTAAAGGAAGTGGGGACAAATGCATTGAACCATTGAATAGCTTTCACTGTTCACACAAAATATAGTTTTCATTGCTAATCATATCAACCCTAGGATTTTTCAGGGTTGTCCTAAATCTTCAGATATTTAAATTATCACTAGACCAAGTGCAGACCCGTTGGGTCTGTTCCCCCAACGTGCGGATGAGGGGGGGGGGGGGGGGGGGGGGGGCGGCATGCGGAGTCACACACATTAACCCCCCCCCCCCCACACACACACACACATTAACTACCTCCCTTATTAATATAATGAATGTACTCCTTTTACCCCATAATCGCCCTATCTACTGACGCATAGCCCCCAGCTCGCAGGCGCGTCTAGAGAGGGAGGGTAGAGAGTGGAGGGGGGGGGGGGGGGGGGGGGGAGGGGAGAGGGAGGTGGAGAGAGAGAAAGGAGGGAGAGAGGAGAGGGGGGTCGCAAGGACTTGGGAGAGGCACGACTGGCAGCACGTTGGGTTTGCAGCGGGAGGGAGGGAGGAAGGAGGATGGCGAGGGAGGGAGCGGGCGGCTCTGATGGGACAGCTCTCGCATGACGATTCCCCGTGTCCCTGCGATCAACGGAGGAATTTCAGGTTTCCCAGAGGGAGTAATGCCCCGCGCGACAATAACTGCCGCTGCCGCTGCCATGCTCAGGCCGGTGACCTCCCGAGCTGCGGAGTTAATGAGCGGGCGGGCGGGCGGGCGTGGAAGTCCAGCTGCGGGAGGCGTGGCGCGAGCGTACTTGAGCTTTAATCCACAGCGGCGGGGGGGGGGGGGGGGGGGGGGGGGGGGCGGCGCCTGGAGGAAGGTGGGCCTCGATTGGTGGGAATGGGGGCATTGTGACATCAGCAGCTCAAGCGGCGATTTTTTTTTTAAAGTGAGTTTTGTGATCAATTTTATTCACAATCTGGGGAAATAATTGACCAAGGAGTGGATTTTCAAACTCATAAGGTAAATCGCTACCGAAATGGTAAAAAAACTCTGCATTTTTGCGTCTGTTTTTCGAGGATATGTTTCACATGCAAAACCACCAACACACACCCCCCCCCCCGCAGATGTTTCCGCACTGTATCTCAAAACTAAACTTATTTGAAACAGAACAAATGTTATGACAGGAAAAGCACAGCAGCTGTGTATTCTATGATAACTAATTAAATTTCTTAATTCTTAAAAACAGCAAAATATCTTGCAGAGAATTGAAATGGACAGATTGATTGATGCACCTTCCACACCAACGCAATTCTGGTGCAATGCAGCAATTTCCCCAAATGTTTCTTCAACTGCACTCCCCAAACACTGTTTTCTATCTCTTGGAAGTACTAAAACAGCATACGTACTGAAACACTCAATCTCCAAGTCGCATCATCCTGAATTGGAAATACCATCCATTTCAATGATTGTTGCAAGAATGCACATGAACAATTTTGCAATCATGAAATGGGGACAGCCAAAATCAACACAGGCTCAAACAGTGGCAGTCTAAAATGCTGAAACTGTTAAAAGCAGCAGTGGTAATATAGCTGCTGCTTAGCTACCAAGAGATAAAGGCAGCAATTGCAGAGAACATACCTCTCCAGATTGATAAGGACATAGTGCTGCAGTTAGAGCTCCCTGATCACAGGAAAAATAATACACGACTCGACTCGGAGAATAGTCGCATCCTCGCCAGGAAGTGACTGGGAAACGGTTTCCCCCTTACCCTTCCCCTACAATGAAAAGCTAAGAAAACCTCAAACACAAACTTTTAAAACTGACTAAAATTTTAAAAAGACAGAAAAACAGACAGACTGTAGGTAGAGGCTGCCATCAATGCAGCACCCCTAAACAGGCATTAGGCTCACAATGTGCCAAACATAATGCTAAGTTAAACAGATTTCATCTGCATTTTCACCACCTCCAACAGGATCCCACTAATGGCCACATGTTCCCATCTCCACCCCTTTTTGCTTTCCGCAGAGACAGTTCCCTCCGAAACTCCCTGGTCAAATCGTCCCTTCCCACCCAAACCACCCTCTCCCCAGGTACTTTTCCCTGCAACCGCAGGAGATGCAACACCTGTCCCTTTACCTACCCACCCGACTCCATCCAAGGATCCAAACAGTCTTTCCAGGCAAGGCAGAGGTTCACTTGCACCTCCTCCAACCTCATCTACTGTATCCGCTGTTTCAGGTGTCAACTTCTCTACATTGGCGAGACCAAGCGCAGGCTCGGCAATCGTTTCGCCGAACACCTTTTGTATCCATGATACAACTTTTAGTGCAAGATATAATTCTGATAGTCCCATTATAGTTAGTTCAAAGGTCTCCAATGAAGTAGATGAAAGGTCAGGATCACACTCGAGCTGATGAGAGGACTATTCAGTTGCCCAATTACAGCTGGGAAGAAACTCCCCAAATCTGGAGGTATGCATTTTCAAACTTCTGTATCTATCGAAAAGCCTCTTAAATGTCAGTATCGTATCTGCCTCCACCACTACCCCTGGCAATGCATTCCAGGCTCCCAACATAATAAATGTAGTGGATTATCTATTCCAAATTGTATGCTGGTATCAAAGGGATGCACACAACTATTCATATAATTTTACAGTACCCTCTTCCCTGTTAGGAAAGGCTGTTAGCATTCATTCATATCCCTCCAATAAACTAGGTTAAACCACTTTGCACCTGGTATCCCTTACCTAGAGACTTTGTGGGTTAATTGGGTTCAATTAAGAAAAAGCAGCAACAGGCAAGTCTAATTATATAATTTTAATGGTAAATACAATTTAGGAAATTTAGGAATTACAATCAGGAAAATACAATCAGACTTAGAAGAGAAAAACTCAAAATGAATCATAACTGAACAAGTTTTATATAGTAACAATAGTTACTAAATTGTTGTTAATTTTTCAGTCTTTATAAAACTAAAAACAATTTAAAGAAAACAAGTACAAATGTGCTGGATTTTGAACCAAATTTGTACAAAGCACATTTGGTAAACAACTTTATGCTAGTTTATCATATCAATACCTCCAGATACTGATAAATATATATATATATGATACTTTTTCTTTAAAAACTCTAATCATCCAATTTAATATTTTCATATCATGACATGTGTATTCATTGCTTCATGCTCCCATTTTTGTTAGCATTGTGGAACGGTTCCGATAATTGTTGAAATGTTAATTTTACACAATCTTTCAAGTAGAGTACAATAAAATTCCCTGCAATTAACTTGTGATGTCTAAGACTTGAAGGGAATTGCAAACTTCAAGGTCAGCAGTCATGAATAAGACATGTAAATCAATTACAAGAAATGACATAACAGGCTAGAAATGAGTCACATTACTCTGTTCCACAAGTGAGGTAGCCTTCAGACAGTTCTCACTTGGATAGTCCTACTTCGACTTTCAACATGGTTATACAAGCATTAAATTTTAAAACGGAGGATTTTTTTTAAAAGTAGTATTTACTTGGTAGTTATATACAGTGCATTAATTAAATGAATAATTCTGTTCACCACAAAGCAACTGTTTGAATGAACAGCAACTGCAAAACATTGTGGATTTATTCTATTAGTTTTTAAAAACATTTTATACAAAAAAACTTCAAAATTGTGTAGATTGTGTATCGAACATGACACAATTTCTCATCAGCTGAAGCCTACCTGTGTGTTTGACACACGGTTTTCCCCATGTGGATGTGTTAGGAATCATCAACTGTATTTAACAGAAATTGACTGGCCACTTGTCTTTTCACTTGGGATATTGTCAGGCATAGCCAAACAATGCTGTACTACTTTACACCTGAACAGACCTCAAAATCTTACTGTGAATTTCATAATATCAGCTTAAGCAAGTACCACCACTTTGAAATCTTACTGATACACAATGGTTTTTATACAGTCATTATTCAGTTGCATTGAAACCGTTTTGCTTATGGAATTACCTAATTAAAATAAAGTTCAACTTGGAATTGGAGAACACGAACCATTTCCTTCTTTGGACAGTCATACGGTGTAAATAATGTTCCCTCTAATATTGTGGGTTATTCTTTCAAAATCTAGCTTTTCAATTTGCTGATACTTATAAAATTAAATTAATGTAGTTACAATAGTGTTTAAGATCATAAAAGGGTACACAAAATCTAGTGTACAAATAAATATCAAAATTGTAACAGCAAACCTATTCTGGAAACAAATGACGCAGCAGTGTGATATTTTGGAAGTTACTGGGATGTATTCCATAATTCCATAATAGTTTTCTCTTTTCATTTAGCCAATTTTTGACGGTGGATTACATCAAAGTGATAACCGTTGACATTTCTAGCAACCAAATGATAGATATATGCATGTACACATTTATGAAAGTGAAGTTATTTTACAAATAGATCATTTTGAATTTAAGGTCAGGAATTTAATAAAAGGATTTTTCCAAATCAACGAAAAAGCCGTATAGTCTATTTCTGTAAGACATTACACTCTCCCATTTAGGAATGTTCCAAAGTTTCTCCAAGTGATATCATTATATCACCAAAGAAGAAAGATGTTAAACTTGTGAAGGGGGAAAAATAAGCACACAGCACCTAACACTTCTCATCATCCGACCATAACCAGGCAGCCAAATCAAAGTTCAGGGAAGCGGCTGGGATCTTCACTATAGTCTCTTGGAATATTGAAGATTGATTCATCAAACCCGTCATATCGGAATTCCTGAAATGTCACAGTGGCAGTGATGGTTGGAAACACAGGTATGTCTAGACATTGGGAGAAAAGTCAGATTAGATCATGTTGATCCTAAATTGTTCTTTCCAAACTGGTTATTTCCATCAAATGGTTTTATTATTACTTTATTTTCATTGTACATCATTATGATTTGGAATAAATGTTACCATTTTAAATGGGAAGTTACAGACCATAACAAATATTGATTTTAATTCATTCAACAGAATTAAAAATAAGCTGTTCCACACCAAATACCATATTAAATTAGGTGAAATTCTCTGATGCCAATACTCTTAGATTGTTCTTGTCTATTGCCTTTGGATAGCCTTAAATACTGATCTGACGAGCATCAGGCAACAGTAAGAATATAATTTTGCACGAGAGAAACAATCCATTCAGCCAATAAAATTCATGGCCTTTGTTATATTTCAATCCTAACTTAGTCTGCCAACAAATTCACCATTAGTTCATCTTAAATAAAATGTAGCAGAATTGTGTGGCAGCATGATAGCTAGTGGCCAGTGCATGGAACAATAGTTCTGTGTGGCATTTCCTAGGATACCCAGCAAAAACAAAAGATACTGGAGGAACTGAGCAGATCAAGCAGCATCTGGGGAGGAAGAAGGGATAGTCAATGAGCCCTGCTGCAGGGTTTTGACATAAACCATTGACCAACCCACTGTTCCCCTACCCTTTGAGTTTTGTCAGCAGTTTGTTGCTTGCTCCAGATTACAGTATCTGTAGTTTCTCGCTTCTGAACTTTTTCCATAAGTTATAGGAGCAGAATTAGGCCATTCAGCCATCAAACCTACTCCACCATTCAATCATGGCTGATCTATCTTTCCTTCTCAACCCCATTCTCCTGCCTTCTCTCCATAACCCCTGATAACCTTACAAATCAAGAATCTGTCAA
Source organism: Amblyraja radiata (assembly GCF_010909765.2). Classification (NCBI taxonomy): domain Eukaryota; kingdom Metazoa; phylum Chordata; class Chondrichthyes; order Rajiformes; family Rajidae; genus Amblyraja; species Amblyraja radiata. The sequence goes on from NC_045965.1 coordinate 31,214,784, forward strand.
TCTGTACTGTAAAAACACCCAATGACTTGGCCTCCACAGCCACATGTGTCAATGAATTCCACAGATTCATCAGCCCTTGACTAAAGAAATTCCCCCTCACCTTTCTAAAGCTACATCTTTTATTCTAATGCAATGGCTTGTGGTCCTAGACTTTCCCAATGGTAGAAAAATCCTCTCCACATCCACTCTATCCAGGCTTTTCACTATTCAACAAGTTACAATGAGGTACCCCTTCATCCTTGTAAACTCCACCGAGTACAGGCCCAGTATCGTCAAACGCTCATCACATGTTAACCCAGTCACTCCTGGGACCATTCTTGTAAACCTCCAGTGAACCCTCTCCAACGCTAGCACAACACTCCTCAGATAAGAGGCCCAAAATTGCACACAATACTTCAAATGTGGTCTGACTAGTGCCTTAAAAAGCTTCAGCATTACATCCCTGTTTCCTTTAGGTCCCTTTTAGGTCCCTTTGCACCTCCGATTTCTGAATTCTCTCCCCATTTTGAAAATAGTCTATGCCTTCATTCCTACTATCAAAATGCGTGACACCACACTTTGCTACGCTGTATTCCCTCCTACTTCTTTGCCCACTCCTTCTGAGCGTAGCTGCTTTTTCAACACTACCTGTCCCTCCACCCATCTTCGTATCATCTGTAAAGATTTTTTTTTTTTCTCTTTATTTATATAGCACATTTTTAGTCAACTCGCATTGACCCCAAAGTGCTTCACATAATTACATCCACACACACAGGCAAAGGTGGGTGAAGTGTCTTGCCCAAGGACACACACAGGCAAAGGTGGGTGAAGTGTCTTGCCCAAGGACACGACAGTATGCACTCCAAGCGGGATTCGAACCAGCTACCTTCCGGTTACCAGCCGAACACTTAGCCCATTGTGCCATCTGTCGTCCCAAGATGGCCACAAAGCCTTCCATTCCCTCATCTACATCATTAATAAACAACATGAAGAATAGCGGCCCCAACAGCGTCCGCAAGTCACTTGCAGCCAACCAGAAAAAGCCCCCTTTATGGCCGTTCTTTGCCTTTTGCCATCCAACCCTGCTTGTACCTATCCTCTGATAACATGGACTCTCATCATCTTTAGTAGCCTCACATGAGGCACCTTATCAAAGGGCTTCTGAAAATCTAGATAGCCAACATCCACTGACTCTCTTTTGTCTATCCTTCTATTTACTTCCTCAAAGAATTCCAACAGGTTCATCAGGCAAGATCTCCCTTTCACAAAACCATGCTGACCGGCCTATTTTATCATGTGCTTCTAAGTACTCAGAAACCTCTTCCTTTATAATGGACTCTAAAATCGTACCAAACACTGAAATCAGGCTAACCGGCCTATAGTTTCCACTTCTGTTTTGCTCCCTTCTTGAACAGCAGAGTGATATTTGCAATTTTCTAATTGTGTGGGACAACTCCTGCCTATAGTGATTTTTGAAAGATCACTACTAATGCCTCCACAATTTCTAAAGCGATCTCTTTCAGAACCCTGGTGTACAGTCCAAGGGGCTTATCTAATGTCAGACCTAGGTATTTTGCAAATTAAATACATACAGTTGGGACTGCGTTTATCTCGAGAGCATGGTATTTCTGAACCTTGAATTTTCTTAACATCCCTCCATGTTTAACACATTTCTAATGTATTTACAGCAGTGCAGCAGAAAGTCAAGAAAATTCAGGTACAACTTCCAGCATGACTTTAATCTTTTTCAAACAAAAAGTATCTCTCCTGAATTTTTCATTTAATTAAAATAAAATAGAATGAGCGTACAGAGATTTAACAATTACAAAAAGACAGGCCAAAATGTTTGAAATATTTTGCAATAAAAGATGGAGTTCACCGATTGAGAGATTAAGACGACATTCAATGGAACCTCCAACACAAATCAGGCATACATTAGCATAGCAGTGAAGGGAATTTATTACATCAATGTATACAAACTGCACGGGGGAGTTTTGTTGTTTCCTAATACTATTTGAAACCCTAGAAATAAACTTCCAACACCACACTCCAAGACAGTTTTAGATATTACCGTTGAGGTAATTTTTGTTGATAAATATGATGATGTTGTTATCATCTCAAACCTAATGCCGCATTACCAGTTGTGAAATTATTACTGAATGGAAAATATGCCCTGAACAATCCAAATTTCTGGTTTTGTTGATTTAGTAACATTCTTTACATTACCAAGACTGCTTACCTAGTTTAACAGGAAATCCTGGTGGAAGTTTCATCTGAACAAATTCTCTGAGTTTATTAAAGTGCTTGAAGGGTGCTATGACCTCTAAAACATTCAGTAATCTATTAATAAGAGACCAAAACAATGAACAAATTAGGAAACATAAATCAAGTTAGCTTTTAAAAAGTGGAAAAGAAGAAAACTTCTGAATTGATTCTGTATAACCGTCACGCAAACATTTGATATCGTGTGCCGATCGATATCCACATAGAACAAGCTTATAAACAATTGAAAGGCTTGTTTAATATATGGACTTTTTTAAAAATTGTTTTGCTCAATTTAATACATAATTTCGTTAAGAGGAAGGGAATGAGAAAAATGTAAACTATCTTTACTTTGGTGAAAGTAAAGTTATTTTGCCAAATATATTCTTAAAATAACTATGCCAACCAACAGCTGGATTGTTTGGGAATTATAAATTTTTATAGAATCAAAATGTTCATTTTGCCATATTTTCTCTATACACATATTTCAATTGCAAATATATGAGTTTTATATTTACAACGTGTTCAACCATTATACATCCACACAAGGCTACTCACGAGTCTATGCCAAGGGGAAACTCTTGGCTCATGGCTATTGTGGCTTTGAATGTCTTTTTGCTCTCTTTGCAGACTAGTTCTCTTCCAAGATGTGGAGCCCTAAATGGAAATTGAAGTTGTATTTAATCACCATTTATTTCAGGTTAATTATACTTCCATGTCCAATTCAAGTGATCTTAAATAGACAAAATGAGCTGGTGGAACTTAGGCAGCATCTCTAGAGGAAAAAAAGATGAGTAACGTTTCCAGTCAGGACCCTTCTTCATACCAAAACCTAGTCAAAAAGTGAAATGCATTTTGCTTGGCTTAGAAAATAGCATCAGAAAGCCTGCAATTTGTTAAAACTACGTGAACACATGAACAGATTTAATGCAGAAGATCCCAGATTACCATTCCTTGAAATCTCTGCTTCTCCACTTTCTACCTAAAGGATTCAATGTCAGATGCAAAAATAAAAATAAATTTCAAATAAAGTTCCTTGGATGAATTATTGAAGCAAACATGTATTCTGTAGTAATTTATATTTAACAATTAGCCAGAGTTATAAAATTTGCTGGTCTTCATGCCATCATAGCCTTTGTGTTTTTATATTATTGACTAGATTAAGTGGGACCATTTGGGCCCCTGTCACACGGGAGGCCTGATCCCCCAACGCAACCCGTTCCCCAATGCAATATTCCACCACTCACCCGTTCCCCCAATGCAACCCATCCCCCCAACGCAATATTGCACCACACACACACATAGCCCCCAACTGCGCAGGCACAGCTCATTCCCCCTCATCCTCCAGCACTCCTCTTCACCCTCCTTCTTTCCCCTCTCCTCCCCTCCCCAATCCCTCCCTCACCCCTACCCTGAGTCACTCCCTCCCTCCATAACTCCTCTCCCTACCCCCTCCTATCCCTCTATCTTCCACTCCTCACCTTCCCCTATCCCCCCCACTATCCCTCCTGACCTCCCCCACTGCCCTCCTCTCCGATTCCCCACTCCCTACCTCCTCCCCCACTTCCTCTACCTCTACCCCCATTCTCCTCACCTCCCCCACTCCTTCCCTACCCCGTCCTGTCCGACCGCTGCTGCCGCCGCTCAGACCATCCCCACCCGCTGTTGCCGCTCGGCCCGTCCCCACACTGCCCTGCCTACCCGCTGCCGCAGCCGGGGAGATGGAGCCGGTGTTAGTCACAGTGGGCACCACGAGTTTCGATGAGCTGGTGGAGAAGATCTTCTCCGAGAAGGCCGTGAGGGTGAGTTGCCACAACGGCGGCGGCAGACCCAGGTAGACGGGACCGCCATTGCCGCAGAGGGCGGACGGGGGAGAGGGGGTGAGTAATGAGGCAGAGAGAGACGAGACCTGGGCTTCCACTGGACCTTCACTGAACCCCCTCCTGTGGCCGCCGCTGGTGGTGGTGGAGACGATAGACTAAGTTACTGTGAGGAGGGGAGAGAGGGGTTTGTGAGTGAGGCGGGACAGGCCGCCGCCATTCCGGCCGTGGCATTGACTGACAGGAGAAGAGACCATTCAGCGGGTCGCTGACTGAAGGAAACTGCGCACACGTGCTTTTTAAGATTTTTAAACCTCGATAACTTTTACAATTTACCACCGATCAGTATGAAACTTGTTGCACTCGCAGCAGGAGAACGGTGAGTAACCTGGCGAAAAATCGTAGCGCTATCACGTCCCGTTTTTGCGCAAATAGAAAAACCACCAAACCGGATTAGAGTTTTAAGTTATGTATAGATGACACCAATTTTATGCAATACATTAAGTTCCACTTGCTAAACATGACCCTACGTTAAAGAATGCAGGAACATCATTGAAGAGTGTAAGAGATCAATTTATTTTAAGGTCTTTGTGCTGTGATAGATGTAGGAATTCAAACTGGGATTTGCAGCAAAGGCAGACAAAAACTTGGGAGGCTTCCACACTTCCAAGGATGTTGCAGTGGAAAAAAGATGATTGCTGAAGGGACAGTGGTTTGATAAAACACCTAGCATGGGCTCTTGATAGGTTGGGAGAGGGGTTTGGGGTCATGGAGGAGGTATGGATTGTAACCACAATGGTTTTGAAAATGGGAAGAGGTGGTACCCAAGAAAAATAAACTACAATTTAAGATCGCATGGAGCAGATTTTTTAAATAAAAAAAAAAAAAATACAACATTGGGTGAACATAACTTCACAGAAAATAGCATCAAGGGCTAAACAGAACTCAATTTTGCAGCAGTAGTCATCCATTTTCATCTTGGTTTGGAAGAGTCAAGGTAATAGGACAGGCAGTTGGAGTGGCGAGAATATGTTAAAGTCTAGTTATTGTTTCCAATGTAATCTTAGTGCAAGCAATTTTGGCAGGAAATTTAAATGTTGAAGTTATCATTAGCAGAATAGCGCGAATTAAACCATGGACCAAGAAGTGGTTAATAGGCTGAAGATGGAGGGCAAGATTCACAGTTTGAGGTTGTAACCTGAAAATTGGTGTTCATTTACAGTTGTTTATACGTTATATTAATTATTTGGATTGGGGACCAACACTATATGTCTGAAGAAGGGTTTCGGCCCGAAACGTCGCCTATTTCCTTCGCTCCATAGATGCTGCTGCACCCGCTGAGTTTCCCCAGCAATTTTGTGTACCTTCGATATTCCAGCATCTGCAGTTCTTTTTTGAACACTATATAATCAAGTGTGCTTGTGATATAGATTGTAGTGAGAATTGTCAGGATGCAGCACAAAACTTAAAGGGAACATAGACTGAGTGAATGAGCAGGAACATAACAGACTGAATATAAATGTGAAAAAAAGTTTAAATTGTCTACTTTGTTGAAAAGCAAAAAAAATGGTGATAGATCAAAAACATTTTGGTGTTCAAAGGAAATTAGGTGGAATAGTAGACAAATCACTTGCAGTTAACTCGATGGTACGATAAGCAATTATGCAAATATATTGAACTTTTAGTTTAGTTTAGAGATACAGCGCGGAAACAGGCCCTTCAGCCCACTGGGTCCAGGCCGACCAGTGATCCCGCAGATTAACACTATCCTACACCCACTAGGGACAGTTTTTACATTTACCAAGCCAATTAACCTACAAACCTGTACGTCTTGAGTGTGGGAGGAAACCAAAGATCTCGGAGAAAACCCACACATGTCACAGGGAGAAGGTACAAACTCCACTCAGACAAGCACCCTTAGTCGGGGTTGAACCCTGGGGTCTCCGGTGCTACATTCGCTGCAAGGCACCAACTCCACTGCTGCGCCACCGTGACCGCCCGTAAGAGGATTTGCGCACAAGTGGAAAGAAACCTTACAGAGCCTGGATGAGACTGCACCTAGATTCTTGTTGACAGATCTGTCCTCCCTACCCAAGGATGTAATTGTGATTGTGGGAACATAATGAAACTTCACCAGAATGGGTTTATATTTTCTTTTAACTGCTCACTGAACAGGAATGTCTGAAGAAGGGTCTCGACCAGAAAAGTCATCCATTCCTTTTCTCCAGAGTGCTGCCTGACCTGCTGAGTTACTCCAGCTGTTTGTGTCTGTTTTAGGAATATGTCAGCTCCACATACTATGCCACCATGCTCATATACGAGGTATTAATTGAGTAATATTGGAGTAAATTTCATGCAACTCCTGAATAACAGAAACATAGAAAAAAGGTGCAGGAGTAGGCCATTCAGCCCTTCGAGCCATCACCACCATTCAATATGATAATTGTTGATCATCCAAAATCAGTACCCCATTCCTGCTTTCTCCTCATATCCCTTTATTCCGTTAACCCTAAGAGCTATATCTAACTCTCTTGAAAACATCCAGCGAATTGGCCTCCACTGCTTTGTGGCAGAGAATTCCAGATTCACAACTCTCTGGGTGCAAAGGTTTTTCTTCATCTAAGTCCTAAATGGCCTACCCCCTATTCTTAAACTGTGACCCCTGGTCTGGACTGCAACATCGGGAACATTTTTCCTGCATCTAGCCTGTTCAATCCCTTAAGAATTTTATATGTTTCTATCGGATCCCCATCTAAATTCCAGTGAATATATCGATCCATTCTTTCACATGTCACTCCCGCCATTTCAGGAATTAACTTGGTGAACCTACACTGCACTCGCTCAATAGCAAGAATGTCCTTCCTCAAATTAGGAGATCAAAACTGCACACAATGCTCCATGTGTGGTCTCACCAGGGCCCTGTACAATTGCAGGACCTCCTTACTGCAAATCCTCTTACTGACGGCCAACATGCCATTTGCTTTCTTCACTGCCTGCTGTACCTGCATGCTTACTTTCAGTGACTGATGTAAAAGGTCTCGTTGATCCTCCCCTTTTCATAATCTGACACCATTCAGATAATAATCTGCCTTCTTGCCACCAAAGTGGACAACCTCACATATATCCACATTATACTGCATCTGCCCACTTGTGGGCAACTGTGGTGTTGCTTTTTATTTTCAACCATATCTTTATAGTCAAGCGATTGAGATTAATCCATCTTGTTGACACAAAACAAATCTTTGAAACATGCTATTATTCAATCTATAATATGCCAATAGTGTAACACAAATTGAACAGGAAACACTGCCATCATATTCCTGAACCAATCACCTTTTTCACACCCTCTTCCAGGAGGTGCTGCCATGTACTATAATTCTACCTCATTCCGTTAATCGATGAATGCACTCTTTTTGTTTGCACTACTTCACATTGCACTACAATTTTTGCATCGTTCTGCTGTTTTGGACTAATCATTGTATCTATCATTACCATGTAATTGTTTATAAGTTTCATGCGAACAAGTAATTTCATTGCAATCTAGTGCATATGACAAACAAATCAAACTTAATGCCTTTAAGATATGGATTAGAATCAAAGGCCAAAGATGTTGTTTCATGATGAAAACAATATACATTACTACCAGTGATTACACAGTACTTACTTTCCAGATTCTGCCGAGATGTACTCTTCCCAAGTGATTGTATTGGCGGGGGGAGCACTGAGCGATTGTCTTCGAACAGGCTGAAAGGGAAGAAATGTGGATTTATTAAAGTTTAATATCAATCCAGAATTTCAAAATGATTACAAAGCGGGAAGTTTAAACCCATTAGGTTTATAACAGTTCTTTGTAAGAGCAATCCAACTAGTCTCACTGCTCTGCACTCTTGCCGCAGCCTTTCAAATTCTTTCCTTTCAGATATTTTCCCCACTTCCTTAATTAACTCACAACAGGAACAATTTCTCTTCATATTCTCTGTCCTTGCCGTTTATCAAATGCCCCCATCCGTTATTAATGCAACCTCCTCTATTCGAAGAAGGACAACCGCTGCTACTTCAGTCCCTACAATCGTCGGGGCTATTAAACGCTACGTCCAAATAGCCTCCGACCTAGTCTCGAGGATCTCTGACGTCACAACGGGCCCACGGGTCGTCTATATATTTGTCAGTTTTTTAAAATATACAGAACTATTTTTGTTTGTTTATTATAGGTTTTACAGAGTACTATATTCACATCTGTTATGCTGCTGCAACTAAGGATTTAATTGTTCTGTTTCAGGACATATGACAATAAAACACTCTTGACTCAACAGTTAAAGTCCCTAGTGCTCGAATCATTCGGGCAAATCTCAGCAAAGAAATGAATCCATATCCAAATTCAGCAAACCCTAGTCAGGTTCAAGCTTTGACTGATGTGGTGTAGATTGGCTATTGCATGTTGGCCAATCAGAATGCTTAGTAATTATAACTCCGCCTAATTATATGATTTATAGTGTAAGAACTCGCCTGCTGCCTGGCAGTAGCTGCAGTAGACTGAACGTGTGATGTACTGCATATGTAATAATGAACAAGACAATAAAGATGCTTGTGCTTCAACCTGTGTGAGACTGAGGTATTTACATGTTGTCAGAAAATCGGGTCTAGCCCGCATCTGTTCACCGCGATTTATTTTGTTTATCAGTTTTTATTTGTGAGTGATTTTGACGACATGGCTAACTCTTGTCGAAAGCCAAGCCTGCTCGTGTTTGATTCTGATATAGCCGAGCGCTGGCGAATGTTTGAGCGAGACTATGCTCACTATATCCGCATCGTTCACCGAAATGACCCCGATTACCTAAAGGCATCGCTACTGTTGAATCTAGCACGTCCGGAAGCTATGATCCGCGCTGACTCCTTTGAATCTCTAGTAATAGTACTTTTTTTATTTTTAACCTATTCTTTGCTCTACCAATTCGAATCTTAAGGTAGCATTTTGCCTTTCCCTTGATCTTATGCATTTGATAAAATAGGGCGGCTGACTTGTATCTCTCAATGACAAACAACCACTACATTTTTGGGTGTAAATCCTTTAGGATTATACATTAAAGCAATGATACATCTGCAAACGGTCCTATGACACTAATTCTCTTCCTCATCTGACTAGTGGTTTTGAGCACAAGAGTATCCAGATCTTAGAATATCCAAGTAAACACCCAGACATAGCATCTAATACATCTAGGCACAACAGAATGTTTTTATTTTAATTTTTCTCATATTAATCCAGAGTGATACAGAATGTAATGATTGGTGTTGATAGGGAAGTGAGGGGACAAGATCCTTTGCAACAAATTGGCATGATATTTTAAACTAATTTCTAACAATAAAAAGGATGTTTGTAAAAGGTGCACACTCGCAGCTTCGAAGTGAATTAATTTAAAATCTATTATTTCTGCAAATTATTAGTAAAGTACAGGGATGCAAATTGGTATGGTTATTTACAAATTGTATCAAATTATCATGCACCATTTTTCTTATCATCCACCATATATACCATTAAAAAATATCCATTAGACTCCTATTTATCAGGCATAGCTCCACCTACAAGACCATAATCCCATCCAAATTCATCACCAAAATCCTGGACCTAGGACAGCCACTGGATCCTGGACTTTGAACCACAGAGGATACACTGACAGCGACACCACCTTCTCCAGAATAATTCTCAACACCCATGCCCCACAATGATGCATTTGTCAGTCTTCTACTATATTGTGTGTACACCTCAGACTGTGTGGCCAAATTCAGCTCTACCCCCATCTATAAATTTTCAGATGACACCACAGTGGTAGGCCAAATCACAAACAATGATGAGATAGAGTACAGGAAAGAGACAGACTCGGTAACAGTGTCAGGACAATAACCTCTCCTGCAATATCAGTAAGGCAATGGAACGAGTTATCAACTTCAAGCAGCATGGTGGAGTTCCTTTTGCAATCAGCATCAATCATGCCAAAGTGGAAATAGCTGATCCTTGGCATTCATATTACCAACGATCTGTCGTGAACCAACCACATTCATGTGACAGCCAAGGCAGCACACCAACACTTCTTCTTTCTGTGAATGTCTCCAATGGCCCTTATACATTTCTACATATGACCATAGAACACATACTGTTCGGTTGCATCATAGATTGGTTTGGGAACAGCTCTGCTCAAGACCACAAGAAATTGCAGAGAGTTATAGAAGAACCCAAGTCCATCATACAGACCAGACTTCCCATCATTGGCGGCGCGACTCACGTTGCTGTCTGTCTTTTTTTAGTCTAGTTAAGTGTAGTTGTTCGTGTTTTTTTAATACTGTTTTTAACTGTGTATATGTGGGGGGCGAAACTTTAAAAAAATCTCTTCCCTGCACGGGAGACCCGACCTTTTCCTGTCGGGTCTCCGTTGTCGTTGGGGCCTAGCACCGTGGAGCGGCCTCCAACCGGAACAACCTGGGGGCTCCAGTCCCAGAGCTGCGGACTTACCATCGCTGCTGCGGTCCGACTCCGGAGCTCGGAGGTCCGGGCGGGAGACCGCTTTTCGGAATTCCCGCAACGCAACTTCTCCAGCCCGTGTCGCAGGGTTGGAACGAGCCGGAGCGCGGTCGTACATCACCCGGCGCAGCTTTAATGGTCGCGGGACTTACCATCGCTCGCCTGGGGCTTCGACATCGGGAGAGAAATGGTGCAGGGGAGAGAAAAGACTTTGCCTTCCATCACAGTGAGGAGGAGATTCACTGTGATGGATGTTTGTGTAATTGAATTGTTTATGTTTTGTAGGAATTGTCTTTGTTTGTATGGCTGTGGAAACGGAGTTTCGTTTGAGCCTCAGAGGTTCAACGACATGGAATAAATATTGTATTGTATTGTATCTACACTTCACGCTGTTTCGGAAAAGCAGCGAACATAATCAAAAACTTGTCCCACCCCGGTCATTCTTCCTTCTCCATGCTCTTGTCCGGTAAAATATACAGAAGCTTGGATTGTGGATTCCATTGTGGGCACTGGACTTTATCTATGGAAATGATGTGCTACAATGCTGAGAACAATATTCTGTACTCTGCATCTTCCCGTTTGCGCTATCTATTGTACTTGAGTTTGACTAGATTGTATCTATGTATGGTATATCTGATCTATATGGATAGCATGCAAAACAAAACCTTTCATTGTACCAATGAACACATGACAATATTAAACCTAAACCACCAAATGTTATTTCTGGGCACTTCCAACAAAATTAAATTAATTTCCACTCTGATTAAGCGGTTTGCTACTTAAAACCCAAATTACTTATTCACAAGTTTGAAGACATGAGAGAATTACCAGATTTGCTTTTACTTACCACTCAAAAAAGTATCAAACCTACCTCAAAATTTTGCTCCATTAAATTTCCTCCTTTGCTCAGACTTTCCATTATAGCTTTATTTCTTAGAATATCCTCTTCACTGAGGTGCTCACGTCGTTTTCGAGATTCCAAAACAAGGCCATTTACAGTGTAAAAATCTGCCAAGAAATTCCCAACTCGCTCCTGTAAGACATTTTTTTTCCAAAATTAGTCAGCCGCCCTATTTTATCAAATGCACAGCATCATATTCAAATAAGATCAAGGGAAAGGCAAAATGCTACCTTCGGATTAGAATTGGTAGAGCAAAGAATAGGTTAAAAAAAAAAGACTATTGCTCAAATAATCTTTTCTCATTCCATACCTTAATATATATTATTCATAAAATAGCAATCTCGCTTCTGTTCTTACAATCACAGCCAAAGATGTATAGAGGTTCAACAGGGCCCTGGTGAGACCGCACCTGGAGTATTGTGTGCAATTTTGGTCTCCTAATTTGAAGAAGGACATTACTGCTAGGGAGTGCAGCTTAAGTTCACCAGGTTAATTCCCGGGATGGCGGGACTGACATATGATGAAAGAATGGGTCGACTGGGCTTGTAGTCACTGGAATTTAGAAGGATGAGAGGGGATCTTATAGAAACATATAAAATACTTGAAGGATTGGACAGACTAGATGCAGGAGAAATGTTCCTGATGTTGGGAAAGTCTAGAACCAGGGGGGTCACAGTTTCAGAATAAAGGGTAGGCTATTTAGGACTGAGATGAGGAAACATTTTTTCACCCAGAGGGTTGTGAATCTGTGGAATTCTCTGCCAGAGATGGCAGTTTAGGCCAATTCACTGGATGTTTTCAAGAGAGAGTTAGATTAAGCTCTTAGTGCTAAAGGAATCAAGGGATATGGGGGAAAAAGCAGGAACGGGTGGTGTACTGATTTTAGATGATCAGCTATGATCCTGGCTCGAAGGGATGAATGGCCTACTCCTGCACCTATTTTTCAATATATGTTCTAGTCCAGTTAAAAGTAAACTCAGTTTTAAAAAAGCTTTGATTTTAAGACCCTTCATGAAAATGCCTTTTCACAGCTGCAATTTCCTCCAGTACAATAGTCTTGTTGTGTTCCTTCCATTCAGGCCCGGTCTTGCCTTCAATAATTTGAAAACTCTAAAATGTCCTCTCTTCCCTCTTTTACGTAATTTCTCAAAAAATCTGTATCAAATTAATCCTGCTAATTGTCTTGCAAAGAGCATTATGACATTTTACATTAAGGCATAGCACAAATACAAGCTGTTGTTAGGTCAATGCCTTTTAAAAAAATTATTCAGAAAATAAAATCCTATCATCAAAGCACAAAATGCAGATTAATACAAGCAGAGTCAATAGACAAGAGGCAGAAATGTACATCCAGATGGATGCAACATAAAAATAAACCTTTAGGGAGAAAGCGTAACTATTCAAAACTAAAGGGGGAAAAATGGGGTCACACAGAATTTGCGTTTTTACCATTGCTCCGAATTTATATCAGTGATAGATAGACCAGCAATCCAAAAAAAACTTACGTTTGTGAACAACCAGTTAAGAGGAATGGTCCACACCGAAGAATGTAACATATTTTAGGAAGCCATTAATACATTTGTAAAATTAGCAAATAATCAGAATATGAATTTCAACATATTAGATATTGTTTAAAAATGTATAATTGAGGTCACATATTACGGAGATAATTTAGGGGAGCAATGAAACCCAAAAGTACTAGGTAATCGGAGATTACAAACATAAATCACTTAAATTAAATTAAATGCAGAAAAATAAGGAAAAATAAAAAAATTAAAGTCGACCTTTGGACGTAGAATTGCCAAACTTGTACCAAAGCTTGATAATACCCAGAGGACTTTGTATGTTTCTTTTCATAATATTGCCAAAAGGATATCGGGAAAAATAATGTTCCAGAAGTGTCAGGCCTTGTCACCCAGCAAACAATGACCAGACACAGTCCCTTTACTAGTCTTTAGGCCATTTAATGGTTACCAGGAGATTAAATCAGGGAATGTGTAACAAATTTATCTTTATTGACAATGGGGCAGGAAAGTGGATCCCATTACCACAGAAAATAGTTGAGGATGATATGTAGGCTAGACAGGTAACATAGGACAGAACAAAGCTTTGAGTGGAGCATGGACAATACCTGTTGAAATTTCAAGTTTTAATTCCACATAAAAGTGAACATCGTAGAAAACTTAATTTATACATAGTTTATAAAATTTGATTAAAATTCATCCACACACTAAAACAATGATACCGTTTTGTCTTCTCGGAAAAGCCAGCCAGTCTGCGCACGTGCAAAGGAAATAGATTTCGTAGATAATGTTGCCGAATAAATATCACTGCTCATCAAAATATCTACCTCTTCTTCTGTTTCCATCTCAGATTCCTGAAATAAAACTATTATTGAGCAGCAAGAAATCAAGAATTGTCATTTACCCAATTAATCTGGCAAATATAAAATGTGATCATGTCCACAGGAAAACACCTAATGGTTTCATTATTCTTTTAGTTTGGTTCATAGAGAGTGTGGAAACAGGCCCTTCGGCCCACCAAGTCCACGCCAACCATTGATCACATACTGCGCTATCCCATTCTACACACTAGGGGCAATTTACAGAAGCCAATTAACCTACAAACCTGCACGTCTTTGGAATGTGGGAGGACATTCCAAAGACGTGCAGCACCTGGACAAAACCCACATGGTCACAGGGAGAATGTGCAAATTCTGCAGACAGCACCCGTAGATCATACCCAGGTCTCTGGCGATGTGAGCAGCAGCTCTATCTCTGCGCCACCCTAGTTGCTTTAGTTTTTTTCCTGAACTCTGACCTTCCAATTGCCTGCCATATTAATTCACCATCTACTCGCATTCTGATCCTTCTTTCAATAGACTATAGCATTATTACCACGAGTTAGTTGGTGTGGGCAAGTTTGGCCAAATACAGCTCTTTCCAGGCTGTTTGATTCTGCAGTGCCCTCCATAATGTTTGGGACAAAGACCCATCATTTATTTATTTGCCTCTGTACTCCACAATTTGAGATTTGTAATAGAAAAAAATCATGTGGTTAAAGTGCACATTGTCAGATTTTATTAAAGGGTATTTTTATACATTTTGGTTTCACCATGTATAGACACAGCTATAATGTATACATGCCCCCCCCCCCATTTCAGGGCACCATCATGTTTGGGAGACATGGCTTCACAGGCGTTTGTAATTGCTCAGGTACGTTTAATTGCCTCCTTAATGCAGGTATAAGAGAGAGCTCTCAGCACCTAGTCTTTCCTCCAGTCTTTCCATCACCGTTGGAAACTTTTATTGCTGTTTATCAACATGAGGACCAAAGTTGTGCCAATGAAAGTCAAAGAAGCCATTATGAGACTGAGAAACAAGAATAAAACTGTTAGAGACATCAGCCAACCCCTAGGCTTACCAAAATCAACTGTTTGGAACATCATTAAGAAGAAAGGGAGCGCTGGTGAGCTTACTAATTGCAAAGGAACTGGCAGGCCAAGGAAGACCTCCACAGCAGATGAAACAAGAATTCTCTCTATAATAAAGAAAAATCCCCAAACATCTGTCCGACAGATCAGAAACACTCTCCATGAGTCAGGTGTGAATTTGTCAATGACCACTGTTCGCAGAGGACTTCATGGACAGAAATACAGTGGCCTCACTGCAAGATGAAACCACCGGTTAGCCGCAAAAATAGGACGGCCAGGTTACAGTTTGCCAAGAAGTACTTAAAAGAGCAACCACAGTTCTGGAAAAAGGTCTTGTGGACAGATGAGACAAAGATTAACATATCAGAGTGATGGCAAGAGCTAGGTATGGAGGAGAGAAGGAACTGTCCAAGATCCAAAGTATACCACCTCATCTGTGAAACACGGTGGTGGGGGTGTTATGGCCTGAGCATGTATGGCTGCTGAAGGTACTGGCTCACTTATCTTCATTGATGATACAACTGCTGATGGTAGCAGCATAATGAATTCTGAAGTGTATAGATATATCCTATCTGCTCAAGTTTAAGGCCAAAAAGCCAGTCTTGGCCCAGTCCTTACGTGGAATTCAGAGGAGCAGTAATCAAACAGATGCAGGGAGAAGAGATTATTGGCTGAAACCCGTGGGAAAGAAGGTGTCAGAGGGGAAAAAAAAGTTTTAAACTGAGGAATTTGATTTATAAATTAGCAGATTAGGTAATTTATCAGCGAATATAAGCAAGGCTGCTTCAGGGGAGCCGCAGTGGGGGAGCGGCTTTGTGAGGGAAGTGCCTTGTGAGAAAAGTATGAGTCTTTGGCTCAAGAGTCTTCGACGAGGAGGCCGAGGAGAGGAGACTACGCATAAAGCTGGAGAGAACAGGGTGAACACATGACGGGTAAGATGAGGCAGTGTGATGCTTTCAGGATGTGGGAGGCCAGGGACACGAATGGAGCCTCTGGCTGCTACAACGGTGGCAGGTGTGTCCAGGTTCAGCTCCTGAAGGACCGTGTTGGGGCACTGGAGAAGCAACTGGATGACCTCAGGGCCATCCGGGAAAACGAGAGTTTCCTGGACAGGACCTACAGTGAGGTTGTTACGCCAAGGATATGGGAAGAATGAAGGTGTGTGACTGAGAGAAAGTGGAGTGCAGGAGACCCAGGTGGCTGTGCCTAATGAAAACAAGTACGCCCTCTTGGGAACTGTCGGGGGAGATGACGCTTCCAGTCCAAGCGGCGGACAAGTCGGTGGCCCCAATCCTAGAGATGGGACTCGACCAGCGAGACCGACGTCGGGCAGAGCCATATTGGTGGGTGACTCCATTGTCCGAGGAGCGGACTGGAGATTCTGTGGCGGCAGGCAAGACGCGAGGATGGTCTGTTGCCTCCCTGGTGCCAGGGTTCAAGATGTCACAAACCAAATTCAAAACATCCTCGAGAGGGAAGGTCAAAAAGACAGACAGGTGGACAGAGGGGGGCCAGGTAGCTCTATAGGTTTATATAGGGGGGCCAGGTAGCTCTATAAGTGTATATCTACACTTCAGAATTAAATTCAGTCCCTTGCAAGGGGTGACATTGAAACAGGAGTTGTTACAATACAATACAATACAATTCAATTTATTGTCATTTGGACCCCGTGAGGTCCAAACGAAATGCCGTTTCTGCAGCCATACATTACAACAAATAGACCCAAGACACAACATATTTTACATAAACATCCATCACATTGCTGTGATGGAAGGCCAAAAAAACTTCTCTCTCCACTGCACTCTCCCCCCCCATGTCAGAGTCAAAGTCAAAGCCCCCGGCGGGCGATGGCGAATTGTCCCGTGGCCATTAAACCACGCCGGGTAATGCAAGTTCGCGCACCGGGTCTTGGTGTTAGAGCCCCCGGTGCGCGCTCGCAGCCCGCCGCCATTCCAAGCCGCGCGGGGCGGTGCTGTAAGGCCGTATTGTGGAGTCAGTATGGATAGAACTAAGGAATTGTAAGGGTAAAAAGACCCTAAGGGGACTTATCGGCAGGCCCCCAAACAGTAGCCTGGATATAGGGTGCAGGTTGAATCAGGAGTTAAAATTGGCATGCAGTAAAGGTAATGCTACGGTTGTTATTGGAGATTTCAACATGTAGGTAGACTGGGAAAATCAGGTTGGTACTGGACCCTAGAAAAGGAGTTTGTGGAGGGTCTCCATGATGGATTCTTAGAGCAGTTTGTATTGGAGCCTACCAGGGAGAAGGCAATTCTGGATTTAGTGTTATGTAATGAACCGGATTTGATAAAGGAACTTGAGGTTAAGGAGCCATTAGGAGGTAGTGACCATTATATGGTCACGGTTAATCTACAATAGGAGAGGGAGAAGGGTAAATCGGAGGTGTCAGTGTTACAGTTGAATAAAGGGGACTATGGATCCATGAGGGAGGAGTTGACTGGAAATATATCCTAACAGGGAAGACAGTGGAACAACAATGACAGGTATTTCTGGGAATAATACAGAAGGTGCAGGATCAGTTCATTCCAAAGAGGAAGAAAGATTCCAAGGGGAATAAGGGGCGACCATGGTTGACAAGGGACATCAGGGACAGTATAAAAATAAAAGAGAAGAATTACAACATAGCAAAGGAGCAGGAAGCAAGAGGATTGGGTAATGTTTAAAGAGCAACAGAAGATAACTAAAAAGGCAATATGGGGAGAAAAGATGAGGTACGAAGGTAAGCTAGCCAAGAATATAAAGGAGGATAGTAAAAGCTTTAGGTATGTGAAGAGGAAAAAATTAGTTAAGATCGAAGTTGGACCCTGGAAGACTGAAAAGGGTGAATTTATTATGGGGAACAAGGAAATGGCAGATCAGTTGAACAGGTACGTTGGACCCGTCTTCACTAAGGTGGACACAAACAATCTCCCTGATGTACTAGTGGCCAGAGGATCTGGGGTGACGGAGGAACTGAAGGAAATCCACATTAGGCAGGAAATAGTGTTGGGTAGACTGATGGGACTGAAGGCTGATAAATCCCCAGGGCCTGATGGTCTGCATCCCAGGATACTTAAGGAAGTGGCTCTAGAAATCGTGGATGCATTGGTGTTCATTTTCCAATGTTGCATAGATTCAGGATCAGTTCCTATGAATTGGAGGGTAGCTAATGTTATCCCACTTTTTAAGAAAGGCAGGGAATTATAGACCAGTTAGCCTGACATCAGTGGTGGGGAAGTTGCTGGAGTCAATTATAAATGATGAAATGGCAGCACATCTAGATAGCAGTAACAGGATAGGTCCGAATCAGCATGGATTTACGAAGGGGAAATCATGCTCGACTAATCTTCTGGAATTTTTTGAGGATGTAACTAGGAAAATGGTCAAGGGAGAACCAGTGGATGTAGTGTACCTGGATTTCAGAAAGCAATTTGATAAGGTCCCACATAGGAGATCAGTGGGCAAAATTAGGGCACATGGTATTGAGGGTAGAGTGCTGACATGGACAGAGAAGTGGTTGGCATACAGGAAACAAAGTAGGGATTAACGGGTCCCTTTTAGAATGGCAGGCAGTAACTAGAGGTGTACTGCAAAGCTCGGTGATGGGACCGCAGCTATTTACAATATACATCAATAATTTAGATTAAAAGATTCAAAGTAACATTAGAAAATGTGCAGATGACACAAAGCTGGGTGGAGTGTGAACTGTGAGGAGGATGCTATGAGAATGCAAGGTGACTAGGACAAGTTGGGCGAGTAGGCAGATGCAGTTTGATGTGGATAAATGTGAGGTTATCCACTTTGGTAGCAAAAACAGGAAGGCATATTATTGTCTAAATGGTGTCAAGTTGGGAAAAGGGGAAGTACAACGGGATCTAGGGGGTCCTTGTTCATTAGTCAATGAAAGTAAGCATGCAGGTACAGCAGGCAGTGAAGAAAGCGAATGGCATGTTGGCCTTCATAACAAGAGGAATTGAGTATAGGAGCAAAGAGGTCCTTCTGCAGTTGTATAGGGCCCTAGTGAGCCCACAGCAGGTGCATTGTGTGCAGTTTTGGTCCCCTAATTTAAGGAAGGACATTCTTGCTATTGAGGGATTGCAGCGTATTTTTTAAAAGGTTAATTCCCAGGATGGCGGGATTGTCATATGTTGTGAGAATGGAGTGGCTGGACTTGTATACTCTGGAGTTTAGAAGGATGAGAGGGGATCTTATTGAAACATATGATCATTAAGGGTTTGGACACGCTAGAGGCAGGATACATGTTCCCGATGTTGGGGGAGTCTAGAACCAGGGGCCAGTTTTAGAATAAGGGTAAGCCATTTAGAACTGAGATGAGGAAACACTTTTTCACACAGTTGTGAGTCTGTGGAATTCTCTGCCTCAGAGGGCGGTGGAGGCTGGTTCTCTGGATTCTTTCAAGAGAGAGTTACATAGGGCTCTTAAAGATAGCGGAGTCAGGGGATATGGGGAGAAGGCAGGAACGGGGTACTGATTGGGGATGATCAGCCTTAATCACATTAAATGGTGGTGCTGGCTGAAAGGGCCGAATGGCCTACTCCTGCACCTATTGTCAAAATGCCTCAAAACTCATTGGCCAGCGGTTCATTCTACAGCCAGACAATGATCCCAAACATACTGCGAAAGCAACGAAGGAGTTTTTCCAAAGGTAAAAAATTGTCCATTCTTGAGTGACCAAGTCGATCACCCGATCTGAACCCAATTGAGCATGCCTTCTATACGCTGAAGAGAAAGCTGAAGGGGACTAGCCCCCAAAACAAGCATAAGCTATATATGGCTACAATACAGGCCTGGTAGAGCATCACCAGAGAAGACGCCCAGCAACTGGTGATGTCCATGAATCGCAGACTTCAAGCTGTCATTGCATGCAAAGGATGTGCAACAAAATACTAAACATGACTACTTTCATTTACATGACATTGCTGTGTCCCAAACATTATGAAATGTGGAGACTATTATGAACACTTCTGTAATTTCTATATGGTGAAACAAAAATGTATAAAAATAGCCATTATTAAAATCTGACAACGTGCACTTTAACCCCATGTGATTTTTTTCTATTACAAATCTCAAATTGTGGAGTACAGAGGCAAATAAATAAATGATGGGTCTTTGTCCCAAACATTATGGAGGGCACTGTATATTGTACAGGTTGCTGTAATCAAGTTGAATAGCATTTGTCAACATTATTTAAATAGCAGAAGACTCACCTCATGGTGTATTCGCTGATAAACCTTTTGCTCATTGTCTAATACTATGAAAGATTCAGAGGGTGTTGAATCACCATTGAAAATGAAGCTTAAATCTCCACGTTGACATTTCATATCAGTAAAGTCTATTAGGGTTGTGTCAAGCCTGAAAATGCATGTAAAATCATAACAATTAACTACACATTGATGCAAGCTGAGCAAACCATTCAGTTGCACTGAAAGGCTTTAAAGCAGTTTTCTCGGGGACCATAGGGAAGAGAAATAAATGCAGGTCTGTTGAGGTTATCCAAAACATAAATATTTTAAAAATTCATGAAAAACATTGCATCCACAAGTGCACAAGTTTTATAGGATACCTATGCAATTTTAATTAAGAAATTTGGGTTAAAAACAAACATACCTGATGTTTATTCCCTGTTTGTAAATCTTACAAGCATCTGAAGGCAGAATTCTGGAAAGTAAAGGCACTGTAATAGAGAAACAATAGGAAGGGAACAATGAATCTAGCAGTGGCTATATATTTAATAATTCTCTAGCAATTGAAGAACACATTATGGGTTTCAATCAAGCAACCTTAACTCACTGGAAACCAAGTTCAATAACAAAGATAGCACATGAAACATTAGTAGAAAATTAACTTTAACAAAATGTTTACCAATAACTAAATCAATGTGATTGATAACTAATGGGGGCTTTGGGTATCTAAGCATTTAAATACAAAGCTGTGTTGACATTAAACAAACAAAGAGTCATTGAATATAAAGGACCACCACTGAGCTTGTGGCTTGTGGACAGACAAGTTGTAAATGGAAGGTACACAAAAAAGCTGGAGAAACTCAGCGGGTGCAGCAGCATCTATGGAGCGAAGGAAATAGGCAACGTCTTCAGACTGATGGGGGGTGGGGGGGGCGAGGAGAAGAAAGGAAAAAGGAGCACGAGCCCGAAGGCTGGGGGATGGGAGGAGACAGCAGGAGGGCTGAGGAAGGGGAGGAGACAGCAAGGGCTAACAAAATTGGGAGAATTCAATGTTCATGCCCCCAGGATGCAGACTCCCCAAGGTGCGGTTCCTCCAATTTCCGGTGTTGCTCACTCTGGCCATGGAGGAGACCCAGGACAGAGAGATCGGATACGGAGTGGGAGGGGGAGTTGAAGTGCTGAGCCACCGGGAGGTCAGGTTGGTTATTGCGGACCAAGCGGAGGTGTTAGGCGAAACGATCGCCCAACCTCCGCTTGGTCTCACCGATATAGATCTGTTGACATCTAGAGCAGCGGATGCAATAGATGAGGTTGGAGGAGATGCAGGTAAACCTCTGTTACACCTGGAACGACTGCTTGGGTCCTTGAATGGAGTCGAGGGGGGAGGTAAAGGGACAAGTGTTGCATCTCTTGCGGTTGCAAGGGAAAGTGCCCGGGGAGGTGGTGGTACGGGAGGGAAGGGAAGAATTGACAAGGGAGTTATGGAGGGAGCGGTCTTTGCGGAGTCATTGAAAGTAGGCATGCAGGTGCAGCAGGCAGTGAAGAAAGCGAATGGTATGTTAGCATTCATAGCAAAAGGATTTGAGTATAGGAGCAGGGAGGTTCTACTGCAGTTGTACATGGTATTGGTGAGACCACATCTGGATTATTGTGTACAGTTTTGGTCTCCAAATCTGAGGAAAGACATTCTTGCCATAGAGGGAGTACAGAAAAGGTTCATCTGACTGATTCCTGGGATGTCAGGACTTTCATATGATGAAAGACTGGATAGACTCGGCTTGTACTCGCTAGAATTTAGAAGATTGAAGGGCACTCTTATAGAAACTTACAAAATTCTTAAGGGGTTGGACAGGCTAGATGCAGGAAGATTGTTCCCGATGTTGGGGAAGTCCAGGACAAGGGGTCACAGTTTAAGGATAAAGGGGAAATCCTTTAGGACCGAGATGAGAAAAACATTTTTCACAGAGAGTAGTAAATCTCTGGAACTCTCTGCCACAGAAGGTAGTTGAGGCCAGTTCATTGGCTATATTTAAGAGGGAGTTAGATGTGGCCCTTGTGGCTAAAGGGATCAGGGGGTATGGAGAGAAGGCAGGTACAGGATACCGAGTTGGATGATCAGCCATGATCATATTGAATGGCGGTGCAGGCTCGGAGGGCCGAATGGCCTACTCCTGCACCTATTTTCTATGTTTCTATGTATATATCATGTCTTGATTGGTGAATACGTTTAGTTTGTGACAGAAATTCCGACTGGTAACTACACACTTCGTCCGAGCACATTATTGCACTCGTCATGACCACCTAAACTGTCATTTGGCAACCTAAAAAGCTGCCTAGGTTGCCCATCTGGCAACAGGGGGAAAAAGTTATGTGAGAGCCTTGACTATCTTCCAAAATAATGGGGGGGGAGGGATGGGAAAATTAGGGGAAAGCTGAAACAAGTTCAGCAAATGCTGAAATGCCAAACAGATCAAGCAGAATAAATCTGATTAATACTCGCAACACAAGAGACTACTGATATTGGAATCTTGAACAAGAACAAAGTACCAGAGTAATTCAGCAGGCCAGGCAACATTTTGGAAGGACATGGGATATGTTCTGAAGGGCCTGACCCCAAATATCATGTCTATGACCTTTTGATTTTTGATGAGCAAAATTTTGTTTTTTTTCCTTCATAGGCACGACCTGATTTCAAGTCTCAGCAACATGTCCCTTTCTCTCTAATTCCTGTCATAATGTCTATTTTTATAAAGCCCCAAATCCTCCATTTGTTTTAATATTTCCTCAAACCATCCTGCCACTTTCAACAAATTGCGCTCATATACCCCAGGTTCCTTATATCCATTTTGGAAATGAAAAATTGAGACATTTTATTTTGCCTTTCATAATTTGAATAATAGTATTTATAATTATTAAAATAAATATATTCCACATAATAATTCCAAACTAGCTGGAAGGATGTCTAATATTATAATTTTTAAAGTCTGAAATAAGAGGATAATTGGAGAATAAAGAACCAAAGGACAAAGGTTTAAGATGAGTGGGGAACGATTTAATAGGAACCCAAGAGCCAACTTTTTCCGCACAGAGAGTGATAAGTATATGAAACAAAGTATATAGTTACTACGAAGTATATAAATACTATATATAGTATCAAACGAGAACATAGTTGAGGCAGGTATTATAACAATATTTAAAATACATTTGCACAGGTAAATATATAGGAATGGTTTAGGGGTGGGATTTGGGCCAAATGTGGGCAGGTGGGACTAGTTTATATGGGGCATCTTGGTTGGCATGGGCAAGTTGGGTCGAAGATCCCATTTCTGTGCTTTATGAATCTGTGACTGAGGATAATGTTTAGCGTTATACACAATGAAAAAAATACATTTCACTTACCCCAACTTTGAAAATCCCAGTGAAGCTCTAAATAAAAATCTCCCAGCTAAAGAAAAATTAAACAAAGTTATCTCCTAAATAACAAACTAATTTATTAGCCTTTTCATTTGTGAACAGAGCCATTTTACAATGACAGGTAGTCTTATGTCAATTTACTATTATATCTTTTGAGCTGTAACATTCAATACTTTCATTCAATAATTTTCAAATTTACAGCTTTGGTTTCCTCTGGTTAGCTTATAACTATGTCAGTCCAGACAAGAACTTGCTTGCTTCAATAAATGTCCTTGCTCAATGTGAGGGATGGAATTAATAGGCATCAAGTCACCTTGGGTTAGTGGTTGACAAAATCACTTATGGGAAATAACTCCTTTAATCTTTCTCAATGATATTTTTAAAATCAGACTTAAGAGATTCAGGAATCTAGCATTTCTATAGTTTAAAATCACTAATGGTGAAATGTTTAAGGTTTAATGTCATTTAGTTAAAAATAGCTTATTTAAAACTAACTTAAAAGGACAGTTTTATAATCTGTAACCATTTACACCAATGTTTGAAATCTGTTTAGAGATTATTAAAAAATGGTAAATTAAAACAAAATAAGGTATCTCAATTTATAGCCAGTTCTGGTAAAGAAAATAGCCTCAATGTTTCCATTGTACCTTCTGCCTGATGGAAAGCTTTGAAAGTGTCTTTTAACATCCTTCTTTTCTATTCTAGTAAATTAGCTAAGTAGGACCTGAAGATGGATTCGGTATTGTTGCTGAATTTATGGTAACAAGAATACAACAATATGGATCCATTATATACTGTACACTCCTTTTGAAAGGGCAACTTAGTTATTCATGCCAACCAAGAGTTATTATTTAAAAATAATTGTGGTGACTTACAATGTTACATTGTTCACAGAACAAATTTTCACTATACATTTCGGACACATTTTTCTCTGATATAGCTGAAAGCTGTTTACAAAGCCAGTTTTAAGTTAGATACAAGAATGGATGTAGGGACCAAAATTCCAAACAGCTCTGGAACTCTAATATCATAATTTGACATAATATAGAAATAAATGTACAAGATGAAAAACATGCAGGTCACAAATTTTGAGTGTTTATTACCTCAGGGCACTTACTATTTTCCCTAGTCAACACCTAATAGTTCTCTGAATCACATAACATAATCCATAAATCATGACATACAAATGAACTTTTGGGAGAACACAGGAAAAAGCTAGAGAAACAGTGTCAACTTGTGGGGAACTATCATTTGCCTATAATACAGCAAACTGAGCTCAGAAATCTGAAAAATAACCTCCAAATCAACTATTAAACTTCCATTTAATCTCATGGGGTTTTAACCGCATTTCAAGTCATTGATATTTATAAAATGTTGTACTGAATGAAGTAACCATCCACCAATTCAATTAATTATTATTTAACTCTTAACTTATAACCAGAGCAGTTAGTATAATCCTTTGTATTTAAATTATTTTTAATTTAAACAAGTTTCAAAATTTCAAACATACCTCTTTCAGAGCGTTCAGTAATTGAGGTCGTTTTTCCTGTACATTTTCTCTCGACTGTTGCTTAAGTTTACGCAACAGAGCTGTAACTAAACACAATCCATTAAAAAAAATTACAATAGCACCTTGATTGCTCAAGATTAAATGTTTCAGTGGCTTTCAGATTTCACTCCTACTGTAATGTTTAATTATAAATCAGATATGCAAACATTTTAACTTACATCCTGTAATGCTTCCATGTAAATTGTCATATTCCTTTACATCCCCAGAGATACCTATTATAACATTTCAAAGGGGCAACCCTTTGGTCAGTCACGGTGGCGCAGCAGTAGAGTTGCTACCCTACAGCGAGTGTAGCGCCAGAGACCCGGGTTCGATCCTGACTATGGGTGTTGTCTGTACAAATTTTGTATGTTCTCCCCGTGACCTGTGTGTGTTTTCTCCAAGATCTTCGGTTTCCTCCCACACTCCAAAGATGTACAGATTTGTAGATTAATTAGCTTGGTAAATGTAAAAATTGTCCCTAGTGGGTGTAGAATAGTGTTAATGTGCGGGGATCGCTGGTCGGCGCGGACCCAGTGCGTCGAAGGGCCTGTTTCCTCGCTGTATCTCTAAACTAACAAAACAAAACTATTTAAGTCAGTTTGAGCAAACTTTCCAATAGTTTAAACTGTGATTACCTATCCCCATTGGCCTACAATTGTTTACAAAGATGATCCCTACATACCTCAACACTGTGCCATCAGATACAAATTCCTTAGTTTATTAGTTCAATACAGGGCAATTTAGCTCCAGCATTCTTTTGCAAGCCATGCATTAGCCAATTTAAGACAGCAACAAACTTACGTCAAGAGCCAACTTGTTAAAAGTAACAGTCTAGTATTTAGGGATGACACAATCAGATTTGCCAACAGCTAAACTCAACATTATTCAGAGGCAGCAAGCATCCAACAAAAAATAATTGTTAACTGGTGAAATCTAAGGCATTATAGGCAAGTGAGACTCACATCAATGGTAGGGAAGCTATTGGAGAAGATTCTGGGATAGGATTTATGTTAATTCGAAAGAAAATTAGGGACAGTCAGCATGGCTTTGTACACAGCAGGTTGTGTCTCAGGTAGTAAGGCATTGGTAAAGTCCCATATGGTAGGCTGATCCAGAAGATTAAGATGTGATTAACATTGACTTGGTCCTATAGATTCAGAGCTAGTTTACTGATAGAAGACAGAGGTTTTGTGGTGCAAGGACACTATTCAGGCTGGATGTTTGTGACCAGTGGAGTTCCACTGGGATCTGAGCAAATTTAGGAGCATTGATGTACAGAAAGTTCTTGGGGTCCAAGTCAATAACGCCATGAAAGTGGCAGCACAAGTAGATACTGGTAAAGTAGGCATATGGCATGCTTGCTTTCATGGCACTGAGTACGAGAGTCATGATGCATGTTTAAAAGGACTTTGGTTTGGCCGCACTTGGGAGTATTGCATGCAGTTCTGGTTGTCTCAATACAGGAAGGAGGTGGAGGCTTTGGAAAGGGTGCAGAGGATTACAAGAATGCTAAAACAAGGAATTGCAGATGCTGGCTTTCAAAAACAGACAGCGCTGGAGCACCTCAGCCGGTCAGGACCACCTTTGGAAAACATAGATAGGTGAAATTTCAGGTCGGGACCCTTTTGGGAATGGTCCAGATCCAAAACATTAACTATCCATGTCCTCGGGGGCCACTGCCTGACCCCTGACTTACTCCAGCACTGTATTCTTTAGTTAAAATCAGAATGCTGCTTGGATTAGATGGTATTAGCCACAAAAAGAGGTTGGACAGACTGGAATGGTTTTCTCTGGAATAGAGTTTGAGAGGGCAACCTGATAAGTACATAAAATTATGAGGGGAAATTGACAGGGTAGACGGTCAGAACCATGGCAGAGAGGAAACAGAGCAGGGATTAACAGGTCCTTTCAGAATGGCAGGAAGTGACTAGTGGGGTACCGCAAGGCTCGGTGCTGGGACCGCAACTATTTACAATATATATTAATGATTTAGATGAAAGGATTAAAAGTAACATTAGCAAATTTGCAGATGACGCAAAGTTGGGTGGCAGTGTGAACTGTGAGGAGGATGATATGAGGATGCAGGGTGATTTTGAAGGTTGGGTGAGTTGCAGTTTAATGTGGATAAATGTGAGGTTATCCACTTTGGTGGCAAGAACAAAGCAGAATATTATATGAATGGTGTTAGATAAGGAAAAGGGGAGGATCAATGAGACTTGGGTGTCCTTTTACATCAGTCACATGCAGCAGGCAGTAAAGAAAGCAAACGGCATGTTTGCCTTCATAACAAGAGGAGTTGCCTATATGAGCAAAGAGGTCCTTCTGCAGTTGTACTGAGCTCTAGTGAGACCACACCTGGAGTATTGTGTGCAGTTTTGGTCTCCAAATTTGAGGAAAGGTATTCTTGCTATTGAGGAAGTGCAGCGTAAGTTCACAAGGTTAATTCCCAGGATGGCGGGACTGCCATATGTTGATAGATTGGAGCGACTGGGCTTGTATACTCTGGAATTTAAAAGGATGAGAGGGAATCTTATTGAAACATAAGATTAATGGTTTGGACACACTAGAGGCAGGAAACATGTTCCCAATGTTGGGGAGTCCAGAACCAGCGGCCATAGTTTAAGAATAAGTGGTAAGCCATTTAGAACGGAGATGAGGAAAAACTTTTTCACACAGAGAGTTGTGAGTGTGCGGAATTCTCTGCCTCAGGGGGCGGTGGAGGCTGGTTCTCTGGATGCTTTCAAGAGAGTTAGATAGAGCTCTTAGGGATAGCAGAGTTAAGGGATATGGAGAGAAGGCAGGAACAGGGTACTGATTGTGGATGATCAGCCATGATCACATTGAATGGCAGTGCTGGCTCGAAGGGCCGAATGGCCTACTCCTGCACCTATTGTCTATTTTCCCCCAGGGTGGAAATGATAAGTACTAGATGACAGAACTTTAAAGGTGAGAGGACTAATTTTTTTGGTCATGTGCAGGACATGTTTTTTTTAAACTTAGGGTGTTGAGTCCCTTTAACACGCGGCAGGGAGTGGTGATGTGAGGCAGATTCGACAGTGCCATTCAAGAGACTGAGATAGGCACATGGATATGCAGGGAATGGAGGGATATGGATTACGTGCAGGCTGATAAATGTTGGTCTTGGCATCATGTTCAGCATAGACATTGTGGGCCGAAGGGCCTCTACCTGTGTTGTTCTATGTTATAAGGGCAGTAATAGACAAAAAGATTAAGATTCCTTTTGTGCCAGACCAAATTACACAGTGCTGTATGATTTTATTGTAGAATGGATTGTAAATCAAGTTATGCAGGTCAAGGTTTATAAAGTGCTAATTACATTGTGACTAGCATGGCCACAATGCTGTGGGGATTGTATATCAAGCATTATGGTTGTTTTCTGTAGATCAATATAGACAATTTAACAGCTAGCAACCTTATTGAACACCAGGTTATCCATCCTTTGAACATACAGGGAGAAAATAAGCAGGGTAGAATGGGAGTGAGAAGTACAAATGTATTCTGTAGCACTCCAGACTTGAATAAATGAAACAAAAACCATACTCATTTGTCGGTCTCCATAGCTGATGGCTTCTGCCAGCGGACTCCATCCCTGAGCATTTTTCACCTTTACCAGCGCATTGTGAGCTAGAAGTAAATGGGCGCACTCTGTAAATGGAAATAAAAACAAGTTATGACACAAGTCAAGCAACAATGATGCATCTCCAATTTCACTTGAATGGCAAGCATTTACTGTCTGTATTCATTACTTTCAATTATACAAAATGAATTCCCAAAATCCATTTGCATTATTTCAGCTTAAGATAAATGGTTCAAGATTATCTACCAATGTTTAAGTATCAGCAAGTGTTTAATATGTAGAAAACGCAAAAAAGGAAATTTAAGTCTAATCTTCTTCTTATCGAGTCCACACACAAGATTAGAAGTTGTTCAGCCAGAGCTGAACACACTTCTCGGCATCTGCATACAATGGTGTCTGTCTTGTGCTTCTTGGTGGAAAGATTGGTGGAAACAGGGCCGCGAACGTGAACGCTCTTTCCTTGACCCCGAAGTCTAAAAATGTTTTCTTGGTACAACAAAACTCTCCACCACCAATCAACTCCCAAAATAAATCGTTTAATTAATTAACAAGCAAATTGAGAAATGCAATGAAAAAAAGTCAATCCATCACAAGCAGTTGGGAAATGGCTCAGTTCAAATCGTCAAGTTAAATCTCAGTTAGGATGAAACATGCAGGGTACATTTGGTTTCTGTGCACCCGAGTCAGCAAATCAATCATGACTTCTACTCCTATATGAACTGCTCAAGGCACCAATATTTCAGAGTTGAATGATTAGGCATAACTGGATCAATTTTTTGTTGCCCTGTTGGTGAAGCTGACACCTTTTGCCATCATACTATGTAATTGATGATTCGAGAATTTCCACCAATAGATTAAAAATTAAGCTTTAATGTGCGAGTAGTGAATCTATATTTAAAATGGCATACTAGGCCATAAATCACACCCATATAAACACTCAAGCTCTTAAAAAAAGACATGGATTGTAATTCATTAAAATTCTGAAAAAAAGTATCTTTAAATGTTTGTACTAGTCCACCACCGATTTTCCAGAACCCTTGGTTCCAGAGCCTTTCTGGATTATCCGTTTTGTTGGACCAGAGGTCATGGTCTCCAAGAGGCATTCAATGGTACTGGAACTAGGCCACCGATGAGCCAATCTGTTGGAGTCAATCTTTTTGTTTTGATTGTTGAGGATGCCATCATGAAACAGGCGTCGAATGTAGACAAGTGATAGCATAATCAGCATAATCAGGCCATTTGGCCCATCAAGTCTACTCTGCTACATGGCTGATCTATCTTTCCCTCTAAACCCCATTCTCATACCTTCTCTCCATAACCATTCACTAACCAAGAATCTGTCAATCTCCTCCTTAAAAATACCCAATGACTTGGCCTCCACAGCCATCTGTGGCAATAAATTCCACAGAATGTGCCGGGACATGAAACACTGAAAATCTAGTATATAAAAAGAGAAACAGTCAATGTTTTGAGTCTGCACAATGTGGGCCATTTTCTGTTTCAGATGCTGCCTGAAAAAAGTTGAGCTTTAACAAAATTTTCTGTTTTAAAAAAAATAATTAAGTTTGTCGCAAATAACACATTGACAATATCTTCCCCTCACAGATGTTGCACTAATGCCGGGTTCCTCCAGTTTCTTTTGATCCAGATTCCAGCATTGGAGTCTCTCAAGAGTGCATATCGACTATTCCTATATTTGTAGTTATTACATTTTCATGATTATTTCAAGTAAAGACTTCACACTACATACTCTTAACAGAGGAAAACAATACTTTTGAGTTCTGAACTAACTGATTTCACTGGGAAGGAGGCACTTCCCATTAAATGGGAAGCTTTAGAAACAACCAGTTTTTGAGCCTTCTAGCATGTCCAATCATGAAAATATCCCAGAAACCGTTTGCAACAAGTCCATGAATTGGAAATTAATGAAAACTGGTGCAGCTTTTAGATATGCATTCATTACATTTATAAATACAAAATAAGCACCATTTACAAGAAATCAATATGTGCAAAAGAAATGAATTAATCTGATTTTTGTTTAGTTGGTAAACCGGCATAAAGAGCTGACAGTTGAATCTTGTTCAGCGTTGTTGCCAACAATGCGTCCTCCTGACCTATTCGACACTTAAGAGTCTTCTGTAAATTAACTTTGTACTTTCAATTGGTTAATAATAATAATAATAATTTGTTTATAGGGACAGTGCATATTAATGAACATTTGCATGTAAATATGCGAGATTGTAGCCAATCAGTAGCTAATTTCCGTCTCTAGGTTGATTGCAAGATACAGCATGGAAACAGGCTGTTAGGCCCACTGAGTCCACACTGTTCTCCAGAGATGCTGCCTGACCCACTAAGTTACTCTACCACTTTGTTTTTGTTTTTTGAGTACTTGCAAATTTTGAAACATTAATCCATCAGACAAAATTTACCAGCAATAGGAAAATATACATTTACAAATCCAAGCCAGCACCTGAAATTATTTGATAAAGTAAAAGAGGGTTGATAAAGGAAATACAATTGCAGTTTCAAAATATTTGACTAAGACAGAGAGATGTTCAAAAACAAAATGAAGACCCTAGCAATTAAAGGACTGTAAATGTGAAAATATAATTATTTGGATAACTGATTTAAACACTTATGGTCCTTAAATAATTTATTCTTCTCAGAATGGAAGGAAGTGCCCAAATATCTTCAGATTTGGTTAGCGTTCTTTTAGACTAAAATTTTAAGAACATCGATGTACAGATGAATTCACTGAGGAATCTTGGGGAAAAACTCAGGCCTACTGGTCTGCATAACAATTAAGCACCAATTTACACAAATGTCATGTTTTAATTCTCCCTACATTTCCATTCCCAGACTCTACTACACGTGCACAATTTTATAATGGCCAATTTAGCTACCAACCTCAGAAACTACAATCTTAAATGGAGCAAGTGGAATACCAATTTTAATGAACTGCTAATTAACACCTGTAGAACGATCAAAGGTTAGCACTGTAAATGAAATCACATTTTTTTTTTACAATATAGGCATTAGCAATACAAGCATAGTTAAGTCATGTGAGACAATCCATTTGTGCCTAAATTGGTGTAGCATCAGTGATTTCTACTGAATGCAATACAGGAAGCAATTGAATCAGATAAATATTTTGAAAAAGCCAAACAAAGTGCTGGAGGAACTCAATGGGTCAGGCAGCCTCTGTGAATAGAATGGACAGTCGATGTTCCAAATCAGGACCCTTCTTCAGACCAATTGTAGTGGTGGGAGGGTGGGGGGGGGGGGGAAGAGAAAGCTGGAAAAGAAAGGGGAGACCAGGAAAGGCCTGGTATGTGATAGGTGAATACAAGGGGTTTTAATTGGCATTGCAAGACAAAAGGGTGTCAGATAAGAGAAGTGAAATGTATAGCCAGAGGAAGGGACATAGGTGGAAGGGGAAGGAGGGAACAAGGGATTCAGGTGGTAGATTTTACAAGAGCCTCAAATACTTTATCAACAACTAAATTCAAAGTTGATGACTGAGATGATCTTTAGAATTTTATGTCTAAAAGTTAATTAGGTGAAAGTAACCAACAAGAATTGCAGGTTAATCACAGTTACTGCAAAGATTATATGAAATGATGGTCAAGGTTTGTTTAAGCAAGTGCAATGAAAACATTTCTAATTTAATTTTAGAAACATTCTGCCAAATTCAATGTCTTAAGAGATTATATGACCACTGATATATCCAACAGCACTTCAAGCTCTATCATAATCCAATCTTCAGCTGAATGTTCTACAATATAAAATGTGCAACTTTTTAGCAAAGAGATGCTAAAACAAAAGTATTTACCTTTGTGCCCTAACATCACAGCAAGGTGTAATGGCGTGTTTCCTGAAAAGACAAGATGCAGACAAGAGACATGTGCATAATTTTTGTCAGCAACGTAATAGTTATTACTTTCTATAATTAACTAAATTAAATATATCCGATAATGACTGACCCATTTATTTTAGCTTCACTGTTACCTGAAATACAACTTTAGTGAAGCAGAATGAAATCATCGAAAACTTTTGCTCTTTGTAGAATGATGTTTTATAGGTGCAAACGCAGTCTATTGCAAAAAATAATTTTACAATGGCAATTGTAAAAGCATACAAAAACAAAAAGATTTGAAGTGGTAGGAACTGAATACTATCAAGCCAATGGCAACAACAAATATTGAATCAGTAAATTGGTATGACATTTAGGCTACACTAATCTGTGAAGCAAATAAAATGGACAATTTCGATAAGATCGTGCATGGAGCGGTCACTCTTGGATCCAGATGTTGAAGAGGACTTGGCAAGATCTACCGATAAAATTCTGTAAATGGTCAGCCAAACAAATCAACGTGTCCTGAATGGAGTATTGCTGTGATCACTGTTGGAATAGTACACATTCAGGCCATGCAGAGTATTTCATCATCTGCTTTAAAGACCATCTTCTTTGTCAATGGAATCAGGAAATGGG
This sequence comes from Amblyraja radiata, assembly GCF_010909765.2. Lineage (NCBI taxonomy): Eukaryota > Metazoa > Chordata > Chondrichthyes > Rajiformes > Rajidae > Amblyraja > Amblyraja radiata. The sequence continues at coordinate 31,247,956 of NC_045965.1, forward strand.
GTAATGAGTAGAAAATATATTAACTATGACTTGTTCTGCAGCCACAGTATTTGTGTGACAGGTTCAGTTAAGTTTGCAGTAAATGGCAACCCACAAGATTTCAACAGTGAAAGACTTGGTAATAGTAACATTGCAAAAGAAATGTCAGGGTATGGTAGGTAGGCAGGAAAAAAACTGTTATTTTAAATGATTAATGCAATCAAGAATGAAGGGCATTGGAATGAGTTTTTTTCCCAGTACAAGTTAAACACAGATTTTCTGGCAGCCTCAGTTTCAGAGCCTTTCTGGATTATCAGTTTTTCTGGACCAACAGAGGTCACGTGATAATGAAATTACAATACACCCCTGGCCCACGAATGACACCCTTCCTCAGGGTTCTCACTTAACTTTTTTTCTGTTTCCAGCCGGGCAACCTAGGCAGCTTTTTAGGTTGCCAAATGATAGTTTAGGTGGTCATTTAAGACTGCTTGCATGATAATGTGCTCGGACGAAGTGCGTAGTTACCAGTCGGAATTATGCTCAATGAAGCATTCACATATTATTTCTGCTTCAAATAAAGTCACAAACGAAACATATTCACCAATCAAGACATGATATATACCACAATGACATGCAGCAAAATTACAGTATCTCAACTCTTCTTACACATTGCAATGAATCAAATTTCTATTATTTCTTTCCACTTCCAAACAAAAATGTGGTTGGATTATTCAGCGTATGATCAACCTCGGTGAGACCAAGTGCAGGTTTGGCGATCGCTTCGCACAACACCTCCACTCAGTTCGCAATAACCAACCTGATCTCCTGGTGGCTCAGCACTTCAACGCCCCCTCCCATTTCCGAAACCGACCTTTCTGTCCTGGGCCACCTCCATGGCCCACAACAAATTGGAGGAACAGCACCTCATATTTCACTTGGGTAGTTTACACCCCAGCGGTATGAACATTGGCTTCTCCAATTTCAGGTAGTCCTTGCTTTCTCCCTCCTTCCCCTCCCATTCCCAGCTCTCCCTCAACCTACCGTCTCCGCCTCTTCCTTTCTTTTTCCAGCCCCATCTCCCCCTCCCCGACATCATTCTGAAGAAGGGTCTCGATCCGAAACGTCGCCTATTCCTACGCTCCATAGATGCTGCCTCACCCGCTGATTTTCTCTAGCTTTGTCTACGAACGGGATCCGACCAATGGCCACATCTTCCCATCTCCTCCCGTCAGCTTTCAGGGCTCTCACTTAACTTTTTTCCCTGTTGCCAGCCCAGGCAACCGTGACAGCTTTTTAGGTTGCCAAATGACAGTTTAGGTGGACATTTAGGGAGGGGGAGGGGGAGGGGGAGGGGGAGAGAGACCCCCCGCTCAGAGTTGGAACGATAGGTGTCCCGGGTGCTTGCCAAGCCAGGCAAAATGGCACGGCTTTTAGGTTGCCCGGCGGGACTTTAGGTCGCCATTGGCACCCGGGCAACCATTAATTTCGAGTCCTGTGTCTTTAAAGCACCATGGAATGCCAGTAACTTAAACAAAACAGGTATAAAATGTAAATGGAATGACCTGCCGGCTTGCACCGTCTCTTTGGCTGTTTAGAGCGCCTTCTTCTGACGCCACTCCCGACTCGCAAGTCGCACCAGCGAGTCCTTCACCCACCACAAGGACTAAAGTGTTGGTAATTCAGCGCGTCAGGATATCTAGAGAACACGGATAGGTGACCGGATCCTTCCTCAGACTGATTCAGTCGGCTGAGTTACTCCACCATTTTGTGTAATTTCGCTTTAAAACTGAGAGCCAATGCCGCTGGTCTGCACCAGCAAGCCCCTCTTCACTGGCTCACATGACTGTTGTTGTGGCTCATGTTGTTATCCCCTGGCAACAGCGCTTTCTTTGGGTCGCCGCCCCCTCCTCCCAACCCCTCCTTCTCTGCCCGGGGTCACCAAAATACTCCACCTTGGAAGCAACAGCAGGAGAAAGGGGAGGGAGTCCCATGGTTACTGAGCACATTCTGTCGGTGGGGGCACACTGATGAAAGCCGTCGCCAGAGGCTATGTGAGCCGCAACAACAGCCATGCGAACCGGTGAAGAAGGGCTCACTGATGCAGATCAGCGTCATAGGCTCCCAGTTTTAAAGTGAAATGACACAAACCGTTGGAGTAACAGCCAACTGAATCATTCGGCGGAAGGGTCCCAATGTCACCTATCCGTGTTCTCCAGAGATCCTGATGCACTGAATTACTCCAGCACTTTGGTCCTTATGGTGGGTGAGGAAAGGCTCGCTGGAGCTCCTTGTGAGTCAGGAGTGGCGTTGGAAGCTAGCTCTCTAAACGGCCGTGGAGACGATGCAAGCCGGCGGTCGGTCAGCAGGTCCGTCTGGTATATCAAACATCTATTATAAGGGGGTCATAAAAAGAGGGTTTATTGTATTGCCTTTGCAAAATAGTTAGGAGAGATGATTGAGAGTATAGTTAGTTATTTCACAACAGAGGGACATGACCGGAAAGAGCGCTCGCCACTCGCAAGCCATTTATGGCTGCTCAGAGAATTTCAACCGAGATCTCATAATTTTGACTGGATGGGTGGACCATCAGTTGCCAGATAATTGGTGTTCAACCTGTATTTCCTGTTTTTGTTGCAAATAATATTTGGACATACTGTATATGCGCACAAGCTATTATCCAAGGAAAATACAAGTAGCACTGAACACGGCAATCATCAGCACACGTCTGCTGATCTGAAAGAACTGTGGAAGGGTAAAATGCTGGATATCAATGATGCAGTTGACGATGAATGAGCCTAGTACACTTCTCCAATTATATAAATACCCCAGCACTGGTCTACAACAAGCATCTCAACTTCTCTCCTGAATTTAACCCTTTTGTTCTTAGTTTGACCAGAACAATATTGAGGTCAGCGGCAGAATGGTTCCAATACCAAAATAAGTCTGCGCAAGTGACTGCTGAGTAATTATCGCTCGATAGGAATGTTGACAATACCTTCCATTTCTTTACTAATGGAATTATAATAGACAGCTGACTATAATAGACAGTCCTGGTTTTAGGACACAAGACATCTCAGAGCAATGTTCCACTTTGCTGGTTGGAGGCTGATGTCGTGGGTGTACTGGATTTGCTTGGCTAGAGATGTATCTGGTTCTTGAGCACATCTTTGGCACTACTGCAGAATATTGTTGAAGGTCACAACCTTTTCTGTATTCAGTATGCTCTGCCTGTTCTTGATATCACATGGACTGACTCAGTTGGCTGAAGATTTGACTTCTGTGGCAATGACAAGGCCAAAATAGATCATCCATTGACTGAAGATAGTTGTACGTTTCACTTAATAGTTACGTATTGAGGAAAAGTATAGCGTGTCAATTCAAGTAAACCTTTAGCTGTATCATAAAGTCTTAAATATAGCCAACTATGTATTTGGAAGCGACAAATTGTGGTGGTGTGGTGCCATTAGATCTTAATTTTACTACAACATAAAATTTGTGTGCGTTTGAAAACTTGTCTCATCTTAGTTCTAATCCTTTTTGTTTCCTTATACTGCTTTTTTATGATTTGGCATTAGATATTATAAGCATAATTTCCTAATTACTCCTAAGGGATTTAATTCCTCCATCCATTCCACTTTTTTCCCTTCTGGAAATGGAGAACTTGCCCAACCTGACCTGTCGGGCAAGTCTTTCTTCTCTGTATTTTGCAACTTCTATAATCCATTATCTCATTCTTTAACTGTGCGTACTCACTCATTGACCAAATAACTTAATTAACAGCTCCACAATCACTCTGGTTTTGCTCTCCTCCATCCCACCCTCCCAGATTCTTAACAATCTTCTTCCCTGTACTGATAAAGGTACTTTGCTCCTCTTCTCACAGGTGCAGTATAACCTGCTGAGCATTTCAAGTATTTTTCTGTTTTATTTCATCTCATCAATCCAATTTGTTGCAAAATAAAAACAGAAAATACTTGATTAGTTGTTGATCAATGCTTGATTAGTTGTCCACTAAAGCTCCAGATCTCCCACTGTTGAAAGTGTGCTATTCTGAGTCAATTTTTCGCATGGTCAGGGTGAAAGCCCATAGAAGACTTGGTCAAGTATAATGAATGGTTAGTATTGTTCATCATCACACCCCACAAAAATCCAAGCCTTTGTTTGTGAAACTGTGCAAAGCTGGACAATAAACTTACTGTGTCAAGATCTTAGAAAAAGTCTTGCAGTAATTTACAGAAATTGGATGTGTGATGAAAGAGACCAAAGAAATTGAGGCTGTCTATTTGGAGGAAAAAGAGAGAATTACAGAGCAAGTTACTTAAGTATTCCAAAATTATGGAGTGTTTTGACAAAGTTAACATGAGAAGCCCTAGCACTAAATATCTGTAATGGCCAGCTGGTGATTAGTTTAATTTTGAGATGCAGTTTGGAAACAGGCCTTTCAGCCACCTCGTCCACTTACAGCATCCTACACACTAGGGTCAATTTACAGAAGCCAATTAACCTACAAACCTGTACTCTTTGGGATGCGAGAGGAAACTACAACACCCGGAGAAAACCCACATGGTCACTGAGAGAACGTACAAACTCCGTACAGATAACACCAAACCCGGGATCGAACCCGGGTCTCTAGTTCTGTAAGGTAGCAACTCTATCACTGCGCCACCCCTTACGTTAAAAACAATGGGATTAAAAGGTCAACATAATCTGTCATAGCATTTCCAGAATGTGCAAAAATTGAGGATAAACAGTACGATTATTTTCCCTTTCCCCTGACTAGGTCTGAAGGGTCGCAACCCAAAACGCCAATTATTCTTATCTCCAGTGATCCTGTCTGACCCACTACTCCAACTTTTTGTACCCATCTTCGCTTTAAACCAGCATCTGCAGTTCCTCCTACACAAATATTTTAAAACAAACCTATGCCAATTAATGAAATTCATTTTAAAATTCTCCAATTAGCTAATTAATTTAGTTAAGCAAAATTCAGACACCACTTAATTGATTCTCCAAACTACAGTTCTTATCCGAAAGTTTTCAGAATACAGATATTTGAGGCCTACTACTAAACAGATTCCAGTTCTTTCCCTTCAAGGATTACGCCTACTTTACAGACTTATCTTTATGCCGCTTTTGTATAAATGGCGAGAACAGCGTATACCAAATGTTAAAACCATGGAAGAATATTAAACAATTCAAATTTAAACAATTCAACAAATCAAACATAAAACATGCGTGCGCATACATTGAACTTTGATTAGTGAACACTACTTTGGGCAAAGAGATTCCCATTTTCCCAGAAGAGTTCATTAACGCCGTGTCAGAACTTACCGTGGAGATCTTTTTGAGCTATGTTGTGGGTCCTTATCGATGACGATAATTTACGAATATCGCCTTTAAAGACGCATTCATGGACTGGAAAATCAACGCCTCTGGCTGCTGCTGCCGCCGCCTCCGTGGTGGAAGCCGGGCTCTTGATCAGTTTGTGGTTCGCAAAGAGTTTAGCCCGGTTTTTAGTCCTAGTCGCTTCGTCGTCGTGCTCAGCTTCAGCCTCTTCTTTGAACAGCCTGTGATCCCTACGCACCGAGCGGCCGTTAGCAATCCTTTCCGCCTTCTCTCCTGTCATGACGACGAGAGAGATGGGAGAGGGCAGAGTGGCAGTACTGCTGCCGTGGACCTCGCACACACTCGGAGGTTGACGATAGCACTTCTAGCTGCTGTTGTTGCACCGCGACCGCCACACAACGACATGTAGAGCAATCAGATACGGGGCTCGGAGGCTGCGGTAACATAGGAATAAGACAGCGGCCTGAAGGGTGGGGAGAGGGCGGCACCAGAGAGAGCCCGGGGAAGGCAGCGAGCGCTGAGCGATGTTGAGGGGAGGGGCGGGAAGATTGAAAAAGCAACGCCAAACAACCACTGAAATATAATCACGGACGCATATAAAGCCAGAGGGCCGCTGATCAGCAGCGCCACCATCCAGTTCGTAAACTCTTCAACCTGCACTTCAGCCTAGGCCGCCATTTTTGTCCCCTCACTCCCCTCTCCCAATTATCGCGATGTTTTGAGCGGTCTCCACTTTTGTCGCGATCTTTCATGACTCCCGATTGTCGCGTTGCGCCGTCACCGTGGCAACGCGGGCAGCGACGCGGTTTCACCAGCGGGCCCTGGCGGCGTGTGGCGAGTGAGATGTTGCTGCAGAGATGCTGACACACAACAAGATAACTTTGAGGAAAACATGTGTAGGAAAGAACTGCAGATGCTGGTTTAAGTCGAAGGTAGACACAAAATGCTGGGGTAACTCAGCGGGACAGGCAGCATCTCTGGAGAGTAGGAATGGCTGACGTTTCGGGTCGAGACCCTTCTTCAGACTGATCAGCCAGATTTGAGGAAAACATGTTGGCTACAGTGTAAACTTTGATGCAAAATGAGCAACTCGGCTCCAAGTTCCAGGAAGATACAGGGGGACCGTTTGGATGAGATGTTAAAATGGAATAAGCTTTTTTTATGAAGGAATTTACAGTCGCCCACTTATTGTGGATGGTTCTATCAGTCTGGTGCCTGATCTTCCAGGTGAATCTGTGAGATGCACGGAGGCTCTTCAACTATGTCTGATGGCTCTTTTGTGTTGCAAATATACAAGTAGAAGGATGCACAGCACTTTAGAAGAAATTGTAAATATCAACTATATAGCATTGTTTAGTACAATAATATATTAAAGTCCTGCCACACTTAGTTTCACTTAAATACATTACCCTGTTTTCTCTAACCTACCATCGAGTATTTACATTAATGGAATTATACAATCAATGTATTCACATTAACGTAAATAGTATATTCAACTGATTGTAAATTTGCCAGATCGTTTAATCATGTCAATTACTGAATTATTCATTGCAAGTTGAACTTGATATCTTTAAGTTTCCACTCTAAGAACTCTTAAGTCAAGTGGATCACTTATGCAGATAGGCGTGAGATACATCTTGCCTCACCATCCTGTTTTGTGATTGCTGCTGCAACAGATGAACTTCAGAGCATTCTATTATGTGTTTTGGATCGCCATCATCTTAGTGTCATCTCTGTGCACTAAATAGTACAGAGACGTAACACAATGGTTAGTATGTCATTAATAGCTACAGTAAATGTAATGATATTGTATATAATCTAATATAACATTATATATAACTATATAATAAATGTAATAACATTGCTGGTTATCATTAATATTATACTGACAATTTCTGCTTTATATAGTTGTCCATCTTTCTGACTCTGTTTTTGTATTGCCTTGCACCCTGACTGGTTGTAGACATCAGACCTTTCCTCTTTCCTGCACTCACATTTGAAATCAGGAAATAATCTCTTGACTTTTCCTTTCAGCATTCCAGATTCCAACCATTCTGTCTGTGATAAGGGTCCCAACCTCAAACGTCGTGTGCCCATTTCCCGCCACAGATATTGCCCCACTGAGTTCATCTAGCACTTTATTTTTTGCTAAACATCCTGGTGAATCTCCTCAGCACCTACTCCAGCACAATTACTTTCTTCCTATAGCGTGGTGAACAGAACTGCACACAATACACCAGATGTAGCCTAACCAATGTCTGAAGAAGAGTCTCACCCAGAGACTTGGGAATCTGTGGAATTCTCTGCCACAGAAGGCAGTGGAGGCCAATTCACTGGATGTTTTCAAGAGAGTTAGATTTAGCTCTTAGGGCTAATGGAATCAAGGGATATGGGGGAAAAAGCTGGAACGGGGTATTGATTTTGGATGATCAGCCATGATCATTTTGAATGGCGGTGCTGGCTTGAAGGGCCAAATGGCCTACTCCTACACCTACTTTCTATGTTTCTATGTCTCGACCCGAAACATCACCTATTCTTTCTCCTCAGAGATGTTACCTGTCCTGCTGAGTTACTCCAGCATTTTGTGTTTTTCTTCAATGATTTATAAAGTTGTAACATAACATCCTTGCTCTTATATTCTATTCCATGACAAGCATCACACATACCTTCTTTACCTCTTTATTTAATTGTCCTGACATTTTCAGGGACCAATGGACTTGTACCCCAAGGTCTATCTGGTTTGAGTTTAGTTTATTGTCATGTGTACTGAGGCACTTTTAAAATCTTTTGTTGCACGCTAACCAATCAGCGGAAAGACAATAAAAGATTACAATTCAGTTAAAAGTATCTATCTTTGTATTTAGCTGAAGTTTCCAGAACATTGCAGATTTTAGATTATAATGAGGTGATAATTATTCCTCTGGCATGGGGGTGAATCTCCCATTGAGCAATTAAGAATATACAGAGACCTACCAATCTGCCTTCAGCACACTAGAAAACTACACTGCCACAATCAGCTGTATATTTAAAAGAAATCGAAGGTGTAAGGGTGAGATCTCTGAAAGAACTCAGCTGTTAGCAAAGCCGCAAGAACTGGAGGAAAACCATTCATCCAGCTTCATGCACCGTTGAGAGCCTAACTGAAGCTGTTCCTGAGTTTGAACTAACTTAGACAATACCTGGGCAGCCAATGAAAGCTTTTATGAACCATTTTTTGCCAGTATTAAACAGATTTTAAATGTTTCCCAAGATATCAGTGATAGATTTTAGACATTGAAGATACTGCATGGAAACAGGCACTTCGGCCCACGAAGTCCGCGCCGACCAACGATCACCCCATACACTATCAATATCCTACACATTAGGGACAATTTTACAATTTACTCAAACCAATTAACCTACAAATCCAACTGTAGTTAGGATGAAACCCAGGTCTCTGGTGGTGTGAGGCAGCAATTCTACTACTGAGCTGCCCCAATGATAGGGAGCAGCTGAAGAAGTATGGGGGTGGCATGTGGGCTGGGGGTTGTGTGGAGTTGAGAGGTAGGTAGGGAGAACTGAGGGGGAGAACAGAGGAAAGAGGAGTGGTTTTCACTGAGTAAGGGACAGAAGAACCAAATGGTAGGGTGTGAGAGAATGTTCGGAGCGTAAAGGTAGGAGGGCCGATCATTATTCGGTTACTCCTAGTCTGGTTTCCATTTTCTTCCAACAAGGTCTTTGGGCCTGGAAAAGGATGGTAACGTTGTGGGAAGAAAATGGAAACCAGATTTTGCTAAGCAAAACACTGAAAGTGCACTCCATTGAAGAGCGAGAGCAGGTGCTGATCATGAAGGGAAAAGAGAGTATAGTTAGTCAGGGGTCTGATTAGGGCTTTGGTTCATGGATGGCCTGGGTTTGTGGTTGGGTTGTTCAGTGAACAAGATCAGTGCTGGGAAAGGCTAGGTATCAATTAGAAGAGAGTATTGTTCTCTGAGGAGGAAACAGAATATGCTGTGTCGGGAATTTCAGGAGGAGGAAGTTGAATAGATAATAAACAATGACCTTCCTTTGTGCATCCCAGTCTGCCACAGCACCATTAAAGATATTTGTTTCAGGTGTGGCCATGATAATCACTTCCTGGAACACCATGACTTTTATTCTTAGGTAAAACTAATAAAAGTTGCAGAATGACTCATGGCAGGATGTGGCTTGTTAAATTTCTGAGGTCATAGAGTCATACAGTGTGGAAACAGGCCCTTTGGCCCAACTTGCCCACACCAACCAAAATATACCTTGTACACTAGTCCCACTTGCCTGTGTTTGGCCCATATCACTCCAAACCTGTCCAATCCATGTACCTGTCTATTTGCTCCTTAAACGTAAGAAGAAAAACAATCTAGAAATGGTCATTATTGTATTAAATTCCAGAAATATTGCATTTATAGTATAATATAGTAAACAGTAGATACAAAGAACTGCACAAATAACCGGATCAACTCAGCAGGTCAATCAGCATCTCTAGAAGATATGGATAGGTGATGTTTCAGGTCGCAACCGTTGTTTGTGTGCTATCTAAGCAAATCATACAATATCTATATAATTAAAAGTCTCATCTTGACCACTTCCTGTCTGTGCTGTATATTGATTTTAGAAAAAACGCTACCATATTATGCTATGATTTCTGGCCGTCCTACTCACAGTCCTCCTCTGCTGAGCAGGCCCCGAAGATTTTTCCCATCGATGAAAAATAAGAAAGTTATGGGTGTTTAAAAAACTTTGAGATTCTCTCACCTGTCAATCACCACGATTAAGGTAACAGCCCTTCCTGGGGTGGGTGGGGGGTGGGGGGACAGGGGGCCAGATGCCTGGACATGATTCAGCCACTCTGCAAGATCGGGAGGGAGAGGCCACGACATACAAAGCTGTGAATCAACTGAACTGTGAGTCTGCAACGTATATGCAATAAATCATTTGTTAGCCCTTAATGACAATGCCATGAGTTGTTTGGCCTGCTGCCCTGCTGCCCTGCCGCCCTGCCTGTGCTTGACACTGCAATGCTTTATTTGGTCCGACTGTGTTTGGAAGGAATAAATGCTTTATTAGGTCCGACTGTGTTTGGTTCAAAAGTCCTGCTCATTTTGTGACTTCCGCTTAGTGGACAGGTCGCACTGATTGCGTAATTTCCGGTGAGTGCAGAGGTCGCGCTGATTGCGTAATTTCTGATAAGTGCAGAGGTCATGCTGATTGTGGAAGTGACGCTGACTGCGGAAGCCCCAAAGTGGAGAGGCCGCGCTCAGCCGTGTGAGTATTCAAGAAAGTTTACTGCCATATATATGGTGTGTGAGTCAGTGAGTTTGTGTGTATGTGTTTGTGAGTGTGTGTTTGTGTGGGTGTGGGTGTGAGTGTCTGTGAGTGTGTGAGTGTGTGTGTGTGTGTGTGTGTGTATGTGTTTGTGAGTGTGTGTGTTTGTGAGTGTATGTGTGTGTGTGTGAATGTATGTGTGTGTGAGTGTGTGTGTGAGAGTGTGTGAGTGGTCTCAGTGACTGAGCTGCCAGCCCAAGAATCCATTCGGCCCACAATGTCCATACTAGCCGTCTGGAAACCAGTCCCTTCGGCCCACAACACCTGGTGTTGTGTGCCGAAGCCTGAAGCCTGAACAAGTATTCTGCAAAAGCAAAGAAATTATCTTAGTCAATAACAAGAAATTGCATTTAGATAGCGTCTCCAACCAGTCAAGCTTTCCACGTGGACAGGTGGGAGAGTTATAAAACAGTATTTGATAGGAAGGAAACGTTACAGCAGCTGAGTAAAAGATTGGTCAAATGGGAGGCTCAATGAAGGTCGGGTGAGGTGGATTGGGGATGGGGGGGAAAGTATCTATAGCTTGGGACTTGCCTAAATGAGTACTGAGATGGATTATCATTCCACACCAAATTTCTTAGACAATAATACCTTTTATGCAATTATCACAACCTTATGCTGGATATGGATCAACGGACTATGTATGGTACATGCTTGTAAATTAGTAAAACAAATGTTCTTCTTTAAGTACTGTTGTTTCTGGGATGGGGTGACTGATTACAAATAACCTACATTCTATATTTTGTCATAATGTGGCTGAAACAATGGCATATTTTGTGATATTTATTGAGATAGAAAGTTACAACTGAGTTTGGGCAAAATATTACCTTGCAACATTCTGTATGTCTGATAGATATTGTGAAACGGAACAGAAATTATGGGAGGATTACATAAAACTACAATTCAAAGCTAATGAATATACTGAGTATTCTTATTTCCATCATGAACATACAATATTTAATTTATTCGCATGGTGCATCACATAGCTACAAAACTATCTCTTATGTTCTCATGTTGTTAATGACCAGTTGTTGATCACGTGATCTTCTTTCACTCTTTGTGTTCAATGTTCTGTGTCTCTGTGTCTGTAAGTCTGTGTGTGTGTCTCTGTCTGTCTGTTCTCCCAAAGAAAGTGTCAGGCTCAGCCCATTGAGGCTAGGGTATAATTTTACTGGCTCTTTGGCAGTCGGGGGCTAAGGTCTGCATTGTAGTTTACGTCCCATTCCCTCTCATCTATGTCACCTTCCTCTAATCTGTCCTCTTTTCTTTTCTTTGTGATTGCAGCCAAAATTGGGAGTGTTTGGCCTTAACTCGTAACATTCATTCTCCTTCTGTGACTGTTCGTGACCGATGTCCGATTTCCTCAACTTTTTCTCAGCTCTTCACAGTGCATTCTCACACTGTATAATGTTTTATTTAAAGCTTTTACAGTGTTGCTTGCACTTATTTTAACCTGTTTGTCCTACCTCAATCGGAACACAAGATTGTAGCTTCCCTTTCACAGTAGATGGAAATAATTCACACAGAGTATGGAGTTAACCTTCAGAACAAACCTTTTACTGCAAGTTGGCCAAATTAGGAGACATCCGTCCTCGAACAGTAGCTCTCTGATGCAAAGTTTGCATTATCTTAATGCTATTCTTTATGTACTTTACCACACCCCCATCATCTCTACCCCATGTGCACTGTGAGGAACTAGGATGAGGTAAGTGGTTTTTGCCGTTCTATTCTTTGTGTTACATAAGCTGTGTACATTTCTATTTTTACCATATATGTAGAATGAAAATTCCCACCTTGGATTCTGGGTACTGGTTGCTATGCAGTATCTAGGCATAGGTTCACTTTAGTTCACGTTTAGCTCGTTGCAGGGAGGCGGGGCTGGTATTATCTGGTTCCAACCAGGTGTGCCCTGTCTCCAAGGCTCAGGAATCATTCCACTGTCTCCTTTTACAGTTCTTTCCTTCATTCTATTTTCTCTCTTGACGGTTTGCCACCCCCTAATAAGTTCCTGGAGGGATTTAGCCAATTCTGAATAGTTTTCCACAAAATGTCCATAGTGGTTAAATAATCCCTGCACCTGTCCCACTGTTAGGGCCGATTCAGAACAGCTTGTTCACTTTCCCTGGAATGTGTTTCTCTCCTTTTGATATCTGGTACCTCAGGTACATAATTTGGGACTGTCCAAATTGTGCCTAATCAGGGTTTACACCTTGTTTCAAGGTTTGAAAAAGGTATCATATCATCCTTTACTCCTTCCAAGGCTACAAATATGTCATGAACATACTCGAAAATTTAATCCATGGCCCGTTGAGGGTGATCTGACTATGCACTTGTACCATATGTCGATGGAAAATGACGAATTGTTATGAAACCCCTTGGGCAACCTATTCCATGTGTACGGTTGGGCCCCTATTGTAAAAGGAAAATTGAAGTTGGTGGTTGGCATGTACTGACATTGACCAAAACCCATTTAAATTCAATACGCAAGTCTGGTAACATCAGTGGAGAGAAATGCAAAGTTAATACTTCAGATTGACAACTTTCAGATCTTTGGGAGGAGATTTGGCAAATTCAAATCTGTTATTGGTTAATGTTTATTAATACATAGTTCAATGTAACTTTATTGTCACGTACCAAAATACAGTTAAATTCCATTTTTGCTTACAGTCCAGTAAAAATCTTGGTACGCATTAGCCACTGGGCTGGAGAGCCTAGAATATTGTCGGCAATGTTTCGCAGGTTCAGCAAGTCCAGGTAGACATCAGATTTAGCCAGATAGGAGCGCTCCATGAGTTGCTTTGCACTCCGGACGGCATGCTCGGCAAATCCATTGGACTGTGGGTATTCTGGATTGTTGGTGACGTGTTGGAAGTTCACTGAGGTTGGGAATGAATTTGCCCAGGTAGTTCACCATACCGAGGAATCGTAAACTGGTGACGTCGGGTGGGACGGGCAGCTCGTTGATAGCTGCAGTCTTTAGTGGATCAGGTTTTAATCCGTTGCTGGTGAACACGTGTCTGATGTAGGTGACTTCGGAGACTCTGAATTTGCATTTCAGAGGGTTGAGTTTCAGATTAATTTCTCTGGCACAGTTCAGTATCTTTGTTAGGTTGGCATCATGCTCAGTCACATCGCGACCGTATACTAGGATGTCATCAACAATGATGGCACATGGATATTCTGCGAATAGTTGTCCATTGCACGCTGAAAGACTTCGCTAGCAGAGTTGATGCCGAAGGGCATTCTTAAAAATCTGTAGCGGCCAAATGGTGTGGCAAAAGTTGTTAGGGCAGATGATGCTCGGTCCAACGGGATTTGCCAGAAAGAGCTTTTGGCATCGAGGACTGAGAATACCGTTGCATTACCAATCTGTGCCACTACATCCTCAGTGGTTCTCATCGGATAGTGTTGCCATTTAATTGTTGTGTTCAAATCTTTAGGATTGATGCAGATGCGTAATTCTTTCTTATCTTGTCTTGTGGTGACAACCATAGTGGAGACCCAGTCCGAGGGTTCACTGACCTCGGCAATGACTCCAATAGAGATCATGCGCTTGAGCTCGGCGTGTATTTTCTCCCGCATGCCATGAGGGATGCGGTGAGGGCACAAACTATTGGGGTGACCGTATGATCTACAGTGATCTTGTATATCGTAGGCAATTTGCCAAGTTTGTCGTCAAATAAGTCTTTATAGTTGGATAGCATCTGTTGTGCTGGTTTCTCTGTCAGACAGAGTTTGTGGACAGCATGCCCGAAAGAAACCAGACCCAGGCCGTGGCATGCTTTGATGCCAAGCAGGGTTTCTGCATTCGGTTGGACAATGTGGAAGATTAGGTTTTTTGTCTGTTCGTTGATAGTACACTTTAAATCGAATTTACCCAGTGGGGGAATAACTCTTTCACCCCCCCCCCCCCCCCCCCCCCCCCCCCCCCTGTAAGCATGTATGGTGGAGGAGTCCTTTTTCATGGGTTCGGTATTTCAGTGTTTTTCATGAGTTCTTGTTGAACTCTTTGATTGACATAACGTTTACTCTGGCCCCGGTGTCGACCTTGGCATTCAGAGATTTGTTATTGATTATCATGGTACCGAATGATCCATCAGTTTGCCTGGGGAGCGTAGGTTTAAGGAGAGTACGGTAGAGTCAGTGTGTGTGTGTGTTATTGGAATCATTCCCGTGGGAGACATCGTCTTGTTCCTGGGAATCAGAATCAGCCTGCTCTTGTTGAATCAGGTGTAGATTTGTCCTTGAAGCAGTGCTCCTAAGGGACAGACAACAATTAGCAAAGTGGTTAAGTTTCTTGCACTTATGACATACTTTCCCATGGGCAATGCAGAATTGGCGCCCTCTAGAGTGGAAATAGTTGCAGTTTGGATACCTCGTGGCAGGCATATTTGGATCTTTGCGGGACGCATTTAAAAACGTCTTTGTAGAATAGTTGGCTAGGTTTACATTATGTTGCTGTTGGGGGTTTGTGATATTGAAATCAACTAGTGGGGCTACAGTTTCTGCCATACGTCATGCATGAATGGCTTACTCTAAAGTCAGTTCAGCGTTCCGCAGTAACTCAGCTCTCAGCTTATGGTCGCTCATTCCTCCCACTATTTTATCTCGCACTAAATCATTTATCAACTTACCAAAATGGCACCGTGAGCTGATATGTCTTAGGTCGCTGATAAATCGTTCCACAGGCTCGACAGCCTGTTGTTGTCGGGCAAAAAATCTTGTTCTCTCAAGTATACGATTCGATGGCAGGTCATACAGTTCTCTGAACTTTCTCAGCAGAACCGCTGTGTTGTCGATAGTCTCAGCTGGCACCGACACCAGACCGTTCCCGTCTAAGTGTGCCGGTGCGAATTTGAAAAAATGTGAGCGGATTATAGCTTCGGGACCCGCTAGATTCAACAGTAGCGATGCTTTTAGGTCATAGGGGTCGTTTCGGTGAACTATGCGGATATAATGAGCATAGTCTCGCTCAAGCATTCGCCAGCGTTCAGCTATATCAGAATCAAACACGAGCGGACTTGGCTTTCAACAAGAGTTAGCCATGTCGTCAAAATCACTCACAAATAAAAACTGATAAACAAAATAAATCGCGGTAAACAGACACGGGCTAGTCCCGATTTTCTGACACCATGTAAAGAGTAATCCCACACAGGTGGAAGCACAAGCATCTTTATTGTTCAGGTCAATATCATCTAAGCATTTTATCATCACACGTTCACACTGCTACAGCTACTGGCAGGCAGCAGGCGAGTTCTTACAGTATAAATCATATAATTAGGCGGAGTTATAATTACTAAGCATTCTGATTGACTAACATGCAATAGTCAATCTACAGCCAGATTCGGGGTGCCCTCCGACATTTCCACTGACCAGGGGACCCAATTTACCTCTTCCATGTGGTCTACCCTAGCCTAGCTCTACGGTGCCCAGTTACACCATACGACCGCCTACCACCCGCAGGCCAATGGGCTGGTCGAAAGGTTCCCTCGGCACCTTAAATCGGCACTGAAAGCTCGGCTTACGGGCCCGGACTGGGTGCACCAACTGCCCTGGGTCCTTCTTGGTATACGCACCGCACCTAAGGAGGATTTGGCTGCTTCCTCGGCTGAGGTCGTGTACGGCTCGACCCTGCGGGTGCCCGGGGATTTTCTGCCTGCCACCCGCGTTCAGGTTGCATCAGCCCCGGCGCTGCTGGCCGTCCTTCGAGAATGGGTGAGCATGTTGGTCCCTGTTCCCACTTCCAGGCACTGTTCGTCCGCAGTGCATGTGCCTGCGGTGTTACGACAGTGTGCCTATGTTTTCATCTGCAGGGACGCTCACCGCTCGCCATTACAACGGGTCTATGAAGGGCCATTCCGGGTGCTGCGAGCCGGAGTCACCACGTTCACGGTGGACGTGGGAGGCCGGGAGGGGTTCGTCTCCGCCGGCCGTCTCAAACCCGCCCACATGGATGTTGGTCGTTGCTGCGCAGCAACGTAGAGGTTGTCCACCAGCTGTCCCACCCGTACAGAGTACGCCCGTTTCCTCCATCCCTGTTATTTCTGCTCATTTGTCTGCCCCCGGCCTTTTTTTGCCTGCCCCCCATGTTATGCCCGCCCCGCCTTCGCGGTCCCCGCGTCCTCCCAGCCCTGTTTCGCCGGCCCCTCATGTTACGCCTGCCCCACCTTCGTGGACTACACGTTCTGGTCGTTCCATACGGGTCCCCGCTCGGTTTCGTACCTCGTGTTCTGGGGTGGGGGGGGGGGGGGGGGGGGATCCTATAGCAGCACCTGCTGGTGCCTGTGGGTAGTCGAACCCTGAGGTTGGCTACCTCGGACAAGCCCCATTCATTCTTTCGACCACCGTTGTGGAAAGAACGTTTGTGTTTAGCTGTTGTATGATCTCCTCTGTTTTCAATAAACTTAACAATAAAGCTCGTTTGGAAACCAACCATCATCTCGACTCGCTAAAATACTATATATGGGTTGGACATACTTTGTATAAGTTAGCCAACCACTTATAAGTTAGCCATTCCCCATGGTCCTCCATCTACTTCTACGTCCACTCTTGTTGTACATAATGTTTTATTTTACTTCCTCGTCTATTATCATGATGGCGTTTACTGCACTTACTACTGCAATTTTTTTGTTAGAACCAGCTATCATTGGTCCAGGAGACAATCCCTAAAATTGAACCTTCGGCAGTTTTACATAACCAAACCTTAATTTCTGTACTAAACGTATGTTTCCAGTAGGGTAGGTTTACTAAATACTGCAAAGTTTTCTCCTCCCCCGATCCAGCTTATCTTTAGAACCTGTTCAAGAAGGAACTGCAGATGCTGGAAAGATTGAAGGTACACAAAAATGCTGGAGAAACTCAGCGGGTGCAGCAGCATCTAAGGTATCTTTTGAACCTTATGTGTGAGTGGCAATGCAATAGCAATTATAGATAGGAATATATCGTTATCTAATAGTTTGCAATACATCCCTTTGGATCTCCCTCTTCTTGAAGGCTGATACCGATCATGCTTTCAACTTTCTTTGCTATCTGAGCCCCCACCACTTGCTTGACTCATCCACCAAGGCCTGAATGGTCAGTTTTGATCGATTGCCTGGCTGGAACTCTCGATTTTGATTGCCTGCTCAGTTCTGCTTGGGAATTTTCCCTTCTCAGTTGCCATCCTCCACCCACCAATCCTTTGTGAAATATCCATTCTTGTGACAATTGTTGGACCCTGGCAGTTCTGAGATCCCACCCTTCCTTTTCCTACACTCGTAGGTAAAATATTCTGTTTTCCACCATAGAGCATTCTTGTTTGCCCTCATCATTAATTGAATTGATTTTAGTCTTTGTATCCTGATTCACCTGATCTGTTATTGCCAGGTCAGTATCTCATTGAAATTGTTCCCCACTGGGACCACCATGTTCAATATTCGCTTTAAGTGAGGTACCATTCCATTCTGAAATAAAATCAGGAACACATAATCTTTTCTCTAAGGGTTCGTCTGTACAAAATGTTGGTGAGGTTACATATGGGGTATTGTGGTAAAGAGTGGAGAGAAGATTTATGAGGATGTTGTCAGAACCTGAGGACCTGGGCTAGAGGGAGAGTTCGGGCAAGCTAGGACATTATTACTTTGATAGTAGAAGGCTACGTGGGTGATATTAGTTCAAGTTCAAGCTCATATTTATCGTCACTTGCACCAATTGGTACAGTGAAATTTGAGTTACCATACAGCCATACGAATAAAAAGAACACAATACGCAATTTAATTTAACATAAACATCCACCACCGCGGAATCAAGTTCAAGTGTTCAAGTGAGTTTATTGTCATGTGTCCCTGTATAGGACAATGAAATTCTTGCTTTGCTTAAGCACACAGAAAATATTAGGCATTTACTACAAAACAGATAAATGTGTCCATATACCATGATATAAATATATACACACATGAATAAATAAACTGGTAAAGTGCAAATAACAGAAAGTGGTTGTTAATAATCAGAGTTTTGTCCGAGCCAGGTTTAATAGCCTGATGGCTGTGGGGAAGTAGCTATTCCTGAACCTGGTTGTTGCAGTCTTCAGGCTCCTGTACCTTCTACCTGAAGGTAGCAGGGAGATGAGTGTGGCCAAGATGGTGTGGGTCTTTGATGATACTGCCAGCCTTTTTGAGGCAGCGACTGCGATAGATCCCCTCGATGGAAGGGTCAGAGCCGATGATGGACTGGGCAGTGTTTACTACTTTTTGTAGTCTTTTCCTCTCCAGGGCGCTCAAATTGCCGAACCAAGCCACGATGCAACCGGTCAGCATGCTCTCGACTGTGCACCTGTAGAAGTTAGAGAGAGTCTTCCTTGACAATCCGACTCTCCGTAATCTTCTCAGGAAGTAGAGGCGCTGATGAGTTTTTTTGATAATTGAGTTAGTGTTCTCGGACCAGGAAAGATCTTCAGAGATGTGCACGCCCAGGAATTTGAAGTTCTTGACCCTTTCAACCATCGACCCGTTGATATAAATGGGGCTGTGGGTCCCCCTCCTACTCCTTCCAAAGTCCACAATCAGTTCCTTGGTTTTGCTGGTGTTGAGGGCCAGGTTATTGCGCTGGCACCATATGGACAGTTGCTCGATCTCTCTTCTGTACTCTGACTCATCCCCATCAGTGATACGCCCCACAATAGTGGTGTCGTCAGCGAACTTGATGATGGAGTTCGCACTGTGGTTCGCTACGCAGTCATGGGTATAGAGTGAGTACAGCAGGGGGCTGAGCACGCAGCCTTGAGGTGCTCTCGTGCTGATTGTTATCGAGGCTGACACATTTCCACCAATACGAACAGACTGTGGTCTGTGGACGAGGAAGTCGAGGATCCAGTTGCAGAGGGATGCGCAGAGACCCAGTTCTGCGAGTTTGGTAACCAGTTTGGAGGGGATGATTGTGTTAAATGCCGAGCTGCAATCAATGAATAACAGCCTGACATATGAGTTTTTGTTGTCCAAGTGGTCCAGTGCAGAGTGGAGGGCCAGCGAGATCGCATCCACCGTTGATCTGTTGTGGCGGTACGCGAACTGCAGTGTGTCCAGGTTTTTGTCGAGGTAGGAGTTGATTTGCTCCATGATCAACCTCTCAAAGCACTTCATCACCACCGGCGTTAGTGCCACTGGTCGATAGTCATTGAGGCACGTCACCTTACTCTTCTTGGGCACCGGTATAATTGATGCCCTTTTAAAGCAGGTGGGGACCTCAGATCTCAGAAGTGAGAGGTTGAAAATGTCCGTAAAAACTCCTGCCAGTTGGGCCGCACAGGTTTTTAGAACACGACCGGGTATACCATCAGGTCCAGGTGCTTTTCGGGGGTTCACCCCTCTGAAGGATTTCCTGACATTGGCCTCTGTGACTGAGACTGAAATGCCATCACAGCGAATGGGGGATCGGGAAGGCACATCAGTATTCTCCCTGTCAAAGCGTGCGTAAAACGCATTGAGCTCGTCAGGGAGTGATGTTACACCGGCATTCGAGCTGCCTCCTGGTTTTGCCTTGTAGGAGGTGATTGCATTCAGACCCTGCCACAGCTGCCGAACATCTGTCTCGTCCTCCAGTTTGGAGCAGAAGTCCCTTTTGGCCTTTTTGATGGCCTTACCAAGGTCGTATCTGGTCTTCATGTAGGCCACTGTATCATTGGAGGTGAATGCCCTGTGTCTGGACTTCAGGAGAGTGCGGATCTCAAAGTTCATCCAAGGTTTCTGATTGGGAAACACTCGGAAGGTTTTTGTAGGGATGCAGTCCTCCACACATTTCTTTATGAAGTCTGTAACGACTCTGGCATATTCGTTCAAGTCCGTTGCCGAGTCCTTGAACATTGCCCAGTCTACAGACTCCAAACAGTCCTGGAGTTGTTCTTCTGCCCCCCCCCCCCCCCCCCCCGACCAGCTCTGTGCTGTCCTCACTTCTGGGGGTGCGCTCTTTAATTGCTGCCTGTAGGCAGGAAGAAGCAGCACCGCAGTATGGTCGGATTTACCGAAGTGAGGGCGAGGGATAGAACGATAGGCATTCTTGATGGTGGTGTAGCAGTGGTCTAGGGTGTTAGGTCCTCTGGTGCAGCAGGAGACATGTTGGTGGAAGTTGGGGAGTGATTTCTTGAGGTTCGCCTTATTGAAGTCCCCAGCAATGGTGGTAAATGCCTCGGGGTAAGACGTCTGGTGTTTGTTGACCACGGCCTGCAGCTCCTCCAGTGCCAGACGGACGTCTGCCTGGGGTGGGATGTAGACCGCGGTCAGAATAACGGAGGTGAATTCTCTTGGGAGGTAGAAGGGACGGCACTTCACCGCCAGATGTTCGAGGTGTGGAGAGCAGGAGTTGGACAGGACTGTCACGTCTGAACACCACGCAGAGTTGACCATGAGGCAGACGCCCCCTCCTCTCCCTTTCCCAGATGCCAGGGTACGGTCCATGTGGTGGATGGAGAACCCTTCAGGCTGGACCGCTGAGTCTGGGGAGCTGGGGGTGAGCCATGTCTCTGTGAAACAGAACACAGAGCATTCCCTCAGCTCCCTTTGATAAAGCAGTCTTGCCCTTAAATCCTCCACTTTGTTTTCAAGGGACTGTACATTAGCCAGTAGGATAGTTGGGAGAGGGGGCAGAAGTCCCCTGCGCTTCATTCTGACCTGAAGTCCTGCCCGACGGCCACGTTTCCGGACACAATGGAGGCTTCCCCTTTGTTCCCAGGTACTGTGTTTACTGTACCTGCTGTTTCTGCGGACCTGCGCTGGAACGAGGATTCCCTCACAGACGGCAGCTCCAGCTCTGTAACGAACAGGGGTTCCCTCAAAGTCGGCAGCTGCAGCTCCGTTGTTCCTGGAAGATCCAGCCCGTCGGCTCTGGGGGTCATCCCGGGGTTTCAAGGTACAGTACCTGGGATCCACAGTCGGGTCGGGAGTTCCACAGCCAGCGTGGGGAAATTTAAAGTCCGGATTTCCCGCAGCTGCGGGAGATCGCAAAATTGCGAGAGCCTTGAGGTGCTCCAGCAGCTTGTCCGAAACGGCACCGATTTCTGCCGTTTTTCTGATCCAGGTAAGTTGTTGGAAGTTGTAGTTGAGCCTTTTCTTTTCCGGAGCTCTGCAAAAGTCGCCGCAGGCAGGCGCCATCTTGCCATTTCAACGTTTCTCACTGTGATGGAAGGCAATAAAGTTCAGTCACTCTTCCTCATTGTTCACCCATGTCCGGGGCCTTTGAACCCTCCACGGTCGTCGCTACGGACGGCCCGATGTACAGGTCCTCTCGCCAGGATGATCGAAACTCCGGCATCGGAATGGAACACTCAGCGACTTGGGGTTTCCGAATCGACCGCTTCTTTTTACCGGAAACCGTGGCTCCCGAAGTCCAGAAGCCGAGCTGGACGGAGCTACAACACTGGCGATCCTCGGCAAAAGATCCCAGCACTCCGTGATGATAAAGTCAGCACCGCGCCCGCTGCTAGAAGCTCCACAAACCACAGCTCCACGGTGTTAAAGTCGGCAGGCCCAACACTCCGGAGCTCCAACACTGGCGATCCTCGACAGGATCCCAGGCTCCACGATGGTAATTCAGCCCTGTGCCTGCTGCTGAGCTCTGGGCCCGGGTCCGCTAGGAAAGGCAGCGCCAATCCAGATGGTAGGCCGCGAGGGGTGGGGGGGGGGGGGCGAAGATGCGACAAGGAGAAAAGACGCATCTCCATCCAGGTAAGTGACTGAAAAATGGTTTCCCCTATTCCCCCCACTACCCCCTACATAAGACATACTGAGAAACATTAAAACATACATTTAGACGCACTGAAAATAACAAAAAAGGCGAAAGGATTGTCGAGCTGCTGGTGAGGCAGCCACTACAGTGGCGCCACCCCATGGAATTATAGAGGTATATCTAATCATGAGGGGAATTGATAGGGTGAATGCACAGAGTCTTTTACCCGGCGTAGGGGAATCAAGAACCAGATTCACAGGTTTAAGGTGAGTGGGGAAAGATTTAATAGGAACCTGAGGAGCAACATTTTCACTCAGAGAGTGGTGAGTGCATGGAATGAGCTGCCAGAAGTGATAGTTGAGGCAGGTAGAATAACAACATTTAAAAGACCCTCGGGCAGGCACATGGACTGGAAATGTTTAAAGGGATATGGATGAAATGGGACTATCTTAGATGGGGCATCTTGGTCTACATGGATGAGTTGAGTTGAAGGGCCTGTTTCCATGTTACATGACTCTATGACTAAATCTCAAAATATTTGCTATAAACCACAAACTTTTGTTCTGCATAATTCTACTTTCTCCCTTGGCACTCACTGTCAGCAAACTCACTCATCAACCCATCTACATTTACGTCTAGGTTATCACAAAGAGCAGGGGTCCCAGCACAGTCTTCTATGAATAAGACAGTTCTGATTCCATACGACCAAGTCATTGTGAACCCCATCATCCAACCAACCAACCAACCATCTATCTATCTATCTATCTATCTATCTATCTATCTATCTATCTATCTATCTATCTATCTATCTATCTATCTATCTATCTATCTATCTATCTATCTATCTATCTATCTATCTATCTATCTATCTATCTATCTATCTATCTATCTATCTATCTCTATCTATCTATCTATCTATCTATCTATCTCTTCTATCCTATTACTAAAACCGTCATCTTGACCATTTCTGGTTTGCATTTTAATTTGCACAAAACCGGTACCCTTTATCGCTAGGATTTTTGCCACCTTACTCACCGTCCTCCTCTCCTCCAAGTGCACCAAGTTTTGTTCCGATCGGTGGAAGATTACAGAAGCTATTAAGGTTTTAAAAATCGTGAGATCTGTAGATTGGTCTTCTCACCTGTCTGTCACCATGAAGGTAACGCCCCTTTCGGCACCCGCTGGAGTAAAAATCCCCGGAGGCAGGGCTGAGTAAACAAGTGCTGACTAAGTCCACAAGCCGTGTGTAGTCGGGAAAGTTGCTGTGTGGTGTCGGGAAAGTTGCTGTGTGGTGTCGGGAAAGTCGCTGAATGGTGTTGCGAAAGTCGCTGTGTGGTGTTGGGAAAGTAGCTGTGTGGTTTTGGAAAAGTCACTGTGTGGTATCGGGAAAGTCGCCGAATGGTGTCGGGAAAGCCGCTTTGCGGGGTCGGGAAAGCCGCAGTGCGGTGGCGGGAAGGTCATTTTTTTGGTGTTGAGAAGGTCGCTGTGCGGTGTTGGGAAAGTCGCTGTGTGGTGTCTGGAAAGTCGCTGTATGGTGTAGTGGCCGGTGGCCACTGAGTGGAGTCCCTCCCCCCCACACACACCCCCCTTCCCCCTCCCCCTCCTCCCCACACACACCCCCTTCCCTTCTCCCCTTCCCATCCTCTCCCTACACACCCCACATCCACCCACATACCCGCACCCCCCCTTTACCCCTCCCCATTCCTCCCCCCACATCACACACTCCCCCCACACCACCCTCCCCCCCCATGCCACCCCCTCCCCCGCCACTCCCTCATGCCACACCACCCCATGCCAACTCAGTATCCTGAACCTGCTTTCTCTCCATACCCCCTGATCCCTTTAGCCACAAGGGCCACATCTAACTCCCTCTTAAATATAGCCAATGAACAGGTGTTATAGGCTCAGACCAACACGTAAAAACATATATTATACATAGATCCACTTAACTTTTTTAAACTGCAAAATAACATCAGTCAAAAACACGATTAGAAAAAAAAAATCCATGGAATGCAAGAGGTGGATCATAATGTTCCTTCTCCAGGTAGGATGAGGCTTGTGTGGTTAGGTTCAAGAACCTGATAGTTACAGGAAAGTAGCTGTTCGGGTGGGGGAGGGGGGTGGGTGGGCCGCAGGGTTGTGGGTGGGAGGGGGGTGTGTGGACGAGGGTTGTGCGGGGCAGGGGTGTATGTGTGTAGGGGGTGGGGTGTTGGGGCAGGTGGGTGTGTGGGCGGGGGCATGTTGGGAGGAGGGGGAGTGTGGGCGGGGAAGGGTGGGGGGGATGGTGTTGTGTGGGTGGAGGTGTCAGGGGAGCTTTGGGGAGGGTAGTTTGTGGGTGGGGGGATGTGTGGGGGAGGTGGGTGGGTGGACGGGGGTGGGGGGGGGAATTGTGAGGGAAGTGCCTTGTGAGTAAAGTGTGAGTCTTTGGCTTGAGAGTCTTCGACGAGGAGGCTAAGGAAAGGAGGCTACGCATAAAGCTCGAGAGGATGGAACGCGGTGAACACATGTCGGGGCAGATGAGGCAGTGTGAGGCTTGCAGAATGTGGGAGCCCAGGGACACGGCTGGAGCCTCTGGCTGCTACAACTGTGGCAAGTGCGTCGAGCTTCAGCTCCTAAAGGATCGTGTTGGGGCACTGGAGAAGCAGCTGGATGACGTCAGGGCCATCCGGGAAAACAAGAGTTTCCTGGACAGGACCTACAGTAAGGTAGTCATGCCGAGGTTACGGGAAGAACCAAGGTGTGTGACAGAGAGAAAGGGTGGAAATCGTGGAGTGCAGAAGACTCAGGTGGCTGTGCCTAATGAAAACAGGTACGCCCTCTTGGGAACTGTCCGGGGAGACGATGTTTCCAGTCAGAGCGGCGGACACGTCAGTGGCTCCAATCCTGGAGATGGGACTCGACCGGCGAGACCGACGTCGGGCAGAGCCCTAGTGGTGGGTGACTCCATTGTTCGAGGAGTGGACAGGAGATTCTGTGGCAGCAGACGAGATGCGAGAATGGTCTGTTGCCTCCCTGGTGCCAGGGTTCAGGATGTCACAAGCCAAATTCTGAACATCCTCGAGAGAGAAGGTGAACAGCTGGCAGTAGTTGTGCACATAGGCACAAACGACATCGGGAAGAAGAGGAAGGAGGATATATGTCTTCAGAGAGTTGGGAAGAAGACTGAAATGCCGGACTTCTAGGGTGGTTATCTCTGGATTGCTTCCAGTACATCGTGCTAGTGAGGACAGGAACAGGTAGATAGGGGATCTGAATGTGTGGCTGAGGGGCTGGAGCAGGGAGCAAGGACTTAGATTTATAGACCACTGGGATCTCTTCTGGGGTAGGGGTGACCTGTACAAAAGGGACGGGTTACACCTTAACTGGAGGAGGACCGACATTCTGGCAGGCAGGTTTGCTAGGGCTACACATGTGGGTTTAAACTAAATAGTGGGGGGGAGGGATTGACAAATTGGGAGTATAAAGATGGAGTTGAAGGGGATGTGAGTACAGGAAAAATTACAAAATATTCATTAATTAATGGGAAGGAAAGCTTGAGAATGGACAACAGAGTAAGGTCAGGGCCAATTGCGAGGGGGGAAGTGAATACGGAGGTCAATGCTATTTATGAATGCGCGAAGTATAAGGAATAAAGTGGACGAGCTTGAGGCTCAGTTAGAAACTGGCAAGTATGATGTTGTGGGAATTACTGAGACATGGCTGCAAGAGGGCCAGGGCTGGGAACTGAATATTCAAGGGTATACCTATCAAAAAGCAGACAGGTGGGCAGAGGGGGTGGGGTTGCCCTGTTGGTGAGGAATGAAATTCAGTCCCTTGCAAGGGTGACATTGAAACAGGAGATGTGGAGTCAGTATGGATAGAACTAAGGAATTGTAAGGGTAGAAAAACCCTAATGGGACTAATCTACAGGCCCCCAAACAGTAGCCTGGACATCAGGATTTAAAATTGGCATGTAGTAAAAGTAATGCTGTGGTTGTTATGGGAGATTTCAACATGCAGGTAGTTTGGGAAAATCAGGTTCGTACTGGACCCCAAAACAGGAACTTTGTAGGGTGCCTTTTGGGATGGATTCTTTGAACAGCTTGTATTGGTGCCTACCAGGGAGAAGGCAATTCTGGATTTAGTGTTATGTAATGAACCAGATTTGATAAAGGACCTCGAGGTTAATGAGCCATTAGGAGGCAGTGACCAAAACATGGTCAGGTTTAATCTACAATTGGAGAGGGAGCAGAGTAGATCGGAAGTGTCTGTGTTGCAGTTGAATAAAGGTGACTATGGGGCCATGAGGGAGGAGCTGGCCAAAGTTGACTGGAAAGATACACCAGCAGGGATAACAGTGGAACAACAATGACAGGTGTTTCTAGGAATAAATCAGAAGGTGCAAGATCAGTTCATTCCTAGAAGGAAGAAAGATTCCAAGGGGAGAAAGTACGATCATGGCTGACAAGGGACGTCAGGGCACAGTATAAAAATTAATGCGAAGAAGTACAACTTAGCAAAGATGAGCAGGAAGCTAGAGGATTGGGTAATGTTTAAAGAACAACAGAAGATAACCAAAAAGACAATACGGGGAGAAAAGATGAGGTACGAAGGTAAGCTAGCCAAGAAAATAAAGCAGGATAGTAAAAGCTTCTTTAGGTATGTGAAGAGGAAAACATTAGTTAAGACCAAAGTTGGACCCTTGAAGACCAAAAAAGGTGAATTTATTATGGGGAACAAGGAAATGGCAGATGAGTTGAACAGGTACGTTGGATCTGTCTTCACTAAGGAGGACACAAACAATCTTCCTGATATAGTAGTGGCCAGAGGATCTGGGGTGACAGAGGTACTGAACGAAATCCCCATTAGGCAGGAAATGGTGTTGGATAGACTGATGGGACTGAAGGCTGATAAATCCCCAGGGCCTGATGGTCTGCATCCCAGGCAACTTAAGGAAGTGGCTCTAGAAATCGTGGATGCATTGGTGTTAATTTTCCAATGTTCTATAGACTCAGGATCAGTTCCTGTAGATTGGAGGGTAGCTAATGTTATCCCACTTTTTAAGAAAGGCGGGAGAGAGAAAACAGGGAATTATAGACCAGTTAGCCTGACATCGGTGGTGGGGAAGATGCTGGAGTTATTTATAAAAGATGAGATAGCCGCACATTTGGATAGCAGTAACAGGATTGGTCCGTCAGCATAGATTTACAAAGGAGAAATCATGCTTGACTAATCTTCTGGAATTTTTTGAAGAAAATGGACAAGGGAGAGCCAGTGGATGTAGTGTACCTGGACTTTCAGAAAGCATTTGATAAGGTCCCACATAGGAGATTAGTGGGCAAAATTAGGGCACGGTATTGGGGGTAGAGTGCTGACATTGATAGAGAAGTGGTTGGCAGACAGGAAACAAAGAGTAGGGATTAACGGGTCCCTTTCAGAATGGCAGGCAGTGACTAGTGGGGTACTGCAATGCTTGGTGCTGGGACCGCAGCTATTTACAATATACATCAATGATTTGGATGAAGGGATTCAAAGTAACATTAGCAAATTTGCAGATGACACAAAGCTGGGTGGCAGTGTGAACTGTGAGGAAGATGCTATGAGAATGCAGGGCGACTTGGACAGGTTGGGAAAGTGGGCAGATGCATGGCAGATGAAGTTTAATGTGGATAAATGTGAGGTTATCCACTTTGGTAGCAAAAACAGGAAGGCAGGTTACTATCTAAATGGCGTGAAGTTGGGAAAAGGGGAAGTATAACGGGATCTGGGGGTCCTTGAACATCAGTCTATGAAAGTAAGCATGCAGGTACAGCAGGCAGAGAAGAAAGCGAATGGCATGTTGGCCTTTATAACAAGAGGAATCGAATATAGTAGCAAAGAGGTCCTTCTGCAGTTGTCAGAGCACTAGTGTGCAGTTTTGGTCCCCTAATTTAAGGAAGGACATTCTTTCTATTGAAGGAGTGCAGCGTAGGTTTACAAGGTTAGTTCCCGGGATGGCGGGACTGTCATATGCTGAGAGAATGGAGCAGCTGGGCTTGTACACTCTGGAGTTTAGAAGGATGAGAGGGAATCTCATTGAAACATATATGATTGTTAAGGGCTTGGACACACTAGAGGCAGGAAACATGTTCCCGATGTTGGGGGAGTCCAGACCCAGGGGCCACAGTTTAAGAATAAGGAGTAAGCCATTTAGAACGGAGACGAGGAAACACTTATTCTCACAGAGAGTGGTGAGTATGTGGAATTCTCTGCCTCAGAGGGCGGTGGAGGCAGGTTCTCTGGATGCTTTCAAGTGAGAGCTAGATAGAAATTTTAAAAATAGCGATGTCAGGGGATATGGGGAGAAGTCAGGAACGGGATACTGATTGGGGATGATCAGCCATGATCACATTGAATGGCGGTGCTGGCTCGAAGGGCCGATTGGCCTACTCCTGCACCTATTGTCTATTGTGGGGGAGGGGAGGTGGGTGTGGGAGGGGAGGGGGTGTGTGGGGGGAGGGGAGTGTGTGGGGGAGGGGGGGGTGTGGGCTGGCAGGGGGTGTGTGTGGAGGGAGGGGGTGTGGCGAGAGGGGTGTGTGGAGGGTAGGGGGGTATGCTTGTGTAAGCGTTCTGGCGTGAAAATCAGCTAGCTCATAGTTTTCGCAGACAGTGACAGTTCTCACCAAAGTTATAGCAGGATCATGAACAAGCTTCCTTCTTATTTTGTCGTTAATAAGACCGCACACGAATCTGTCTCTAATAGGTTCATCCCAAAGCTCGCCAAATCTACAGCTTCCAACTGCTTTTTTAATGGCACACACAAATGATTCAATGGTCTCACCCTCATTCTGATTATGTTAGAAGAATTTCACCTGCTCAATGAGAGGACTGGCTTGAGGGTCACATAGCTGTCAAAACGTTATTTTAATGGTCGTCCGCCGATTCAGCAGGGGTCACCACCATCGGCAGGTTGATGAGTAATTTCTTCTGCATACACAATCTGCTCTGCACGTTCATAAGCTTCATCTCTTGCGAGGTTGAGGTGCATGTTAGCACGTGCATAAGCCGGCTTATCATTGAGAGATGCAGCAATGAAAACATTATACTGTCATTCGAAGACGCACCAATGCTCTCCAATTTTGCTATTGAAGACTAGAGGTTCCGGCTTCCGGAAGGCTTCAGCCATCTAAAAATAGCAGCCAAAGTCGATCCGAAGTTTACTTCTGATGCTGTGTGTAAAGTACTGATATAACTGAGTCATAGAACTTCATAATAAGTACTTTAATAAGAATACATACAGAGACCATAAAGACAGGTATTGTAAGCTCAAAGTCGTAGCTCAAGCAGCAAGTATGATTGCTTACATTCCGCAGGATGGCATGGTGGAAACCGACATGGATTGGGGATCGGGTCCTAAATATCGAAACCAGACATGGATCAAATCAGTAATAACTGTGGTGCCTCCCATATCGCTAAAAAGGAGAAATGCCCCGCTTTTGGCCAAATTAGCTATGGCTGTAAAAGGCACAACCATTTTTGGAGATGGGAGGGGGATATCTGGGCAGGGTTGGGTGTGGGCGGGAGGGGTGTCTAAGGGGGTGGGGGGAGGGGTGTGTGTGGGAGGGAGGGAGGGGGATGTGGTGTGTCAGTGGTGGGGGGGGAGGGGTGTGTTGGGGGGGGAGGGGGTGTGTTGGGAGAGAGCTCAGAGAAAAGATTCGGGGATAGCCATGGGGAGAGGGGGGTATCATAGGAGAGGGGAGTAGCCAGCGAGGGGGGCCAGACGGGAAGGGGCTGGAGCTGGCTACTCTCCTCCATCATATTCTCCACTTTCCGTTTGGCCGACATCTCCGGCTCTACGCCGCTTCCGGTCCATCTGACAATTGTGTCCGGTTGGAGACCTCCGCCAGCCACAGCGGAGCGTCACTATGCTGCAGTAAAGACGCCGAGCGGCGCGCAGGAAGGGGTGTCACCGACGTCCTGACTGACAGGAGAGGAGACCAATCGGCGTGTCGCTGACTGACAGGAGAGGAGAGCAATCTGCACATGTGCAGTTTTAAAGTTTTTAAACCTTAATAACATTTAAACTATACCATCGATCGGAACAAAACTTGTTGCACTTGAGCGTAGGATAATGTTGAGTAAGGTGGCGGAAAATCATAGCGCTATCGTGTACAGTTTTTGCGCAAATAGAAAAACCACACAAACCGGAAGAGCACAAGATCAGAGTTTTAGTTATGTACTAGACCAAGTGCAGACCCGTTGGGTCTGCTCCCCCAACGCAGCCGTTCCCTAATTGTAGCCCCCACGGGAGACATGGTCCTCCAACTCAAGCTACTCAGGAATCAGCAGTGCGGCTGTATTTAAATGGCATCTTTGAGGCGAGATGCGGGCGCCAGCAGCCGTTATGGTCACTGGCCAGCAGGAGGCGACAAAATGAGTGAATGGGGACAAGGAGAAGGATTTGATTAAAAAAGTGTACATAAACACGACAAAATTTAATGAGGAGTGGATACTTGGAATGAAAAGTGAAATCTCTACCGAAATGGAAAAAATCAGGGCGTTTGTGGGTCGGGTGTTGTCGTGGCAACGAATCAAAGGCTGGCAGCCACAAGTCAGAAACACACACAGCCACACAGCCAGACACACACACAGTTTTATATATATATATATAGATATAGATAGATAGATGTCATGTCCGATTAACCCAACTAATTTTATTTTATGGAGATAACAAGGCTAGTGTGCGTAGAACATTAATCTGCAAGGTTTCGATAATTTCCACCAGGTACATTGCTTGCAGGATCCAAGGTTAGTTCCAAACTGGTTCAGTAGCAGAAAGCGAAGGCTCGTGACCGACTAGAATTTTAATGAACAGAAGCAGAAAGCAGTACATTTCCACTGAGTTTAGTGCTATATTCTTTACTCTGTGTGGTATCTTTAGATTTGATTTAAGGGCCTGAAGATGGTACCAGAGTCCAAAGAGTGTTGGTAATCTTCAACTCATTGCTTGAAAGGGTGCTAGAGGCAGAAAACTTCAAGATGTTTGAAGTGCAGCTGAACAAACACAAAGAGCCATAACTTAAACCTACATGGATTCTGTAGGACAAATTACTTTGTCAGTGATGTACCTTGTTCCCCCTTATTTCTGACCAAAATTAATATTTTTGAAAGCAGACACTACATACAATTTGTAAAACAAGTCCAAGCATCAATTATTAACCCTTAATTAGAGTTTCAAGGTTTGCCACTCTAGTTTCAACAAGAATAACTGCTCACTTCTGCATTATTTCTGCAGCTATTAATCAGTTTAACAGCTCCCCCACTTCTACCTTTGATATTCTCGGCCACATGAACATCATTAATTTATTTCATGACAGTTGAGCTCTTGATATGACCGCAGTTTGTTCTCACATGTTATGGAATGGAGACTTGAAAATATTAGTTGTACTGTTTTAATTCCCTTTATCTTTAAACCCGAAGATCTCGTGGACTTGATTGTCATTAAGATTAGAATTTGTTTAACTGCTTCTTTCATTTTCTTCCCTTCAAGCATGCCCAGTTTGAACCCTTAACCCACAGTCCTCCCATCTTGCATCTTTCCCAACTACCCTTGATTAGACTTTAAACTGGTGTCTTGACTGCTCCCTGAGGTGAATCTGAAATATCCCCAAACATTTTTTAAAGGAAAAAAAAAATTCTAAGCCAAAATCCACTCTGTATTCACTAAAATAAGTGATCTGATCACATGCCTTGTTATTGATTGAAGGAATTTGTGGAGTACATTTGGAAAATAGTGTAAGAATAGTTGTCAAATAATGCACTTTAAACAGAATATATGGAAAGAAAAATGGGTAAAAGATACAACAAAAATAACTTTTTTTTTAAGCTTAATTTACTAAAATAGGAAGGAATGGAATTCTACTACACAAAAGCTAATTTTCAGTGCTGGAGAGATGTTTTGGGCAGTTATTAAGACTTACTATATTGCTAAATATTTGCACTCCAGTGAATGTACATTATAATAGTGGCAAATTCTCTATTGTTCACTCTGAGCCAATCAAGCCAAGAAGACTCACATTATGTAGCTTTCATCTCAGTACCATTGAGCTACATACATGTGAGTCTTCCTATCCTATCTTGATTGACGAACAGAGAAAAATAGAGAATTTGCCACTATTATAATGTGCGTTCAATGGTATGCAAATATTTAGCAATATAGTAAATCCTCCCATTTCTCACAGAGAGTCTGTGGAATTCTCTGCCTCAGAGGGTGGTGGAGGCAGGTTCTCTGGATGCTTTCAAGAGAGAGCTAGATAGCAGAGTCAGGGAATATGGGGAGAAGGCAGGAACGGGGTACTGATTGGGGATGATCAGCCATGATCACATTGAATGGCGGTGCTGGCTCGAAGGGCCGAATGGCCTACTCCTGCACCTATTGTCTATTGTCTATACATCAACATCTGCAGTTCTTTATTATTACATTCTGAATTTCAAATTGGTGGCAGAGGTCAAAAATTAGTTTGGACAATTTCAGGAATAAGTTTCAGTGAAATTATAACCCAAGGAAAACTCTGAATCATGTATCAGCAATCAATGTTTAATGTTTAATGCGATTTTTGCACTTAAATTGCTACATATACTTGTAAAATGTAACATCAAATGTGAAGAAACTTGAGACTAACGACCACGGGAAAAAGTTGAGTAAGATTCTGCAAATATTTCCGCGTTATTGTGTACAGTTTTGGCGCAGTTCCTTGATCTCACAGACAGACTGACAGACTGACAAACAAGACAAGATTTTTAATAGTATACTAGACCAAGTGGGACCCGTTGGGCCCCGTCCCCCAACGCAATAATCCACCACTCACCCGTTCCCCGAATGCAACCCGTTTCCACCACTCACCCGTTCACCCAAGGAAACCTGAACCCCCAACGTAATAATCCACCACTTACACATAGTCCCCACGTGAGGCCTGGTCCCCCAACGCAACCCGTTCCCCAATGTAAGATTTAACCACTCACCCATTAGGTCCCTGTGACACGGGAGGCCTGGACCCCAATGCAACCTGTTACCCAATGTAAGATTCCACCACTCACACGTTCCCCCAACATAACCCAATCCCCCAATGCAATATTCCATCACTCACCCATAGCCCTCAAATGTGCTTTTTAAACTTTAAAAAAAAATGCAATTGCACTAAGATTTAATGTGTTGTAAGTGCCACTGACAAGGCCACCTCTTGGTATCCAAATCTAATTATTAAACTTTGCTGTGCTAGGTTAGGCTGGCAGATGTTTCTCCTTTGTTATCCAAATATAATCATTAATCTTTGTTGTGCTGTGTTAGGCTGTCAGATTATTTCCCTGAAGGACATTTGATGTGAAGGACTCAGTGTTCTGGGATAGAAACATTGTAGCCGGAAGGGGATTGTGACGTCATAACTGCCTAACTGCCAGTGCAGATTTGAAGAAATCCAACTTTTAAATGTTAAATCTCCCCCACTACGTCCTTCTCCTTACAACAGAGATCATCAGCAGAGAGCAGCAGAGATCACATTGTGATGTCATTTTTGGTTTTTGGAATGTTCACTGCAGCGTGTGCCTGAGATCTCGTGATGTCATTTTTGGTTTTCAGAATCTTCATGGCAGCTTGTGTAAATGAGATCCCATTGTGATTGGATGACTGTGAGATGGCATTGTGACATCATCACTGGAAGCTGCTGGAAGAGTCTCCCTGTCAAAGGCAGTTATTTTTTTCAAAGTTGGCTTTTTAAAAAATCTTTAAATATCAATAACTTTTGAAATATAACATCAATTCTGAAGGAAACTTGATCAGATCGACGAAGAGAAACATCTGAGTAAGGTACTGCAAAAATGTCAGCGCTACTACGAACCGTTTTGGCAAATATACAATAACGCGTACACATACACATATACAAGAGTAGTATATAGATAAATAGATGGACCAAATGTGGGCAGGTGGGACAAGTGTACCTGGGGCATCTTGGTCGGCATGGGCAAATTGGGCTGAAGGCCTGTTTCCTTGCTGTATGACTCTATGTCTCCCTAAAGGCTTTGGATTTGAACATCAGAGGCTTGTTCGCTTCATAGAGTTATACAGCACAGAAACAGATCCTTTGGCCCAACCTGTGCATGCTGACAAGAATGCCTGTCTATGCTAATCCTGTGCCTGCATTTGGGCCATATCCCTCTATATCTTTCACATCCATGATTCGGTCAAAATGTATTTAAATGTTGTAATTTCAAGATGTGGTAGCTAATTACTCATCTGTATGGGAGAGGAAAATAGATACATTTTAAAAAACTTCTTTTCATCTAGTTCTTCCTAACATTAACAACCAATTGCTTAAATTATTTGTAATAATTTGGTTAGACGATTGTTTGCGATTTTGGCAACTCATAAGCAGTGCAGTGGATTGGAGCTCATTATGGACACCAGTAATAACATTATTATTTAAGTTTATACGTTTATTGATTCAACCTCATAAATGGGGCCATTTTTTGGCTGTTAATTTGATTGACCACACAGAGGCAATCCAAGTGTTTGTCCTAAATGGTGGACAGTTAAGTGTTTAACTAAAGAATTGGAAGTGACATGGTTAAAAAAAAAAAAAGCAGTGAGTTAGTATTCATCATCCATCATCTAGGATGGTGGGTACATAATTAATAATTTAATCTATGGATAGAAATATACCCTACAAATGGGTCATGGAATAGAACATTGGAAAAAGGACTATGGAGACTGTTTATTGAAGAAGCCAGTGCAGACCCAGTGGCTTGCGTTTTGCAGGAAAGCATCACTATTTACTTATGTAACTACCGTTGAGTTGAGACATGGAAATCAAGAGAGTTGCTCTGCTCCTCTAGAAGTTTGTTACATGGATATCTCGCCAATGTACTTATCATTGAACACATGTTAAAGTGTGATATTTTGGTACTTGCATGTTTGTCTATTCCAATGTGAGCAAGCTTTGATTCGTGCCCAAAATTCTCCAGACTGAAAATTTAATTCCTTCAGATTTGAAGCATTTTATTATGAAGTAATTAAAAAAAAATTTTTACAATATTTTAACTATACTTTTGCTATTTTGTTTGAAATGTGTTTTAGATTTAACTGAACTTTCTAGTTAACATTCTGTTGGCCTCATTGAGTATATATTTTTTTCAATTACATTGTTAGTAATGACACAGGAGACTAGAGATTGTGTTACCAAATTCTAAAATGGTGAGCTATGTCACCCAATTTGAGATTCCTGACAATACCATTAGGTTTTCCTGTGTTATGATATGTCATAGCAGTTTTGGTATGTGTTACTATACTGCTCAATTACAGATTTTGCATTATCACATTTAACTGTATAGCTGCAACCTCAACAACCAGCCCTTAAAATGACCTACAATGATGCAGCAGCACTCGTTCAGCCTGTGGGAAGACTGAATGATTAAAACTGAAATAAAAAGGGATTTTGCAGTGACTGGACTGTACACGAGTGGTTTTCGAGACCATGGGGGTTGGACAGGCTCTTAAGCAGCTGAAGATGTGTTCATTGTCCATGGAGACCAGGAAGATAATCAGAGCTACAACTCCAGCAGAAGGTTGTTATGAAGCATACTTAAGACCACGAACCACAGACTTAGTAAGCTTCCATTTTGGGAAAAACTGTTTAAAGTTTACTTTAGAGATACAGAGGTGGGTGGAGGGAGGAGGTAGTGGATGGTGGTGTAGATGTGTCATTATTCTCCTTTTTAAAACGAGCATAATGAATTGAAGCCATCCGGAAACGTCATAGCCACTTTATGCTACCCGAAAATATTAAACTGCACATTTATGTCAACTTGTGTCATGAGGCTGTCTCAATTAATTTCCATGCCAGGTTGATTGTCTTAATGAAATAATTCCTCCGTGGGAGGTTTCTACATTAAAATGGTTCGGAATCCTAAGTAATGTACAAACACCCATAGAAAGCGTTGCATCGACTTTAAAAAACCGGTTGACTGACTACTGACCGCAAAGTTAGATTCCGGTAGAAACAAGAAACGACAGGCGCTGGTTTACACAACAGATGCTGGGGTAACTACGCGGCTCAGGGATAAATGACCCTTCTTCCATTGTCGTTTAATCCTATTGGACGTCCTTTATT
Source organism: Amblyraja radiata (assembly GCF_010909765.2). Taxonomy (NCBI): domain Eukaryota; kingdom Metazoa; phylum Chordata; class Chondrichthyes; order Rajiformes; family Rajidae; genus Amblyraja; species Amblyraja radiata. Next base: position 31,284,435 of record NC_045965.1, read on the forward strand.
TTGTTCATCTTGGGAGTTTTTTTTAGTTTTGATTAAAGCTCGGAAACAGGCCCTTCGGACCGCACCGACCAGCGATACACACACACACACACTAGCCAATTAACTGGTACGGCTTTGGAGTGTGGGAGGAAACCGAAGATCTCCGCGAAACCCCACGCAGGTCACAGGGAGATGTAGAAACTCCCGTACAGGCAGCGCCCTTGGTCAGGATTGAACCCAGGTCTCCGGCCGGCGCCGTAAAGCAGCAACTCTACCGCTCTGTCCCAGCTCCTCTATAATCATTCGGTTGCTTTATAAAAGGAAACACCAAAGGGAAACACTGCTCTGCTATAAGATCTTTGCTGCTCAGGTTCTGAGCCAATAGTAATGTAACGGCGGCACCTCCCAGAGATGTTACAGGGTAAGAGCGTCCGCTCTTATGACGTGAGTGGGTTGGCCTATGCCGTCCTGTACCGTCCCACTGAAAGGCAGCAGGTTGCATTCAGCGAGTTGTTGGCCAGAAGCAAAGATCTTAGAGCTGGAAGATCTTTGGCCAGAAGGGAACGGCAAGAATGTTTGCTGGGGACAAGGAACGCGATCTGTTGAGCGGTTTTCAACCCCCTTTTGAACATTTTTCCACCCAGGCTCTTCACGTGGGGCAGGATGCCGAACAGTGGACCTCGATGGCAGTTGTGCCCCCGATTTCCCTGTCAACCACTTTTAAGCAGGTTGCACCAGGGAAGCATGCGGTGAGTGTTTAATGCACGTCAGTGTAGACAGGGTGTAACGTAGAGTGTGTGTCTGATGCGCACGTGGCCTATTTTTCTGCCAATTTCCAGATTTCTGGCTGGAAACCGGTTCTTGTGTTGCACCATCCATGTACACAACACAATTCAGAACATTATACAAGTTTAAATAGCACCTCATTTTACTTGCATAGAAGCTGCCTCACCCGCTGAGTTTCTCCAGCATTTTGTCTACCTTTCATTTTACTTACAACTACGTTTCATCAAAGGTACAAGTGCAAGATTGCCAGAAGGTTAATTTGCACGTTTATATGGCCGCAGTGAAGGCAAATTCAATGTAGGCATTCATTTCGACGGTACTAGATTATAAAAGCAAAATGTGAATTATAAAACGCTGCTGAAGCCACATTTGGAAAACTGAGCAGTTTTGGACTACCATAACCGAGGAGAAAGTTCTGATTTTGAGGAGGTCCAGAGGAGGTTAACGAGAATGATCCCAGTGATGATTGGGTTAACGTATGAGCCGAGTTTGAAGGCTCTGGATCTCTACATGCTGGAGTTTAGAAGAATAAGGGAGAGGAGATCTCATTGAAACCTACTGGATAATGAAAGGCCTAGATAGAGTGGATGTGGAAGGGATGTTTTTAGTAAAGGGCCTGTCCTACTTTCCCGAGTTATTCACAAACTCTCCTGAGTTATTCACGAATTCTCCCGTGTTTTCAAACTCGCAGAATGTTAGTAACATAGAAACATAGAAATTAGGTGCAGGAGTAGGCCATTCGGCCCTTCGAGCCTGCACCGCCATTCAATATGATCATGGCTGATCATCCAACTCAGTATCCCGTACCTGCCTTCTCTCCATACCCTCTGATCCCCTTAGCCACAAGGGCCACATCTAACTCCCTCTTAAATATAGCCAATGAACTGGCCTCGACTACCCTCTGTGGCAGGGAGTTCCAGAGATTCACCACTCTGTGTGTGAAAAAAGTTCTTCTCATCTCGGTTTTAAAGGATTGCCCCCTTATCCTTAAGCTGTGACCCCTTGTCCTGGACTTCCCCAACATCGGGAGCAATCTTCCTGCATCTAGCCTGTCCAACCCCTTAAGAAATTTGTAAGTTTCTATAAGATCCCCTCTCAATCTCCTAAATTCTAGAGAGTATAAACCAAGTCTATCCAGTCTTTCTTCATAAGACAGTCCTGACATCCCAGGAATCAGTCTGGTGAACCTTCTCTGCACTCCCTCTATGGCAATAATGTCCTTCCTCAGATTTGGAGACCAAAACTGTACGCAATACTCCAGGTGTGGTCTCACCAAGACCCTGTACAACTGCAGTAGAACCTCCCTGCTCCTATACTCAAATCCTTTTGCTATGAAAGCTAACATACCATTCGCTTTCTTCACTGCCTGCTGCACCTGCATGCCCACTTTCAATGACTGGTGTACCATGACACCCAGGTCTCGCTGCATCTCCCCTTTTCCTAGTCGGCCACCATTTAGATAATAGTCTGCTTTCTTGTTTTTGCCACCAAAATGGATAACCTCACATTTATCCACATTATACTGCATCTGCCAAACATTTGCCCACTCACCCAGCCTATCCAAGTCACCTTGCAGTCTCCTAGCATCCTCCTCACAGCTAACACTGCCCCCCAGCTTAGTGTCATCCGTAAACTTGGAGATATTGCCTTCAATTCCCTCATCCAGATCATTAATATATATTGTAAATAGCTGGGGTCCCAGCATTGGTCCCAACGTGTCCGTAGGAGGCCGTAGGAATCTGTGGATATATCGTAGCGGCTCGTTATGCCCGCCGTAGGTACTCGGGGCTATTTTTTTACTTGTGGACATTTTTCATCATGCTGAACAAACGTCCCGACTTACCTGATGCTCTGAGTACCTACGGCTGGAGAGTCTACAACCCGAGCGCACAGTCTCAGAATAAAATTGGAAACCTTTTCAAATGGAGATGAGGTGGAATTTCTTTAGCTGGAGGGTGGTGAATCTGAATCTGGAATTATTTGCCGTGGAGGGCGACATTAGGTATTTTTAAAGTGTAGTTTGATAGGTTCTTGATTAGGAAGGGGGTTACAGGGAGAAGGCAGGAGAATGGCTTTGAGAGGAAATAATAGATCAGCTATGAATGAATGGTAGAGTTAACTTGATGGGCTGAATGGCCTAATTCTGCTCCTATGTCTTATGTGGGCTAAAGGGCCTGTTTCTATGCTGTTTGTTGTTTGTTTGAAGTTGTGTTTAATAGTCTGATGGCTGTGGGGAAGCAGCTGTTCCTGAACCTGGATGTTGCAGATTTCAGGCTCCTGTACCTTCTACCTGATGGCAGCGGAGAGATGAGTGTGTGGCCAGGATGGTCTGGGTACTTGATGATGCTGGCAGCCTTCTTGAGGCAGCGATTGCGATAGATCCCCTTGATAGTAGGGAGGTTGGAGCCGATGATGGACTGGGCAGTGTTCACAACTTTCTGCAGCCTTTTCCGCTCCTGGACATTCGGGTTGCCGTACCAAGCCTCGATGCAACCGGTCAGCATACTCTCTACTGTGCACCTGTAGAAGTTCAAGAGAGTCCTCCTTGACACACCTACTCTCCGTAATCTTCTCAGGAAGTAGAGGCGCTGATGTGCTTTCTTTATGATTGCATCAGTGTTCTGGGACCAGGAGAGATCTTCGGAAATATACACGCCAGGAATTTGAAGTTCTTGACCCTTTCCACCATCGACCCGTTGATATAAACGGGACTGTGGGTCCCCATCCTACCTCTTCCGAAGTCCATAATCAGTTCCTTGGTTTTGCTGGTGTTGAGAGCCAGGTTATTGTGCTGGCACCATTTGGTCAATCGGTCGATCTCATTTCTATAATCTGACTCGTCCCCATCAGTGATACATCCCACAACAGTGGTGTCGTCGGCGAACTTGATGATGGAGTTTGCACTATGTCCAGCTACGCAGTCATGAGTATAGAGTGAGCAGGCCCCCTGCTCCCGTGCTGATTGCTATCGAGGATGACACATTTCCAACAATAGTCTGTGAATGAGGAAGCCGAGGATCCAATTGCAGATGGATGCACAGAGACCCAGTTCTGAGAGCTTGGTAACCAGCTTGGAGGGGATGACGGTATTAAATGCCGAGTTGTAGTCATTGAATAACAGCCTGACACACGAGTTTTTGTTATCCAAGTGGTCCAGAGCGGAGTGGAGAGCCAGTGAGATCACATCCATCGTTGATCTGTTGTGGCGGCAAGCGAACTGCAGTGGGTCCAGGTTTTTGTCGAGGTATGAGTTGATTTGCACCATGATCAGCCTCTCAAAGCACTTCATCACCACAGATGTTAGTGCCACTGGTCGATAGTCATTGAGGCACGTCACCTTACTCTTCTTGGGCACCTGTATTATTGATGCCCTTTTAAAGCTGGTGGGAACCTCAGACCTCAGAAGCGAGAGGTTGAAAATGTCCGTAAAAACTCCAGCCAGTTGGTCCGCACAGGTTTTTAAAACACATCCTGGTATACCATCAGGTCCAGGCGTTTTCCGAGGGTTCACCCCTCTGAAGGATCTTCTGATGTTGGTCGGTACACAAAATTGCTGGGGAAACTCAGCAGGTGCAGCAGCATCTATGGAGCGAAGGAAATAGGCGACGTTTCGGGCCGAAACCCTTCTGATGTTGGTCTCTGTGACTATGACCGAAATACCATCACGGCGAATGGGGGCTCGGGAAGGCACATCAGTGTTCTCCCTATAAGAGCACCAGGCATGTTCCGTGAGAATTACTCAGGGTAGGTAGTCAGTCGGCTTTAAAAAAAAATCTTAAACCACACATGCGCAGATTGTACTCTCCGTAAGCTGTCAGTCTACTTTTATGAAGTCTTCAAAAGCCATATCTCTTAATAAAGTACCATATTTCCCGGCAATGAAAACACACCCCCATTCAGAGTCGCTAAATTTTGAAAGAAGGCTGGTGGGACACAGAATTTCTCATGCTCAAAAAAATAAAAATAAAGAAAGCAATTTACCCAAGGCTTCCAAATCTCCTTCATTCTGAATTACTGAATGGGTGGGGGGTGGAGGGTGACGGCAGGTGAAGAGATGGTGGGAAAAACGGGAGCACACCGGGACAAGTTGAATCAGTTGTGATCTTATTGAATGACAATACTTGTTCAAGGGACCAATTGTGGGGAGAGTTCCTTTCACAGCCTGGTCAGGCGTAAAGTTGCGGGGAGGACAGGAGCATTGAGAAGGAAGCGGTCGGGGATCATGCCAGTAACTCACCGCTCCGGGTGCGGAGCCACCGCATTTTGGCCGGGGAGGGAAGTAACAGCGAGCGGCTGCTGGGACCGGACCGCGGACGCCACCTCAGCACCTTCTGCCGGCCCACTCACCTCTGGCAGTGTTCTCCGTCTGAACATCTCTCACCTGCCGCTCGCCGGCTTCGCTCATGTCAGCCGCTTCCCGCAAATCCTTAAATTCCGACAGCCGAGTAACTTCAATTGGTCGCTTGATCACGCTGTTGGAATTTAAGGATTTGCGGGAAGCGGCAGAAGGAGCTGTGGTGGCGGCCGCTTGCTGCCACCCGAGCTGTCCGGTGCCGGCGGCCGCTCGGAGCCACCCAAGCTACTTCTCCCCCGGCCACAATGCGGTGGCACCATGCCTGGAGAGTTGCGGCAAGTGAGTTGCTGGCATGATCCCCGACCTCCTCCTTCTCCCCTCCCCAGCGGCGCTGTCCTTTTACATCCGTTTCCCGTCAGCTGCCAGCAATGAGGGATAGACTTGGCTATCCCTCAGTACAACAATATCGTTCTTGATGTGGCTGTACTGAGGGATAGCCAAGTCTATCTTGGCTAACAACCTTCCAACTTCGGCTTCCAAGACACATGTAAATTTTCCTGCCTTATTTTGGGGTAAAAAATAGCGTCTTCATTGCCGGGAAATACGGTATTTAAAAACATATAGCACCAAGAAATCTACTTACCACATCATTTGTACACAAACTCCATTCTTCTCTCCTTGTTTTTTTCAGATACTCTTAAGATAATGTTAAAGACAATCCATGTTTGAAAAACCCGCCTAGAAACTTGCGCTGCGCATGCGCAGTACTGCAAAGGCAGAATTTCAACTGGCTTCAGTCCCCTGGAAATTGACGGCTTGAAGCATCGCCGATGGCATGTGGGCTGCACAGACCTTCGCGTGTTACATGCACTGCGGATGAAAGGCACGGAGAATTATGCCTACCTAAGAGATCGATCTCTTAGGTAGGCATTATTCTCCCATGCCTTTACTATTTATATTTACTAATTACCATTTTATAATTTTAGTCAGGGTAGGCAGTGCCTACCTTGCCTACCATGACGGCACGTGCCTGAAGAACACTTAGGGAATCTGTGTTCTGTGGAGCGCTGATGTCATTTTATAGCTGTTACTCTTGCAAAAAAACTGCAGAGAGGTGTTACCCTGTTACATTGCGTGTTTGATACAAGAAAGACCAGTTGCTGGAGAAGCATTTATTTAGTTTGAAACAAGCTTCAAAGGATAATGACTAATATTGGTAGTGTTCACTGCATTTGGACTAAAACTGTAGACTAAAGAAACTTGTGATGTTGCTTTTGTTCCTTTTTGAAGGGTATATGCCAGAGGATTATGTTGCTTCATTTGCAAAGGCTTATTTTGTGAATCTATTGTCCAGTTAAAGTGTCTGATTCTGGACTTTTCTACAGGGCTTTGAATATAGCCGCAGTGGAAATCCTACACGGAACTGTTTGGAGAAGGCTGTTGCAGCACTTGATGGAGCAAAATACTGTAAGTCATAGAACTTACTATTTCGATTTATTGTTTTTGCTGCAATGCCTGAAGGGGAGGATATTAATGCATAAAAGAAGGATTTTCCTGCTGCTTTCAAGTCTTTTTTCTGTCAGTGCTAGGTGAAGGGTGACATTGGCCTCATTAGCATGGGTTCTCTTTTTTGCTTGCATCATCTAAAAAAATGTTGTTGTGTATATGTAAAATAAAGCATATGTTTTGGTAACGTATTAAGGGGACTAATGGCAGAAGTATGTTGACGATAAACAATAGGTGCAGGAGTAGGCCATTCGGCCCTTCGAGCCAGCACCACCATTCAATGTGATCATTGCTGATCATCCACAATCAGTACCCCGTTCCTGCCTTCTCATAGGAAGAGGGGGGGAGTGGAAAGCAGAAAAGGGTGTGGAGGAGAAGATGTAACAGGCAGTGGGATAGTATTGAAGCTGGCAGAACTATGGAAGAATGTTGAGTTAGGTGTGATGGCTGGTGAGGTGAAAGACAAAAAGAGACTCCATCATTATTTTGTCTGAGGTTGAGGAGGGGTGAAAGCAAATATGCGGGAAATATGAGATGCAGGTAAGGGCATCGGCGATCAGAGTGGGGGGGGTTCTGCGGCATAAAAATGAAAGGGACACCTCTGATGTCTTGGAGTGGAATTTCCCATCTCGAGAATGGATGAGGCAGAGAAACTGGGAGAAAGGAATGGCATCATTACAAGGCACAGAGGAGGTCTAGTCGGAGGGGAAGTTAGTGGGTTTATAGTAAATGTCCGTGCATAATTTGTCTCCGAAGATGGAGAAAGATCAGTGAGAGTTCTCAGAAATGGATCAAATGAGGGTCAGATTGAAGGGTCAAAATTCCTCACGGGTGAGGAGGCTGCACCAGTGTGGTCATTAATGTAGAATGGTCCACATAGTGAACAAAGCGGCAGGCATAACTAGGACCCATATGAATACTATGTCTTCGATTTGTAAAACGTGGGAGAAGTCAAAAAGGAGATAAGTTGTTGAGGTTAAATTTCTATAACATGGATCCAACTATTTACTCTCTGCTAACATGTTCCTCCACCTGGCCAGTTCTGGAGCAAAATGTTGGCAGAGAGAGCACTTGGTTGGATTCATATTCTCGAAAGAAATAGAGAGCCCTAAGGACCGTTGCTGAAGGGGATTGGAAGTGTATGGGGTCCATGCTGAACATGAAATGTTGAGGGGGTGGGGAATTGGAAGTTGAAATGATAGAGCACATGCAAGATGTCTAGAAATAGTGGACGCATTAGTGATAATTTTTCAAAACGTAACCCCACTTTTTAAGAAGGGAGAGAGAAAATGGGGAATTACAGACCAGTTAGTCTAACATCGGTAGTGGGGAAACTGCTAGAGTCAGTTATTAAAGATGCGATAGCAGCACATTTGGAAAGTGGTGAAATCATTGGACAAAGTCAGCATGGATTTACGAAAGGTAAATCATGTCTGACGAATCTTATAGAATTTTTCGAGGATGTAACTAGTAGAGTGGATAGGGGAGAACCAGTGGATGTGTTGTATCTGGACTTTCAGAAGGCTTTCGACAAGGTCCTATAAGAGATTAGTATACAAACTTAAAGCACACGGTATTGGGGGTTCAGTATTGATGTGGATAGAGAACTGGCTGGCAAACAGGAAGCAAAGAGTAGGAGTAAACGGGTCCTTTTCACAATGGCAGGCAGTGACTAGTGGGGTACCGCAAGGCTCGGTGCTGGGACCCCAGCTATTTACAATATATACTAGACTAAGTGGGACCCGTTGGGTCCCAGCATCACACGGGAGGGCTGGACACCCAACACAATATTCCACCTCTCCACCAATTCCAATATTGCTGGCCAGTGGGGGAGGGGGGGACTTTTTGTTGCGCTAGTATGAGTGTTGGGGGCCGAAGGTACTGATTTCCAGAGGGCTAATATGGAATTTGTGGGCCAAATGGATTTTTGGGCTGGCAGCACAGTCACTGAGGGCTGGCAACTCAGTCACTGAGGCCTGGCAGTACAATCACTCGGACCTGGCAGGCTGGCGGCTGAGAAACTGCCAGAAATTCTGCCCAAAACAGGTGAGACTGTAAGAGAGAAGGGGGAAGAGGGTGGACTGAATGGATTATTGGGCTGGCAGTTCAGTCACTTACAGCTGGTGGGCAGGCAGTTCACTAACTCACGGCTCGTGGGCTGGCAGTGCAGTGACTCACGCCTGGTACAATAGCAGTTCACTCAGTCACCCCACCTACCTTCACCCCCCCCCCCCCCACTCTGCTCCTTGCCATTCCCCTCCCACCCACACATTCAGTGCATCTCCAAACAACCTCCCCCCCCATGCACTCTTAGTGGCTCTCCCACAGAGCAGCCGTTCCTGCCTATTACGTTCTATTGTGAAGAAGAACACACGGCATTAAAAGTGCAAAAAGGTGTTATTAAAGTTTAAAATGTGAATGACTCTTAAAATATAAGAACAATTTAAATTTTAAAGATGAGATTTATTAAGTTTTTACTTGTTGTGTCTTGTTGAGTCTTGTTGTGTTCTGCTGCTCGCTGCCTCTTGATGACTATTTCCTGTTGATAAAAAGAGCCAATTTTAATATAGAGAAAGTCAGCGGTCAAATTTTAAGAAGGAAAATCTGAGAATATCTCAGAAGTCATCATTCAATGAAGCACGCTATTAATGACAACATTCTTGATCGATGTTCCATCCTTCAAGAAACCTTTGACATTTCCCTTCATATTTCTGTTGAGCTAGTATGTTGGGCCAAAGGTACTGGTTTCCAGAGGGCTAGTAAGGAGTTTGTGGGCGGAATGGAATTTTGGGCTGGCAGCTCAGTCACTGAGGGCTGGCAGCTCAGTCACTGAGGCCTGTACTGGCAGGGGGGCACCAAAATGCTTAGTGTTGCTGACGACATCTGGAAGAGTTCTGTCCACAACTTCAAGGCATTCTCTCCTAATCATTGGACATTCATCCCAAACAATGACTTTCACTTGCCTCGTGAAATGTGCCGTCTTAGAGTTCTTCTCGATGTTGCACAATGTATGCTCGGCCACTTGGATGGGTATCTTGAATCGAGAATGTGTAGTTCTTCCACCAGGCAGAAATGTAGCTGCTATCCTAGAGGATACTACAGCAATAGCCACATCACCTTGACCTCTAACATTTCCTGACATGATGTTGAAAAAGCAGCCTAAAGACAATTTCAGTTGTTAATGAACACAGAAGATTTTGTGCAAAACATTTTTTTGAGGTGGGGGCTGTCAGGGTGGGGTGGGGTTGGTAAACATTGTACAGCCAAGGGAGGGGCACAGCTTCAGGTGGGGTTTCTCGTCAGCTGATGAGAAATGGGGGGCGGGGGCTCATGCAGGGGATGAGGGCGGCTTCAGTAGGGGGTGCATCCTATAGCCAGGCAGATGTGTGGCATGTCAGTGGAGGAGAGGGGGCAGTGAGCGATTTACTCATGACCTGTGGACTCACTCACTGCCTTGGGATTAACTCATGCCCTTTAGACTGACTGACTCTCACGGCTTGTGGACTGACTGATGCCCGACTTCTGGAGTCACGTCCGACTTTTGTAAACTGAAAACGGTAACATCTACATTGAGGAACAGCTTCTTCCTGACAGCCATCATGCTATTAAACTTAACAAATAAGCTCTGAACTACGAAATACTATATTATTTCACACACACATATATATTCACACGCACTCACACACATATGCGCACTCACTCATACACACATTTATTCACACACACACACACATTCAATCACACACACACATATTCACTCCCACACTTATTCAGACACACACACGTACACACACACATATTCACACACACATATTCACACGCATATTCACACACACACACACACGCACACATATTCACACGCACACACATATTCACACAAACACACACATATTCACATGCACACACATATTCACACACACACACACAGACTCATTCACGTACACACAAACTCAATGACACACACATTCACACAAAGACCCACACACCCATAGACTCATACACACACGCACACACAGACTCAATCACACACACATACACAGACTCATCCCCCACCTCAAGTTTGACTCTTCCTTCGGGGGGGATGCGACCTTTCCTGCCGTATCCCCCGTCTCCATGTCCGTCTGCGCTGAGGCCTATCGCGGAGCTGGCGGCCTCCAACTGCGACCGACCTCAAGGCTGCGGAGGCAGAGCCAGGACTTACCAACGAGGCTGGCCGACTTCGGGGCTGTGGTTGCGGTGCGACCCGACTTTGGAGGCTCGGCCGCAGGCCAGTGGACAACAACATCGGGAGCTCGAGTTCTGTTTTCCGGAGCTCCCGCAATTACAGCTGCGTCCGCTGGACTGGAGGACGGCAGCTTCGGCAGCTTCGACCGCCCTGGGCCGCGGAGTTTGAACCGGCCCGTTTGCGGAGCACGGATTCAGCCGCGGGATTTACGTACCATCACCCGGCGGGGTCACAACATCGGAGGCTTGGATTACTTCAGCGCAGAGGGAGAGCAAGGAGGGAAGACACAATTACTTTGGGACTTTAAACTGTGCTGAGTGTTTGTTATTTATTCTATGTTATGGCTGCAGGCTAAACCATTTCGTTGCACTGAAAAGTGCAATGACAATAAATTGAATCAAATCAAATCAAGACACTGCCCTATGGGTGGTAAATGTCGTGCAGCCAAGGGCAGCTTCAGGCAGGGGTTGTCGTGAACTGATGAGAAGGGGGTGGGGTGTCCTCATGCAGGGGAGGTGGAGGGCTTCAGTAGGGGGTGCATCCTATAGCCAGGCGGAGGGCAGCGTCTTGAGATGGGGGATGTCAGTGGAGGAGGGGGGCAGTGAGCGATTTACTCATGACCTGTGGACTCACTCACTGCCTTGGGATTAACTCGTGGCCTTTGGACTGACTGACTCTCACGGCTTGTGGACTGACTGATGCCCGACTTCTGGAGTCACATCCAACTTATGTAAACTGAAAACTGTAACATATACATAGAGGAACAGCTTCTTCCTGACAGCCGCCACGCTATTAAACATAACAAATAAGCTCTGAACTACAAAACACTATATTATTTCTCACACACACATATTCCACATACACGCACATATATATTCACACACACACACATATATTCACACACACACACACATATAGGAGGAGGAGCCATCTTGGAGGAACGGCTGCTAACCAGCAGCCGTCCGTTAAACTCGCTTTTTAAAAAAAGTTTTTAGTTAGTCCTGTCTCGTCTGTTTGGAGAAATTGACTTTTTAATATGGGGGGTAGGGGGTAATTTTATTTCTAGGTCCCTACCTGGTCGGTGAGGCAGCTTTTTCTCCGGTCTGCCCGTCGACCCGTCCTCGTGGCCTACCAGTGGGCTTGGAGCGCCGTTTCCTGGCGGGGACTGCCCAGCACCTCGGCCTCGGTCGCGGCACAGCGCTGGAGCGCTATCGCGGAGCGGAGCGGGCGATGCCTTGCCTGGGTTGCCGCGCTGGATCGACGCGCTGGAGCTCTGGTGAGCAGAGACCGCCGTGTTCAACACCTCCGGGCTGCGGGTCTGCGGAGCGGGCGGCGCCGTTTTCAACATCGGGAGCCTGGGAGCTCCAAACCGGCGCGGCCTTGTCAGCTTCGGAAGCCGCGGTCTCCAGCTAGATAGCGGCCGTTCCAGGTGGCCCAGCCGCTGAGAGGACTCTCCCGACAACGGGGCAAGACCACCCGGTGAGAACGGCCATGAACATCGGGCCTCCGTAGAGGCAATTGCGGTGGCCTCAATAGGCCTGACTATGGGGTGAACTTGGGATAGGGACTGGACATTGTGCCTTCCCCCACAGTGGTGTCCATTGTGGGGGGATGATTTTTGTCTGTAAGGTAATCCTGTTAGTCTTTGTCCAAGATGGCTGCCGTGAAGGAAGAGTGGACGCTGGCGCGCTTTAGCTGCTGCTGCTCTCTCTTCACATTGTGTTTTTGATTTTTGTTTTTGGACTGAATTCTGTTTTTAATTTGTGTTTCTGTGATGACTTTATTATTTATTTTATTCTGATTATATGTTTATATTTCCTGTTAACCTATGTAAGGTGTCCTTGAGATGTCTGAAAGGCGCCCAATAAATAAAATTTATTATTATTATTATTATATACACACGCACATATTCACACACACATTCACACACATATATTCACACACACACACACACACATATTCACACACACACACACACACATTCACATATATTCACGCACACACACACACATTCACACACACACACACATTCACATATATTCACACACTCTCACACACACACATTCACACACACACACACACACACACACACACACACACATATATTCACACACACACACACAATTGCAGCTTTTGCTGAAACACAATTGCCTCTGTGGCTGCAACAAACAAACACTTACCAGTTCTGTACAATTTTTCAACACCTCGTGCACTCTGCGGGCAGCGCCATCTCGCCTCCGACCGGAAATGACGTCATCGCTGCCATCTCGCCTCCGACCGGAAATGACGTCATCGCCACGATCTTGCCTCCGACCGGAAATGACGGCATCGCCGCTGGGTTACCGATCACCGGAAATGACGTCATCGCCGTCGGCTTACCGATCGCCGGAAATGACGTCATCGCCGCCATCTTGCAACCGCCAAAATCACAAAATGAGCGCCAATTTTAAATTTAAACACAGTTCTGGTCCAAATATAAAGCTTTATTCGTGCATTACTCGCCTGAAAACGTTGCAACAAATGCATTTCAATTTACATGAACATTTCAAAGACATCATGCTTTAGTTACCTGAAAACGGGTGCAACCATTTTAAAACCCAAGAGAAACAAATTTGCAAACGCTTTATAACAATAACAAATGGTTTTTATTTTTAATACACATTTCAAACACAATATAGATAGACAAATATACAAATGCATTTCATGTTCAATACACATTTCAAACACAATATAGATAGACAAATATACAAATGCTTTTCATGTTCAATACACATTTCAAACACAATATAGAGAGACAAATTTACAAACTCTTTCCAACAAAATGCCAAGAAACTTCAGACCATGGTGAATGGTGAACACCATACATATCAATTGGCTGAAAAAGCATATGCACGTGCGTGCGCTTAGGCCCGGGTGGGATCAGATCACAGCCATTTTAACTGCATCGCCTCGACGAGCCGTGCCTAGTTTGGGTAAGTGGGGCCGGGGAATATTGCGTTGCGGGAGGGAGAGTCTGTTTTTTATCGGGGGGTGTCCAATCTGGCCCGCGGGATGATTTGGAAAAAAAAGGGGTGCCCGCTTCTCCAGGCCCGCGGTGTCAGCCCGCCTGTTCCATTTCCACCATTCGCGGCATCGGAGCCTCGCCTGGCGTCCGGGGAGGCCATTCTCCCGTCGGCGGGCGGGAGCGGGAACGTCTGAATCTGAGCCCAGTCCTGGCAGCAGCCATGACCCGACACCAAGTGCCGCCTAGGTCGCGTCCACGCCTTTCCCCCCCCTCCCACCGGGCCCCTCGCCTCCTCTCCCCCCTCCGGGCCCACGCGCCCCGCCCCCCCCCCCCCCCCGCCGCGGGCCTTCTAACACTGCGAGGGAGAGTGAGGGGGGAATGAGAGAGAGAGAGAGAGAGAGTGGGAACGTTAGAGGTGGAGGGGGAGAGAGAGGGGGGGGGGGGGAGCTTGGGATTTCTCGGGCCTGACTTGCTCGTTCTTCACCCGCAATTACATTGTGTTTGGGAATTCACAATGTGATTTATGATCTTGTTTATGAGTCTTCAAGGAACTAGAATTTGTTATAATAATATGACAGTAAAATAGGTCAGTTTGAAAGCGATCATCGGAATGTAAATGCACCATTTAGATTGACTTAAATTTTCATGATGGAAATTGAAGTTGAACTAAATGTTGTACTCACATCACTATTCCATGTTGAAATTGATGTGATGTGAAATTGTTAGGTCAGGAGGACCATTAAAGGTGCACCGCTCGCACTAACACAGTCTAACAGCAACAGGCAATCAAATCAACACACAAAACATTTTCTAAAGTAGGCAAAAATGCTGGAGAAACTCAGCGGGTGAGGCAGCATCTATGGAGCGAAGGAATGGTTGACGTTTCAGGTCTGAAGAAGGGTCTTGACCCAAAACGTCACCCATTCCTTCGCTCAATTGATGCTGCCTCACCCGCTGAGTTTCTCCAGCATTTTTGTCTACCTTCGATTGTTCCAGCATGTGCAGTTCATTCTTAATCATTTTCTAAAAAAAGGTTTTCTTTACTGCAAATACTTGCAGTATTTTATTTGCAGTTTTTGCATGCTCCTTTATAACATTTTACATACCATTTTACAACAGTACTTGATTATTAAAACAAGGTCAACTTCGATTCTTGATTTAAAAAAACGTATACAACAATGACCCCAATCATCGCATTTCACCCACTCATTACTCTTGACTCAACCAAAATTATTTCTTAAATATTGGTCATAAATTTGGTGCAAAAATGCTCCAAAATAAGGCTCAGAATGGACCAGAGAGCATCTAAAACCCCGGAGCTTCCAGGACCCTTAAGTAGGGGTAAGAGGAGGTAGAAACATTGAGCCTGCAGAGCAGTCCTTAGTTTAGACATAAAGTATGGAAACCGGCCGTTCGGTCCACCAAGTCCACGTTGTCCATCAATCACCTGTTCATACTAGTTCTATCTTATCCACTCCTTACATGCTTGTCGAAATTTTATGGAGGCCAATTAACCTACAAATCCACATGTCCTTGGGATATGGGAGGAAATCACAGCACCCAGAGGAAACTCATGTGGTCACAGGGAGAACGTGCAAACTCCAGGTACAGCACCCAAGGTTAGGATCGAACTTGGCGCTCTGGCGCTGTGAAACACAGGCTCTACCAGCTGCATCAATGTGCCCAGTCCCATTTGTGAATCTTGGTAGGATGGGGTTGACCAACTGAAGGGGATCTCACTTTGGTGGTGGGGTCATGGTCAAGTAGTAGATATGAGAGGGACAAGACACTGGCAGGTGCTGGAATCTTGAGCAAAAATCAGGAGAAAAGGTCAGTGAGGGAAATGGACAGACAACAATGTTGAGAAACTATATTCTGCAGTGTGGTATTTTTCTCTTCACTCTTAACTGCTGTACTTGTATTTGCCTTGATTGCATTCATGCATAGTATTTTCTGATTTAATGGGGTAGCACACAAACAAAAGATTTTTACTGTACATCAGTGCACATAGCAATAAGAATAAATCTAATCTTGTGATGAAGTGGTGTCTTACAGTAAGTCTTGAATTGAATATTGATCTAGCTCAGATTAACTCCTCATATAGTGCAGGCATTAAATCCAAGACATTCCTGATTTGTCGAATTAATTGGCTTGCACCAATATTTTCTTAAACAGCACACTAAGAAAATTGCCCACCATGGAACATAAACCAATACAACAGAGGAACAGGCCCCTCGACCCACAATGTTTGTGCCGAACATGCTAAGTTAAACTGATTTTGTCAGTCTGTTCGTGATCCATACCCCTGAGCTTCCATGTGCCTATCTAAAAACCATTAACGCCACGATTGTATCTGCCTCCACGAGCGCCCCTGGCAGTGCGTTCCTGGCCTCCTCCCCCTTTGTGTAATCATTTTTTTAAAACTTGCACTGCGCATTTCCAATAAACTTTCCCCTCTCACCTTATCATATTATGCATTCGGTGAAAATAAAAAAAATTGCAGGTCTCTGAGTTTATGCATTATGCAGATGAGGCCCGACCTCTTGATCACATCCAGCATTTTCGGTTCCATTTTAGTTGGTATATTGATATTTGAGCTTTATATCCATCTGTCTACAGGCATGGCATTTGCATCTGGTTTGGCAACTACGATGACTATTGCCCACCTGTTGAAGTCCGGTGATGGCATTATTTGCATGAATGACGTATATGGAGGTAAATTTTGTATTTCTGCATTGGTTCAGATTTGTGTAAGAAAATCAGATTAAACTAATTTTGCATGTCAGAAATGGATGGACAATCAGCAAAAATGCAAGCGTGGACTTACTTGCTGGTGTCCCAATTTGATCATCCAACTGCAATGCCAAAAACATCTGTCCAATGATAATGGGGTTGCTCCTGTGATTAAATATACAGATCAGATATGTTGACAAGACTAGAACCTTACTTTTTTCTTAATGGGAAGAGCAAATGTGCTTTCCTGCCAGTTTGAAGCAAACAATAGTTAATTTGTTTTGCGGAACGTGTGGAAAGCAGAGACCCCCAAGTGCTCCACACGTGGTGTAAAACAGCTGCATGAAGCCTTCATTGCACATGTATGTGGTTTTTTATTGTTGTCCTTATGGTGTGCTGGAAACCACGATGTCTCTGCATTACCTTTAGCAGAAGAAAGGATAGTAAGATCTTGTTCTAATTATAAAACCTAGTATGATTCTATGTTTCTTGCGATCTGACTAATGTTGTATTTTAGGTACCAACAGATACTTTCGCAGTGTTGGATCTGAAATGGGTTTGCAAACCTGTTTCATTGACTGCACGTCATTGAAGTGCCTGAGGGAAGCAATTAAACCAAACACCAAGGTAGATTTGTGAAAGTAGAAAATATGTAACCTGTTTATCTGCTTCTTTCCACTCTGATTATCTGTTTCAGCCACACAAGTTAATGATTACAATAAAAATCTCTTACCTTGTGCAATTTTTCTTTAAGTACAATGTTCAAAATGTGGAGTGCTGCAATGTCTAAAATAAATATTGTTGATGCCTAGGAATTATATTTGGACCTAGCTACCAAGATCATGTGATTAGATTAGTTTATTTGGATAAATACACCACAATAGAATGAAATTCCTTCTTTACATGAAGCTCATAGAGAAAATAGTAAATACAGTAATGATAAATTACACAATACAACAAAGGTACAAAACAACAAAATGTTATAAGATTGAAGCGCAAAAGAATATTAAAACACAATAACAGAATAACTGAATGAGGTAAAATTAAGAGTAAGAGTACAGCTAGCACCACCAAGTTGTAGAATAAAGTTTAAAATGTTGTGTATGTAGTGTCATTTTGGAATAAGTGGAATTGTAGAATGCATTGCTGGGACTATTTAAACAACATAATATGTACAGTAAAGAACAATAGAATAAAATTGGCTTGTTAACAAAATAGAATGGCATATTTTATTTCCCAATAAAACAAAGCTGAGTTTCAGTGAAAACATTTCCATGCTTGTAGTCTCAAAAAGAACAAAATGAGGGAGACATGAGTATGGACACATCTTTAGGCGGTGAGGGGTTAGGCATAGAGTATAAGAGTACATAAATGGATTGGTTTATTTTTTGGAAATTAGAAGAAAATGAAAATGGGATATATATAGGTTTTCAGTATTAGGCACACAAACAGGGCTTTTCATTGTTATGATTTTTGTTTGTGGATGTCGTATGACCAGATATGGAACAGTAAGTTCAGACTTTTCCAGTTTAAGAAATGTTTGCAAAAAATAATGCCATTTTGATTTTTGAACCATATTGAATGCTAAAATCATTTTAAACAATTTAATGAATACTATAATTTTTTTTTCAGATAACTCATTAGATTGAATTGTTTGCCTGGGTTGATTATCAGAATTAACCTCAGTTTCATTCCCCGATTATTGTTTTGTAGTATTCAGGGACAAGGCTGTAAAACTGCTTTGCAAATTAAAAACAAATCACCCTGACTGAGCACCAGTGAACATGCTTGGTCAAGAGATAATTAACACTAAGAGCTCTTATTGTGGAGGTATAATGGGGTAAATGTTTTGCCAGTACTCTCTGGACACATTGTGTGGTCTGTTGCAAGACTCTGAAGAAAATAAACTTGGTGGTTGGGGATTTTTTTTAGGATTATGTGTTTTAATAACAGACAGCAAGTATGGAAATTCCAACCACAAAAAAACATTGTCACCTTTGTGGTTTTCCATTTCAAGATACTGAAGAGTCAGAATTGAATAACCAACATTAGTGTCCTTATTACAATTGAAGAATAACTCATGACCAACTGCTGTAGCACCTAACCTTTTATCTAAAAATTATCAACTGAAGTGCTGTACCTTTTGGTAATGTTGCCAGCACTATCACTTAGACTAGGCAGTGTTAACAAAAAGCAGCCTTTATTGAAGGCAGCTATGTTGAACAAAACAAAACTATTGGGTGGCACAGTGGCACAATGGTAGAGTAGCTGTCTTACAGTGCCAGAGACCCGGGTCTGATCCTGACTGCGGGTGCTGTCTATGCAGAGTTTGCCCATTCTCCCCATGACTGTGGGTTTTCGCTGGTTTCCTCCCACTTTCGTGCAGGTTTGTAGGTTAATTGGCTTTCATGAGCTTGCTGTTCATCGTGGACTCTGGGCTGAAGGGCCTGTTTCCATGCTGTATCTCTAAAATGACAATAAATAGTACAATACATTTAGGGAAAATAGTATAAAAATGCCTCAATTACCCCCCCCCCCCCCCACAGAGCTCTTTTAATTTGTTTTGCACATGTTTTTTTTATTGCCCTAAATTGTTAAAATAAAAAAAGCACAGAGAAAGCTGTGTGCTCGGTGTACCAAGCCTGAGACCAGATTTGAAAGGACAAAGGTTGGAAATGGAAAAGGAGATGAAGGTACAATTCTGAGAATAAATTTCACTACATGTTCTTTCATTAGTGGAAAATAATTTTAAAGTAAAAATGGCGTTACGGACCATGGCTGTTCCACCAGAGTTGCCATTGATAAAAACATTGGCTATTTCCTTTTTTATTTCTCCTTCCTCCATAAAGCTAGTAGAAGAACCCAATAGTGGAATTCCTTCCTCTAATCTGTTATGGTTCATTTCATAGCTTGTCTGGATTGAGACTCCGACTAACCCAATGATGAATATTACTGACATCAAAGCTTGTGCAGAGTTGGTACACAAGCGCGGAGACATCATTATGGTGGTGGACAACACCTTCATGTCACCTTATTTCCAGGTAATAGTGTGATCAATAAATATGCAGGATACAAATTATCCAAATTTCTAAATATTCTTTCAAATTTATAGCGTGAGTTCATTTTTCCACTCAGACGAACTTTGTTGAACCATGTTACTGAAGTGATGTGTCCTGAATCTAATTACACATGAATATTCTCTGCTCTCTAACCCATGAAGTTCATATTTTTTTGCTTTGCAAAAATAACCGCGCCTGTATACCCATGCATTCCAGGAAATATTCAGTTAAAAAAAGTCAACACATTTTAAACTCGACAACTTTAGTTCATTTAACTAATGTTTATTGAATTAAATAACATTCACGTTATTTTGAGATAAGGATATTGTTTTGGTGTTGCATATGTTCAAAGCTCTGGATGAGATCAATATCACACCCTGAATCCTCTTCCTTTGTCCAGGAGCTTCTTTTGATCCAATTCCTTCTTTCTTCTAGAACATTTTGTGATTACAATGTTTTAGCTTTTTGTTTTCCTTCCCCAATCCAATTCATACATGGTAATATTGAATTTTATTTGCCATTTCTAAGTCCACCCAATCTCTACCATTGTACTTTTTTTTGCCTCCGTATCCTACTGATATATTAATGCATAGCATGCACCAATGCTCTTCAACAAATGTAGACCCCAAAGCATATAGCTGCAGGATGATCAAACACTCAGACCAATGACCTAGTTTGAAATATATGATTAATCCTCAGGGTACTCTGTCCAGGGACCTTTTAATTTTTCAGAAAGTTTTCTTGCTCTCCTTTCTTATGCTTTCCCCCCACTGTATCTCACCCCATCTTTTCGCTGAAGGACCAACATTGTGATCAGTAATAGCTACATTCACTTGCTGGTGTCTTAAAGTTTTTCTTTGTACGATTCAAAATTGAATGTCAAATTTCTCAACAGTCAAATCACCCAGTTAAAAAATTTTTCATGATCCAAGCATAAAACGAATAGTTAATCTAGCTTTGCTATTTAATAATTTTATTTGCATTCCACCAGAAATAACAAATAGAAGCAGGAGTAGGGCATTTGGCTGATCTGCCTTTCTCTGCCATTTAATGAAATTGTGATTAATACTTTGAAATGTATTGGAAGGCTGTGTTTAATGTTTTATCTTATTTGATGGTTTAGTTAAAATATGTTTATTTTGATGATATTTCTCCTTCCTGCAGCGTCCTTTGGCCCTTGGTGCTGATATTTGCATGCATTCTGCAACAAAGTATATGAATGGTAAGAGAATTTGGATTTTAAAGCATCGTGTTTGCATTTTGATGTTGTGGACTGGTGTCTGTAGAAAGATGAAATTCTGCTGTAACATAATGATGATTGGTTTGATGTTTGTGATTCGTGCAAATGGTAACTAACATTAGAAGTGCTAAAATGTCAGACGTTTTTTGATTCCCACTGCCATTATTTTAAATTGTCTATCTGCAGTGCATTATGAACATTGGAACTGTCATTATGATGGATTAAGACCTCATTTCTGGACAGTTCATTTAGCAATTTTATCACGAGCTTGTTTTAGTTTTTTATTAGCCCTGCCTTTCAAATCTTCATTGATTCTCTGTAACAATCTATTCTTAACTCTGGCCCTTTATTTCCATTTGATAATTCTTCGTTCCTTATGACTTTTTTAAAGATATATTTTCTTTTTGTAGGGTGGGGGGGGGGGGGAGGATACCTGAAATTTCACAAAGTAGGAGTAAGCGGTTCAGTCTTTTTCCCTGTGTAATCATTCGGTATTATTGGTGCCACCTTCTTGCACTAATATTATAACCCCTTGATTTCCTTTATTCAGAGGAATGTATAGATATTCTGAATTGAATATGCGCAGCAATTAAGCCCCTCCACCTCTCTTGGGTAGTGAATTATATGATTCTTTAGCTTCTGAATGAATAAATAATCATTTCCACTGTCCTTAATGCTGACCTCTCCTTTTGAGACTGACTCCTGGTTCTATGCTCCCTGTCTGGGTTCCTACCAAGCACGATAACAATTTTGTACACTGGTCCTGTACTCGCTGGAGTTTAGAAGAGTGAAGGGGGTGGCCTCATTGAAACATACAGAATAGGGAAAGGCTTGGATAGAGTGGATATGGAAAGGATGTTTCCACTAGTGGGAGAGTCTAGGACAGGGGTGGGGAACCTTTTCATGTTGGAATGCCGCATTAAGTTAGCTGTAATCTAATAAAGCCGCATCCAAGAAACTTCAATTAGATATACTTCAAAATGTACATTATTTTGTTAAAAAAGCCCTCATGACTTACTAATGTTGTAATTGTGGCCGTCAGTCAGGGAGGATTATTTCGTTAAATCTTCTTTTTAGTATTTTAAATACGTTCATTTTAAGATTAGAATAAAAATAATAAAAGACAAACATAAACATACTAATAAAAATAAAAGGATTTGTTCTACAAAATTAGGATTCATTCAAAAAGCCGCACTTTATGGCCTAGAAGGCCGCAGGTTCCCCATCCCTGGTCTAGGACTAGAGGTCATAGTCTCAGAATTAAAGGACGTTCTTTTATAAAGGAGATGAGGAGAAAGCTCTTTAGTCATCAGGTGATGAATCTGGATTTTTTTACCACAGAAGGTTGTAGAGGCCAAGTCAGTGGATATTTTTAAGGCAGAGATAGATAGATTTTTGATTAGTACAGGTGTCAGAGGTTATGGGGAGAAGGCAGGAGAACGGGGTTAAGAGGGAGAGATAGATCAGCCATGATTGAATGGCAGAGTAGACTTGATGGGCTGAATTACCTAATTCTACTCCGATCACTTATGACATTTCTATGAGATCATCTCTTCTCAACTCCTAGGGAGTACAATCATACTCTACTTAATCTCACTTTGTATGATAAACTCACCATCCCTGGTATCCAATCTGGTGATGTTGCACGTCCTCCTTCACAAGTATGTCATTTCTTGGCTTCCACACCTGTTTACAATATTTGACAAGATTTCACAAGGGTTCCATGTGATTTTGGAATAAGATGTATTACGTCCTCTCACAATAAAGGTTAGCATATCATTGTCTTCCAAACTGCTGGGTTCGCCTCCATATTTACTTGCAATGATTTATTTGTAAGGACACTCCAGACTCTAAGCACTGGCATCTTTCAATCTTGCATCACTTCCAAATGTTTTGCTCTTTTGTTTTCTAGCCTATATTATCTTGCAATTTCTCACATCACATTCCATGTCATATCCTTCCCATTCACCGAGTGTCTTTATCCCCAGAAGAATATCTATATTACCATCGATTCATCACTAGGTTCTTCTGCTTGACACTTTCAGTATTCTGTCACCTCGCTTTGTATCTCAAAAAAATTGGACATATTCCATTTGAGTCCTCATCCAAATCATTTTGTTATTTTTGTTTTTGAATTCATGCCTCTTAATTTTTTCCACATTTTAGTATTATCCACTTTAACTAAAATCAATGTTTTCAGTTTGTATATCCTGAATAACCCACTAATGCGAACCTTGTATTTTTCAGTTCTGATGGGTCCAAGACCTCAAACATTAACCATTCCTCTTTCCATAGCTGCTGGCTGACCTGAGTTTTACCAGTTTTTTTAAATTCCTGCATTTCTTTCACTTGGTAATTGTATAAATTTTGAAATCCATTAACTCATTCTCTTAAAACGTTTAACTTTACTTGCTGTAACTGTTAAACTAGACAAATTTGTAGGTTAATTGGCTTGGTAAATGTAAAAATTGTCCCTAGTGGGTGTAGGATAGTATTAATATGTGGGATTCGCTGGTCGGCGCAGACCCGGTGGGCGGAAGGGCCTGTTTCTGCGATGTATCTCTAAACTAAACTAGCCAGATTTATTTTTTCAAGTATGTTTGCTGTGGCTTGTCTTGGATTCTCAAGGACTTGGTCTCCAGGAGCAATGCTGGTAATAATGTGAGGAACATATTTTGTATGCACAGCTCATTTGCAAGTCACATGTATGAATGCACAAGCCCAACTGTTGGCTCAACTTCAGCATTCCATTCTGTGTGTTGCAATTCAAAAATGGCTAGGTTTTCCATTGCTGGTTCCATTGCCACACCCATGTTTTGGATGTGTTTTGTTTGGGATGGTGATGGAAAGTTCTGGAATTTTAATTGAATTCTGAATGTGCCTGCTTGGCTTTTGGTTATGTTGACACTTGTTGGTTCTTGCCTTTACCGCCTTATACCAAATATTTGTAAAGTAGACTTTGAAAGTAACTTTTGTATCCTACATTTGATCCTACAATTTCCTGTTTCAGTGCTTCGGTCAGCTTAACCTAACCTTAAGTTAAAATTGTGCTTAAAAGCCATGTAATTACTGTGTGACCCTTGCCTAATTTTTGGTAATAGGTAATATATCCCTAACTTTCTAGGTCATTCTGATGTAGTCATGGGGTTGGCTTCCACGAATCGTGATGACCTGTATCAAAAATTGAAGTTCTTGCAAAATGGTAATGATTTCATCTAAATTCTAAATAACTTGATGTAGTTAAAAATAAATCCATATGTTTTGTAATAGCAGGCTAATTTATTCTAGTCAGATTCTCTTTATACTGTTCTTTTAAAAGATTTAAAAGATTTAAAATGCATGTAAACACTTTGAAATTGAGGAATAATTGCTTTATTGACAAGCATGTAAGTTTTAAAGATAAATGGCGTAGTAAAGTGAAAAGCTGAAAATGAAAATGCCAAAGTACATATAAATAATTACCACTGCAAATTAGACAGATGAATGAAGAGGAGGAATTTAAATAGAATTTATAAAAGTGAGTAATCAAGAAATGGCAGCAACATATTAAAAAAATCTCTCAAGGAGACAGTGAGCAATAGAAATTTATACTAACATTCTTAGATTAGATTAGATTAGATTAGATTCGTTTTATTGTCATTCAGACCTTTCGGTCTGAACGAAATTTTGTTTCCCTGCAGTCATACATATAATTTTTAAAAATGGCAAAAACACACAATCAACACAAATTTAACATCCACCACAGTGAGTTCACCAAACACCTCCTCGCTGTGGTGGAAGGCAAAATCTTAAAGTCTCTGTCTCTTCCCCCTTTGTTCTCCCTCTGCGCCGAGGCGACGGTTCAAACTCCGCGGGTGGTTGCTGCCTCCGCCGCAACTCCAGGGCCGAGTCGGGTCTCCGCCGCTGCTGCTGCTGCTGCCGCCACCGCAGCTTCTGTGCCGAGCCGGGTCTCCGCTGCCGCTGCTGTTGCTGCTACAGCTCCAGGGCCGAGTCAGGTCTCCGCTGCCGCTGCTGTTGCTGCTACAGCTCCAGGGCCGAGCCGGGTCTCCGCTGCCGCTGCTGCCGCCACAGCTTCTGTGCCGAGCCGGGTCTCCGCTGCCGCTGCTGCCGCCGCCACCGCTCCAGGGCCGAGCCGGGTCTCCGCTGCCGCTGCTGCCGCCGCCACCGCTCCAGGGCCGAGTCAGGTCTCCGCTGCCGCTGCTGCCGCCGCTACCGCTCCAGGGCCGAGCCGGGTCTCCGCTGCCGCTGCTGCCGCCGCCACAGCTTCTGTGCCGAGTCAGGTCTCCGCTGCCGCTGCTGCCGCCGCCACAGTTTCGGGGCCGAGTCAGGTCTCCGCTGCCGCTGCTGCCGCTGCTGCCGCTGCTACAGCTTCGGTGCCGAGTCCGGTCTCCGCTGCCGCCGCTGTTGCTGCTACAGCTCCGATGTCGCCAGCTCCGCCATTAGGCCTCGGCGCAGACGGAGACGGGGAATACGACCGAAGAAAAAGTCGCATCCCCCGAAGGAAGAGACCAAAACATGTTTCTCCCACCCCACCCACACACATACACAACTTAATAAAACAAAATTAACTAAAACATGACAATGAACAAAACGAAAGAAAAAAAACAGACGGACTGCAGGTGGGCCGCAGCTGTTAAACCAGCGCCATTCTGAAACAAGGACAGCAAATGTGAAAATACAATGCCAGTCTGGCATCATCTATGGAGAGACCGTGTTAACCTTTTGTGTTGAGATCCTTCGGCAAAACTGGAGAAGTGGGAAAAGGAGTGTGTTAAATGTTAGAGAGATTGTGTATGGGGGATGAAAAGGGGATTTCTGTAATTAGGCGGAGATCAGAGTTATCTCAATAATACAACTACTATCAATGATCATCTAGGAGAGGGAACTGAATGTTTGTACATTATAGCTGAGCTTTTGAGTGGAGTAGAACTTCAAATGCATTTAAAAGTACTGCCATTTGATACAGCCAGAAAGAATGTAAGTAGAAATACTAGAATTCATTGGTAGAGCAATAGGGTAGAAGAAAAAGTTTAAGAAAATGTTAGATCTGTGTGAAATCGGTTCCTCTTCTGGAATCCTCTGCATTTCTGGCCTCCATGGGTTAGAAGAGGAGTTGGATGTGGTAGTCCATATGACGTGGATTTCTGAAGGTATTTATTTATAATAATTAAAAAGGAGCAAGATGAACTTTTCCACAAGGTTTTTTTATATGTCAAGTCTTTTTTATATGTTTGTTAATTGTGTTCCAGCTATTGGTGCTGTTCCATCTCCATTTGATTGTTTTTTGTGTAACCGTGGTTTAAAGACATTATCGCTACGAATGAGGCAACACTTCAAAAACGGACTGGCTGTTGCCCAGTTTTTGGAGGCAGATCCTCGGGTAGAGAAGGTCTTTTTCCCAGGTGGGTGATTTGAACACTTATTTACATGACTGGCGAAGCAATATCTTCCTAGTGCAAACAAATTTGATAGTATCTTGTTGGATTTTATTATCAGTAATTCTCGTGACTAATAGCTCAGTTGTAAAATAATTAATTGGATACTTTTCTTAATACAGGTGCACAACCTTTTATCCGAAAGCCTTGGGACCAGACACTTTTCGTAATTCAGAATTTGTCGGCCTTTGGAATGGAAACTTTTTAGCGTAGATTTAAATGGCTGGCTCAGTGGTAGAGTGCTCGGCTCATATCCGCAAGGTCGCGAGTTTGCGCCTCGATCCTGGCAGTTACTCGTTCGCGAGTTTGAGTCTTCAATGTAGTTTTTTCTTGCAGAATAAATGTTTGTATGAAATGCAGTGTAGGAGAGGTGTACTGACTGTGTGGGCAGAACTTTGGAAGTGATTGCCCACCAGTCTAAAAAGCCGCTGTGTCTCCCTGTCCCTGGGATAGCAGGGGGCGATCAAACAGCACAATACCCCCCTCCTCCTCCAACTCCAGAGGAATCCGCTCCCCGATGGGCCGCTACAGCGACAAGTGGCTGTTTGCCCACAGCCCGAGCTGCGCCCCCTCATCCGCCACCCCAAGAACAAGACGTACCTTGCACACCATCAGCTTCTGCCCCTACGTGTTCCTCTGGAGTTGGAGCGGGGCTGGAGTTGCTGCTAGCTGTGGGTCTCTGGGATCTCCGTGCTTGCAGTGGACCTGGGGGTCGGTGTCCCGTTGGTCCTGACATCTCCGGCCACCCCCCTGGACTGGAGCTGAGACTGGGAACTGTACCGCCCTTGCCCCCTCCCTCTGCAACTGCAAACAACCCCACTCTCCTGCAAGGGCGGTACAGTTCCCGGAGGATGGCAGGTGGCTGGAGACGTCGGGACCAACAGGAACCCGCTCCCCGATGGGCCCCTACGACGCCCCGAGCTGCGCCCCGTCATCCGCAACCCAGGTTCCTCTGTAGTTGGAGCGGGGCTGGGCTGGGCTGCTGTTGGCTGTGGGTCTCTGGGATCTCCATGCTTGCAGTGGGCCTGGGGTCGGTGTCCCGATGAGGGGGCGCAGCTCGGGGAACGGCTTCTGGTGGTCCTGACGTCTCCGGCCAGTTTGCAGTTTTCCTCTGGAGTTGGAACGGGGCTGGGCTGCTGCTGGCTGTGGGTCTCTGGGATCTCCGTGCTTGCAGTGGGCCTGGGGGTCGGTGTCCCGTTGGTCCTGACGTCTCCGGTGACTGGCACTAACCTGCTGGTATCGCCGACATGAAGACAGTGCAAAGCCCCCGTGCCGGTGCAATGGGCGGGGAGCTGGAGAGGGGAGGGAAGGGGTCACACACATGGCCGGGAAGCAGAGGGGTATAGGTGGGGTGAAACTGAAGGGAGCGACAATCTGCTGCTGCCTGCCCGCTGAGTTAAAAAGTTCCCACGCAAGACTCACGATACACTGTGTATCGTGAGTCTACAATGGGAACTTTTTAACTCAGCGGGCAGGCAGCAGCATATTGTCAATTATTAACCCTCCCGCGCAATATACCCTCACCTTCTCTTTTATGAATGGGGATTTAGTTCCCCTTTCTTCGAGGACCGACCGGAGGTTCCGCTGTCACCTCTGCGGGCCGCCCTTGGTGAACGTTTTCAAGGACCTTTCTTCAAGGACCGAAAAAATGTCCGCTATTCGGAGGTTTTCGTTATTTGGATCTTCGGATAAAAGGTTGTGCACCTGTAGTAGTATTGATAACTATTTACACTTAACATAGAACAGTACTGCACAGGAACAGGCTCTTCGGCCAACATAAGTGATGGGAGCAGAATTAGGACACTCGGCCCATCAAGTCCACTCCGCCATCCTAACATTGTTGATCTATCTTTCCATTTCAACCCCATTCTCTTGCCTTCTTACTATAACTCCTGACACCCTTATTAATAAAGAATCTGACACTCAGCCTTAAAAATATCCATTGACTTGGCCTCCACAGCCAACTGTGGCAATGAATTGCAGATTCAGCACCCTACGCGAAAGAAATTCCTCCACATCCCCTTTCTAATGGTACATCCATTTATTCTGAGGCTATGTACTCTGGTTCTTGACTCTCCCACTAGTGGAAACATCCAATCTATCCAGGCCTTTCACTATTCGGTATGTTTCAATGAGGTGCCCCCTCATCCTTCTAAACTCCACCGAGTACAAGCGAGTTTTGCCCCCTTTATTGTCACTCCTTGCCTTCTGTCATCCAGCCAACCTGCTATCCATGCTAGTATCTTCCCTCTGATACCATGGGCTTTCATCTTCTTTAGCAGACTCGCATGTGGTACATTATCAAAGGGCTTCTGAAAATCCAGGTAAATAACATCCACTGCTTTGGTATCCTACTATTTATCATATCAAAGAACTCCAACAGGTTCATCAAGCAAGATCTCCCTTTTACAAAACCATGCCCTCTTCGGCCTGTTTTATCATGTGCTTCTAAGTACTCAGAAACATCATCCTTTATAATGGACTTGAAACTTACCAACCATTGAAGTCAGGCTAACCGGCCTATAGTTTCCACTCGGAGGTACACAAAATTGCTGGAGGAACTCAGCGGGTGCAGCAGCATCTATGGAGCGAAGGAAATAGGCGACGTTTCGGGCCGAAACCCTTCTTCAGAATAGTTTCCACTCTTCTGCTTTGCTCCCTTCTTGAATAGCTGAGTAATATTTGCAATTTTCTAATCATCTGGAACAACTACTGATTCTAGTGATTCATGAAAGATCACTACTAATGCCTCCACAACCTCCAAGGCTACCTCTTCCAGAACCCTGCAGTTCATCCAGTCCAGGTGACTTATCCACCTTCAGACCTTTCGGCTTCCCAAGTACCTTCTCCCTAGCAATAGCCATGCCGCTAACTTCCACCCCTTGACTCTGTTGAATTTCAAGCACGTTGCTGGTCTTCCACTAGCAATGTGCCTGAATGATAAACTAAACTAAAGTTAAACTGATCTCATCTGCGTGTACATGATCCATATCCCTGTATTCCCTGCACTTCCATGTGTCTATCTAAAAGCCTTTTAAACACCACAAACGTTTCTGCCTCCACCAGTGTGTTCCTGGCTCCACCACAAAAACAAAATCTTGCCCCACACATTTCCATCAACCTGTCTCTCTCGCCTCATAGCTATGCCATCTAGTATTGAATATTTCTACACTCACATTTTATATGCTTCTATCAGGTCTCCCCTCAACTTTCAACGTTCCAGAGAAAACAATCCAAACTCTTCCTTATATCCAGAATTACAGCAAGAATAACACTAAATACTTGCTAGTGGAAAGCTTGTGCCTTTCCTATGAGACATGATGGCTAATGTTATTTCGGCTGTAGCAATCTTAACAAAAAACAACAGTATAATCAATTAGTTTTGGATGACTGCCCATTTATCTGGATTTGTTAAAACTACTTGTATCTAGTTGACTCCGGGTGTTTTGTTTGTGAAGTTGGAGGATGAAGGTAGTTGGTGCAAGCTGCTATGTGTCTTGTGAAACCAGTTAACTCAACACATTGAAAATGTGAAGCTGGGAATTCGGAAGCTGTAAGAGTGGTGCATAAATGATTGCACAAATAGTCCAAATGTTTGGACTAATAATCCTAACATTTAAGCACAGATCTCAACATTGCAAAAAGGAGATTTGGAATGACTATAATCCAATGAACTAAATGCTACAATAAGTAATATTATATGTGGTGGAACTTTTAAGTTTCTCTCATTGCAGTCAGTAATCGTTTTACGTTTTCTTTGTTGAACCATATGTAATTTTTTTTCCTTTTTCCCCCGGTCATTTGGGTTAAAATTTAAATCCCTTGTAAATTTGGCTCCATTTTGATCTTAGAACAGCTTGCAAATACAATCTAAAATAACTCTGTACAAGCATATTATCCAGATGTGAAGTAGCTTCGAACTATAATCTCCACCCAATTTGGTGCTGCGAATTTCAGCTTTCGATAGCATCCATTTCTACAACACTTTTAGTAACATATTTCCTTAACTTCTATATGAGCCTTGGGAACTTACAATTTATTTTGACTGCTTTTTTTTACATATGTAGAAGCTTTGACAATGTTATTTTTATGGTTATTGCACTCTGGGTCCCTTTTTTACTGAATTCTGGTGTACTGCTGTTTCTGGCAACTTTGTTCCTCTTCTTTGGATCTAATACTGTCCTCAGTTTGTATGCCATGGTGAGATGGATTTTCCTTTTCTGTTTTTGCTCCAGAAAGAAATGGATAACTGTTTATTTTCCTATATTCATTCCATATACCCACCACTAGTGCATTTGAAAGAAGCCCCCCAATTTATCACAGCCATTTCAAATTTCCCTTTGTTTAAATGTAAGACCCTAATTTTAGAACATTGCTCTGGTTCCTGTGTTTCTTTTTAACTCACCAAAGCTCTAGTACCTCCATAATCTTTCAATTTAATAAATCCTGTGTTTGCTTCCAACTATTCTGGTTCACAGGAACATTTATTGTCAAGTGTATTGAGCTATTGAGTCCTTGAATCAAAATTATCCATAACTTAGGAAAAATTCTCAAACTGGGTTGATTCCAAGTATATAAAAATGCCCCCCTTTTACAGTAAATGTGTTTCTTTCAGGGCTCCCTTCTCATCCACAATACAAGCTGACAAAGCAGCAGTGCACTGGGACTTCTGGCATGATATCTTTCTTAATTAAAGGAAATCTGGAAAATGCCAAGATATTCCTGGAGAACCTCAAAGTAAGTACTGTTAAACATTGTCCACTTCTTAAAATTTGCTTAGGCTTTGTGTTGGGTAGGGACTTTAAAAAAAATAAATTAGGTTGCTTCTTTCTAACCCCTAAAGCAGGGGTTCCCAACCTTTTTTGTCCCGTTTACCCGTGGCAACTGTAATAGCACATAACAATGTTATTTCGATTATTTATGAACAACTAATGATGAACAGATACCGGTATACCAGAACCAAACACAGTCAGTCAATGAGAAAAAATATGTAGAAATCCCGAATCAATAAAATTACCCCATGGGCAGGGCAATTTACTTCCTGGGGGTAAATTTACCCCAGGTTGGGAACCCTTGCCCTAAAGTATTGTATTGTTCCCTTATACATTAGTTAAATGCAAGTTTAAACTGCTATTGTTTAATGGTAATAATTCCTGAGGAAATGTTATGAACATTTAAATATGAACTCTACACCTCCACCCCTCACCAAGAAGGCCTTAATGCCCTCGGCTTTTTTCTCGACTGTAGAACCAGCCAATTTCCCTCTACGAACAGTCACCTCTGCCTAGCGGAGCTGGTCCTGGCTCTAGACAACTTCTCTTTCAACTCCTCCCACTACCTTCAAATCAAAGGCGTTGCCATGGGCACTCGCATGGACCCTAGCTATGCCTGCCTCTATGTAGGGTTAAGTTGACGAGATTCTTTGCCATAGATCTAGGGTACGTTGAACAATCCCTTTTCCAGGTGTTCATTTGCCCTATACCCAAACTCTATCTCCGCTACATTAACGACTGCATTGGGGCTATCCTCTACATCCATGCAGAACTCGTGGAACATTAACTTTGCTACCATTTCTATCTTGCACTCAATTCACTTGGACCATGTCTCACGTCTCCCTCCCTTTTCTTGATCTCACCATCCCCATCACAGGAGGTAGATTATATACTGACATTTATTATAAACCTACTGACTATCTAGACAACACTTCTTCCCACGCTGCCTCCTGCAAAGACTATCCCCTACTTCCAATTCCTCAGTCTCTATCGCATCTGCGTTCAAGATGAGGCATTCTATACCAGGACATCTGAGATGTCCTCATTTTTTAGGGAATAGCCTCATCTTGTCTAACATAGATGGCACTCATATGTGTCTCCTCTGTATCCCGTAGCTCCTCTCTGGCTCCTCCTCACCCCAGTCGCAACAGGGACAGTCCCCTTAGTCCTCGCCATGCAGCACATAATCCTCTGACATTTTCACCTCCTGCAACAGGATCCCATCACTATATCACATCTTCGCATCTCCACCCTTTTCTGTTTTGCACATTGACTATTCCTTTTGCAAGTCCCTGGTTCACTCATCTCTTCCCACCCGAACCACGCAAATTATCTCTGACTCCACTGTCAGAGTGAGACCACATGCAAATTGGAGGAACAGCACCTCGTATTTTGCTTGGGCAGCTTAAGATCCAGTGGTATGAATATTGATTTCTCTAATTTCAAGTAACCCTTGCATTCCTTTCTCTCCGTCCATCCCCCACCTTAAGCGTCCTGCCAATTTTACTATTAGTATCACCTCCTCCACTGTCAACAATGGTCCATCAGTCAAGGCATCGAGTATAGATCTGTCATTAAACCACCGCATAGGGAAGTGCAGTTGTAGTCTGGCGGGCTGACCGTTACCGTGCTCGGGCCAGGTGCCAGCTTTTTGACACCACCTCCCACCAACCCGATGACCATGACCCTACAGATGAACATCAGGCCAATGTTGTCTCTGATTTCATCACCTCTTGTGATCTGCCCTCCACAGCCTCCAGCCTTATCGTCCCTAGCCGCGCATGGTCTGCTTCTACCTCCTCCCCAAAATCAACAAAAGAACTGCCATTGTCCCCTTTTCCTCCCCTCCACATATATTCCTCACTCTTGTTTTTACATTGCATTCCTCTTCTCTCCTTATCTGACATCCCTTTGTCTCCTTTTCGGTTTTAGTCCTTGTGCACCCATCCTCCATTCAAACTCCCTTCACCTATATTCCACCTAACACTTGCCAGGCTTTGCCCATCACTACCTTCTCTCTTCGAGCTTTCTCTCCCCTACTACAATGTCTGAAGAAGACTCCTGACCCAAAATGTCGCCTATCTACGTCCTCCAGAGATGCTGCCGGACCTGCTGAGTTACTCCAGCACTTCCCTATTTTGTAAACCAGCATATGCCGTTCCTTGAGCCTTCACTCTTAGCTTTCACCTTGATGTTTAATGTGGTGACAGTGGTCTTCCAATGCATATGCTGATCGGATATGTCCTGGCAAGAGAACAATTAAATCCTTAGTTGCCACAGCTTTATGGCAATAACAAACAAGTATGCAATAATACAATAAATTCATGACAGTAATACGAAGTAATGAGATCTTAAGAGTGTAAAACCGAAGTCCACGGTATAACCAAGTCAAGTCACATTTACTTATATAGCTCATTTAAAAAACAACTCTCGTTGGCCAAAGTGCTTTACATTTGTTATAAGAATAGCACAACAAAACAAACTACATACATATATACATGTAGCCCTCACTCAGGATGTCAGGAAAGGCTTGGGAGTATAGATAAGTCTTTAGTCTTGACTTAAAAGAGTCGATGGAGGGGGCAGTTCTGATGGGAAAGGGGATGCTGTTCCACATTCTAGGGGCTGCAACCGCAAAAGCGCGGTCGCCCCTGAGCTTATGCCTAGACCGTGGGATATTCAGCAACCCCAAGTCCATAGTAGATCATAGTTGCTAATGTAGGGATGTGGTTAGTAGTGTTCAAGTTGCTAGGAAGCTGTTCTTGAACCTGGAGGTCACATAGTTTGGGCCCCCATGCAAGCTTCTCAATTATAGTAGTGGGATTAGTCATGGCCAGGATGATGTAGGTCTTTGATATTGGCTCTCTTGGTGAAGCAGGGCCACCTGTAGATCCCTTCAATGGTGGGGAGGTCAGTGCCCGTAATGAATCAGACAATGTCTGCCAATTTCGGCGACTTCCTTCGATCTTGGGTGTTGGAGTTACCTAACCTCCCCGTGATGCAACCAGTCTGTATGCTTGCTGCTGTATATCCGTAGATGTTTGGCAATAGTATTAAGCAGCACGCCAATTCTCCTCCTAAGGAAGTGAAAGTATTGCTGAGCATTCATTGTGATTGCACAATGTGCTGGGCCTAGGATAGATCTTAAGAAATGTGATGCCCACGAATGTAAAGCTGTTGAATCTCTCCACCGCAGTCCCATTAATGAAGACTGGTTCATGGATCCTCTGTTATCCCTTCCTGAAGTCCACAATTCGCTCCTTGGCTTGTTAACATTTGAGAGCAAGATTGAGTGGCAGAATAATAGATTATCAATCTCCCTCCTGTTTTCTGACTCATCATTTCCCATTATTCATACAATGATGGTATCACCTGCAACTTTAAAGATGGTGTTGGAGCTTGGGAATTGTAGTGGGTCCAGGACTTCACTACAAGGTAGGCCTGGTCCCTGCTTCCACTTATCCCTTACCCGGCTTTGTCTAGCCCTTCCCCTCTTCCAGCCTTCTTACCCCCCCCCCCCCCCACCCCCCTTCCTGTTCCCCAACCACAATCAGTCTGAAGAAAGGTCCCGATCTGAGACATCAACAAATCCATGTTCTCCAGAGATGTTGCCTGACCCGCTGAGTTAATCCAGCACTCTGTCTTTTTATTTCTTTGCTACAAGGACCAGCTCCTTACTAAAGCAGGAGATGATATGCATCAAAACCAACCTCTTGAAGCACTTCATCACCACAGATATTAATGCCATCAGTCAGTAGTCATTAAGGCAGGTAACCTTGCTCTTTTTGGGCACCGATCTTCTGATATTGGTCTTGGTGACAGATTACCTGAGAAGGTATTTTGATGTTTTCCCCTTTGAAGCGAGTATAGAAAACATTGAGCTCATCCAGGTGTGCATCATTATCACTTGAGTTACTACCTGATTTGGAAATGTATTATTGATTTACTCAAGTACAGGTGCACAACCTTTTATCCGAAAGCCTTGGGACCAGACACTTGTCGGATTTCGGAATTTTTCGGATTTCCGAATGGAAGATTTTTAGCGTAGATTAGGTAGGTAGCGCGGGCGGCTTGAAAATTCTGGAGCGGCTGCCTCCTCCCCGGAGACCGGGGAATCATTGCATAAATGTTAGTCAGTTAGTTTGGAGGGATTTTATGGGGGGGGGGGGGGTGAAGGGGGAAACTTTAATTCTTAGTCCCCTACCTGGTCGGAGAGGCGGGGAGCGGGCAATGCCTTACCGGGTCGCCGTGCAGTAAGCTCTGGAGCGCTGTGGCCGCCGACTCCCAACATCGCGGATCTGGGGGCTACGGGCGTCCGGCCGCGGGCGGCGCCGGTTGTAGCTCCGACCCCGGCAACTCTACCCCTGGCTGCGCGGCGCTCCAAATCCAGCGCCGCCCGCGGCCGGACGCCCACAGCCCCAGCTCCGCGATGTTGGGAGTCGGCGGCGTTGCAGCGCTGGGATACCAGCGGGGAGCGGGCAATGCCTTACCGGGTCGCCGTGCGGTAAGCTTCGGAGCGCTGTGGCCGCCGACACACAACATGTCGGTGGCCACAGCGGTGCTGGGGCTGCGGGCGTCCGGCCGCGGACCGCGCTGGATTTGGAGCGCCGCGCAGCCAGGGGTAGAGTTGCCGGGGTCGGAGCAACAACCGGCGCCGCCCGCGGCCGGACGCCCGCAGCCCCAGCTGGGAGTCGGCGGCCACAGCGCTCCGGAGCTTACTGCACGGCGACCCGGTAAGGCATTGCCCGCTCCCCGCCTCTCCGACCAGGTAGGGGACTAAGAATTAAAGTTTCCCCCTTCACCCCCCCTTCACATAAAAGCCCTCCAAACTAACTGACTAACATTTAAGCAATGATTTACAGATGTTTAAGTGTCCCCCCGGTCTCCGGGGAGGAGGCAGCCGCTACAGTAGTACAGACCTGGGTTGACCATGGGTCGTTTCGGGTCAAGTTTGGCGCCAAACGCGAGCTTTGGTGTGCAGATGACATCCTGGGGAAAATGGCCGGTTTTCGTAGTTTTTCGGTTTCCGGAACTCCGGATAAAAGGTTGTGCACCTGTATATATCAAAACTGGTATGTTTTTGACATAATCGATTTGAGAAAACAGTGAGATTAGTTTCCTAATTTATGAAAAAGTTTAAAGTTTAAAAAAGGATACCATTTGCAAAGGGAACAATCTAGCATTTTCTTTGCTAGCCCTCTTTTTGTAAAGGAGTATCTTTTGCTTCCCATTAAAGCAATTGGTATATTGCAAATGTGTATCATGTGCCTGAGCAGAATAATCTCATTTTCACTTTTTAACTTATTATTTAGATATTTTGCCTTGCCGAGAGTTTGGGAGGATATGAAAGCCTGGCTGAACATCCGTAAGATATTTTTCTTATTTTTTAAACTGATTGAAGAACTGATCTTGGTTAAATTCACCATACAACAATAATCTGATCTTGCTGCCACATGACTCCACCTTTATTTTAAAATAAATGTTCAATATAATAAGCTTAAATATTGTGGGGCGCAAAGAGGCACAAAGAAAAATGAATTGTGTAGCAATATTGGTGAAGCAAACAACATTGGTGAAGAGGAATCTTATTTGAGAGATCAACGAGTGAGGCCATTTGGATGAACAGTGGAGAAAAAAAAGAAATGAGTGTTTGCCTTGTTGGAGTTTCCTTTAGACTCCCAGTTGGGGGAGATTATAATACAAATAGGTTGGTAACTGCAAAAATAATAAAGCAATAATCATAAAATAATCTGGAGAAACTGGGATAGTAGTAGAGTGAAGAATCAAGGAGATATGGATTTTTTCAAAGACACTCATACTTAAAATTGGTATGTCGCAATTTCAACCAGGAGGGAGTGAACCTGATTTGTGGAAAAGTGGCTGTAGGCAGGGGTGCAGTGCTGCCGGAGCTCACCGGAGCACTGCTCTGGCACCTCTGTTTAAAAAAAAAAAAAGCCAAAAAAATCAGCGGAATTTTAACTAGCGGGTGTGTGGTCGGGGTAACCTGGTTGAAAGAGGGGAAAGGGGAAGACCCATCACTAATGAGGTTCCCTGTAGGAGGGGGGGAACAGTGGGACCCAGCAGAGTCAGACCACGTGCTGTGTGCATTGTAGAGGTTGTGGGCCTGGTGCTGAGCCTGGAACTCTGGTGTGGTGACGGCTCTGGCCTGCTGGTGGCCGGTGGATAGGCGAGGGTCGGTGGAGTCGCTGGTGGAGCCCTGTGAGGGGCTGGAGTAGAGATACGGTTCGGCGGCAGCAGCATCGGTGGCCCCGGGGAGACACTGAAGGTCGGCGACAGCGGCGGTGGCCCCAGGGAGGCGGTGAGTCGGCAGCCGCGGCAGTTTTGGTGGTCCGGGCCTGCGTTTGGCCGGGAAAGCGGTGAGGGTCAGGGAGGCCGTGGATGTTGTTGCTGCTCCTCGTAGTGGCCATCTGGCCGCGTGGTGGTTGTGCAGGCGGCGTCGTGGTCCAACGGTGGACCTCCAGACCTGCGGGTGGTCGAGTCAAGGAGTGTCGGTGGAGGGACCGGTCTGGAGGCGGGCAAGCTTGTGATCCTTGGTAGAGTCCAGATAGGCGAGGTAGCGTTTGTTGTGTGGATCTGGTGTTGAATGAAGTAGAGTTGTGGTCCATTGAGTGGGTGAGTGAATGAGTGAATGGATGAGTGAATGGATAAGTGTGTGTGTGAAGGCCCAGAGCTGCGGGAGAGTCAACATGAGTTGGTGCCGGGCTGGCACCTCTATAAAAATACATGATTACCGTATTTTTCTTTACTTGCTTGATAATTATACCTCATGATAATTAGAGAGTGCAACCGTGCAATATTTTGTCATATTATTAAATTACGTATTATATGTTTAATTGTACTAGTTATACACTGGGATGTAATGATAGGCAATAATCTTGTTTGACCCTCTTGGGAGACTAGCTTGACATTTTAGAAATAGCAATCGTAACAAAGTTAGTCCAGGAGTACAACTTTTAAAGTGGGGAACGGTGAGTTTCATCAGGCTATGATGCAAGTCAGCTAAAGTGTACTAGAGACCTATACTTCAAAGTTCATCCTGGTCAGAACTATGCAAGGTATTCAACAAGAAAGAGTTTCAGACCAAATTGTTCCCTAGAAAATACTATTCTGGACATTTATTAACCAAGGCATACCATCAAATAGATTATATCTAGGGTAGTGTGTATAATTTTGACAACAACACAATAAAGGATGAGAGGCTACAGAGATCTGTGGTTATTGGCAAGACTGAAGAAGTGGATAGAGATATATAATGAATAATCTAGCTGGATGGCTTGAACAGGGAGGAAATATTTATTTTGTAGTGATGTTGATGAAAAAAGAGTTAGAAGGAAGTCAACAAAACCTTTCTTTGCAAGACTGGTGAATGAGTAATTTGCAGCTGAGAAAAAAATATTTTTAAACATGAAAGATACCTGGATGAGTATGTGAAA
Organism: Amblyraja radiata; assembly: GCF_010909765.2. NCBI lineage: Eukaryota > Metazoa > Chordata > Chondrichthyes > Rajiformes > Rajidae > Amblyraja > Amblyraja radiata. The sequence continues at coordinate 31,322,922 of NC_045965.1, forward strand.
AGCTTTAACCCTTTCTGGCTATGTATAGAGCTGGAAAATAGGAATAATATTTTTTTTTAAATCAATTTTGGCCAGCACAACACAACAGCCCTATAGTGCCATAAATTTAATTAATTCCAGGGTTATACAGAAGCACCTGCTGCATCTGTGGCAGTTTTCTATTTCTCAAATCACTACTTCCATAGTGAAATTGCCTTTTAGCAGTAAGTGACCGGCAGGTTTAGTTTAGTTGAAAGATACAGCATGGAGACAGGCCCTTCGGCCCACCGAGTCTGCGCCGACCAGCAATCCCCATTACACTAGCGCATACACTGCACCCTAGGGACAATTTACAATTTTTACCGAAGCCAATTAACTTACAAACCTATACCTCTTTGGCGCGTGGGAGGGAACCAGTGCACCCGGGGAAAACCCACGCTGTCATGGGGAGAAGGTACAACTCTGTACATCCATAGTCAGGATCAAACCCGAGTCTCTGACACTGTAAGGCAGCAACTCTACCATTGCATTACCATGCCGCCCAGTTTTTGTACTGTGCATTTGTGCCTATTAGAAGCGGTGTTGAAATCGCCTAAACACATTTAATTTTGCATATCTGCACTTTTTCATTTGACTTTATAGCACTTGACCTTACACACAGAGCTCAAGCAAATTATTAATTTGGTTAGTACAGGCCCATAACCACCCAATGCCATTTCTCCCAACGACATCCAAAAAATATCTAATGAGACGCTGTCTGTTCCAAAAACTTTTTTTGGGTTCTACATATTGGAACGAGGCAAGTTACATAACATCTGTCTGTCTTGCTTTCCTTCCATTCCATAAGAATATAAAATTGAATTGCCTATTTCAAAATAAAGGAGGGAAGAATAATAGTAATGAGTTATTTCTGTGTAGAGCCTTGCAACCCAACTCAAGTCCAATGTATGTCTAGGTACATTGTTCAAGTATAGTTCTGTATTTTAAATCGATCATTCTGATCTGGATCGTTTTATCGACTGGTCTTGATCAATGGAAGAAGTTATAATAATGATTGTTGCAAATGCTATGGTTCCAATTAGATCTCAAATGGCTGTCTTTGGGGTTGGTGTTTAACTGAGTTTGTCCTTAAAACCACAACACTATTACTCTTTATTTTCTCTTAGGGCGATTATGACGCATGCTTCTGTCCCAGTGGAGGAGCGCATGGCATTAGGGATCAGTGATACCCTAATCAGATTATCCGTTGGTTTGGAGGATGTGGAGGACATCATTGAAGACCTACATCAAGCTCTAAAAGTGGCAGTAAGAAAGCAAATCTAATTTAAAAAAGAAAATAGTTATATGCTCTTGCATGTTAATATTGAGCTTTATGCTAAAACATTAAGTAAAAGTAGGAAGTGCAAGTTTGTTACAGTTAATGGTACTTGGCATGCTTCCATTCTCTTGCCTTTCACCATCCATTCACCACTGATGAACAATCTGAATTAAGAATTGCAGAAATTCCTTGATGACCTATGTCTACATTTGGTTCAACATAGCAATGCTATAAATCTAGAGGTAAAATGTGTCAGAGATTTGGGGTACTTCCAAAATATTGTTTTGAAGACCAATGGAAGCTATAAGACTTATTAGTAATGGGCCTGTTTCACTTAGGCGATTTTTCAGGCGACTGTCAAGTTGCCGGCAGTCGCCTGAAAAACCAGTAACTGGAATAGCTACTGTCAGAGTGGAACATACACACACACACACACTCCTTCACCAGCCCGTTATGCAGGTGGGGGACAGGGCAAGCGGGGGGGGGGGGGGGAGGGAAAGAGCTGTCTGAGTGAAATTCACACAGTGCAAAGTCGAGGTGATACACACACACACACTGCGATGAACAGGAACGCTTTGGTGTTGTAAGAGAATGCATGTTGTAAGAGATGTGTTGATTAATCAACACATCAAAGCACAGTGTACGGTAAGTCCTTTAAAAGAGGGGGGAGAAGGAGAATGAGTGGAGACAACTTTTAAGAAGCCAGAGATAAAGTCACCTAAGTGGGACACGCCCATAAGATGGAATGTTTGAAAGCAGGAGCTGATACATTCTCTTACAACACCAAAGTAGTTTTGCTCCCTATTTTACCACAAGCAGGATTTTTTAGGAGAATTGTATACTATTGACCACAAGATATTATACCCTGCACTGTAATGTCCTGGTCAGCTTGTTGAGAGTTGCCAATAAATAATAATCACGAGACCCCCTTTTCTCCCCCAACAAAATATATATTTAATTCCCCCCCCCCCCCCCCACCCCCCTTCCATCTCTCCAGTTCTGCCTGAGATAGTTGTTTTTAATAAAGAATAAAGATGAATGCTTTTTAATTGTGGAAGAGGAATTTCACTTACTTTTGTTAATTTACTTCTCCAGCATCCAAACGTGGTAACATCGCCCATATAAAGCAACGTGTGTTCCTTGGAAGAAATGTGATCACAAATAGGGAACAGACCTCAAGAAGATTGGCAAAAATGTTGAATCAATTGCAACGTTTGAGTTAATTTCAACCACTTGAATTGTTTTAATCTGATTGTAACAGATGAATAGCAAATTTATGGCTATTTGATATTTAGTTTACTGAATAGGAAATTATTAATTCATTTTTATATAACAAAATTTTATCTTTCTGGGGAATGATGGGAGAGAACTATAAAACTATTAAATATTATTGAAGTCAAATGGATGTTCTCCTTTCCTGACCTAGAAATTCACTTACTCCCATGTCAGACTGCTGGAGTTGTTATTTTTAAGTTGCCAAAGGGTTATGTTTTTTCCAAAATATTTCAAGGAGAGACAATTTTTTTCCAGATTATTCCAAATTGGAAACTGTTCCATGTGAAAGAGAATTGTGTCACATGGCTGTGTTGACACTCAGTCTAGCCTTTGAATAAACTCACACATTGTTAGGCAAAATAAGTGAAAAAGGAAGGGTGATGAGGCAAGCCAGCACTTCACGAAACCTTGATATACATGAATAAAGCTTCCTTTGAGAGATTTGAGACAGGAATGTGGGGTATGGGTGCTTGTAAAGTATGGCACATCTTAATAAGGGTCTCAACCTGAAACCTCACCTATTCCTTTTCTCCAGAGACACTGCCTGACCCGCTGAGTTACTCCAGCACGTTGTGTCTATCTTCAGTAATGAGGCCTTCTATTCTATCCTTTACTCCCAGGGTAGCAATGTTTCAAGTCAATATCCTTTCACATCATGCAGCTACGTAGCAAACAATGTTACCTAAAGCTTGATTTGTGAGTGGCCAATGATAAATTATCTTTAAACACAGGCAGCGGTAGATGCCTGGAATGCACTGCCAGATGGGGACTAATTAGATTGGTATTGTGGCACAGCATAGTGGGTTGAAGGGCTTATTTCTGTACTGCTCTCTATTCTAATCTCCCTACCACAGATGTTAAGCTAACCTGTTTGTAATTGCTGGGGATTTCTCTGTTGCCCTGACAATTTATCCACCTTTAAGCCCGCTGAGTCATTGAGTATCTCTTTAGTTGTAACTTTAATTAATTTTGATGATTTCAAAATTGCAAGAGCAGTGCCTGCATTACAGAAAATAATGACACGGCATTCTTGATGCTCAGATGCTCAAATCCTCTTGCGTGTGATGCATGTAAATATATACACAAAATACACAATTTATTTAAATCTCTTAATACTTTGAAAACCTCATTAGATTCCATGGTCCCTCGTTTAGTGTTACTTGTTCTGTCTGACAAACTTGTGCAAAGATTCTGAATCTTTTTGTAAATTATATGTATTGTTCCAACCTCTCGGAAGATTAGACGGACATGTGTGCAATCATCACCATTAGCCACGTGTCAACCTCCAAACCTGGAGCAGTGCTGGTTCCCAAACCTTGGATCATAGGGATTTGATCAATGCCACCTTCACCCTACTTCTCAGAGACAATTGGAAAGGGAGAGATGTTGGTCCGTACTTCCGCAGTAGCTGGGACATGAACCAATAGACACTGTGACACTGCGACCTTTGAAGAGGTAACCAAAAAAAGTTGATGATGGCCTTTGCCGTAGATGGATATCAGCAAGGCCTTTGATAAGGTTCTGCATGGTAGACCGCTCTGGAAGGTTAGGTCGCATGGGATCCAGGGATAACTACCTAACTGGATACAAAATTGGCTTCATGGAAGGAAGCAGAGGGTGATGGTGGAAAGGTGTTTTTCAGAATGGAGACCTGTTACGAATGGTGTGTCTCAGGATACAGTGCTGAGCCAATTGCAGTCTGGTTTATTTCAACGATTTGGATGTTCAAGGCATGGTTAGTAAGCTTGCAGATGACACTAAAGTAGGTAGTCTCTCAGATAGTGAAGATGGTTATCAAAAATTACAGCAGGCTCTTGATCAGCTGGACAAGATAATTGCAAGGTGTTTCATTTTGAGAAGTCAAACCAGGGCAGTACATTAACACTGAATGGTAGGATCCCGGAGAGTGTTTTAGAGCAGAGGGATCTAGGGTACAGGTACATACTTCCCTGAAAATGGTGTCACAGGTACCTGTATGTAGGGTGGTCGAGAAGGCTTTTGTTACATTGGATATCATCTGCCAGGAAATTGAGTATAGAAATTGGGACATAATGTTACAGTTGCAACACACATTGGTGAGTCCACTGTGTGCAGGTCCAGACACCCTGCTATAGGATGTTAACTTGGAAATAGTGCAGAGACGTTTTACGAGAATATTGCCAGGACTTGAGGGGCTGAGCTATAGGGAGAGGTTGGACAAGCTAGGACTTTATTCTTTGGATCACAGAAGGTTGAGAGATGATCGTATAGAGGTGTGTAAAATCATGAGAGGAATAGATAGGACAAATGCATGGTCTTTTAGCCAGAGTTAGGGAATCATAAAACAAGGACATATGTTTAAGCTGAGAGGAGCAAGATTTAATACAAACCTGAGGAGCAACTTTTTTACTCAAAGGATGATGGGTATATGTAATGAGCAGAGGTGGAGGCAGGACAAAGCCAGCAAGTGATAAGTGAACACATTGGTGAGCGGGGTTGATTGGCAGATGAGGGACAAAGGCCAGAGATGGGAAGAAAACAACTAGATGTGAGAAACGGAGCAAAGAGGTATGAAATGTGAGGCCAGAGGAAGGGATGCAGGTGGAAGGAAAGGGGAGAGGGCGGCGGGATGGTGGGAGAAATGGGTGCGTATCCAGGTGGGGCAAGGGGAAAATCTATGCCTGATTTTGTTGATGTACAGGAGGCCACGTCAAGAGCACCAACTACAGTAGATGAGGTTAGAGGAGGTGCATGTGAACCTCTGTCTCGACTAGGAGGGCTGCTGGGTCCCTGGTTGGATGTGAAGGCGGAGGTGCAGGGACAGATGTTACATCTCCTGAGGTCACAGGGGAAAGTAGCTGGGAGGGGACAGCTTGGGTGTGATCGTCTCACCTGTCTGGCTTTGCGCCACCCCCACCTTTCTTCCAGCTCTTCCCCCCCCCCCTACCACAATCAGTTTGGAGAAGGGTGCCGACCCGAAATGTCACCTATCCATGTTATCCCAGTGATTCTGCTTGACCCACTGTGTTCCTCCAGCACCATGGCACGCTGGGCAGTTTCCCAGGACCCCATGAGCATAGGGGCCCCATACTAATCTATGTGTGTTGTGACCAAAGATCTTTGGTTGTGACTTGCTGTCAATAAATTGCTTCTTCTGGCGACCCTCGGCAAGGGCTCACCTGCTCCGCGATGGAAAGTCTACGCCGCGCCCGTGGCAAGAAGCTCCACAGACCGCGGCTTCAGGATGTCGTAAACCGGGTGCCAGCAGTCGGAGCACTTCTTCTACCGACCCCTGGCAAGGGATCGCCCGGCTCCGCAGTGGAAAGTCCACGCTGCGCCCGCTGCTGAAGCTCTGGACCCGACTCTGGGAAAGGCCACACCAATCAAAACTGTTAGGCCGCGAGGGCGGGCGAAATGTAACTAGGAGAAAAGTCGCATTCCACCGAGGTAAATGACTAATAAAGTTTCCCCCAATTCCCGCCCCACCCCCACACTAAAACACACCTTTAGACATACTAAAAATAAAAAAAAGGCGAGGCTCCTGGCGCGGCGCCACCTGTTCCAACGTTTGTGTTGATTCATCTTTGCTGTACAGCATGTTTTTTAATGTTTAAAGACTGATTTTGTTGAATAAATATGTTTAGTTTTATCGACCATATACATTTTTATTCTTGTGAGTGGTTGTGAAGGTAGGGGCCCCAGTGCACTGCTTTGCCCGGGGGCCTATAGGGTGATTTCACGAAAGGTCACTGGATCATAGATCCTCACCCACGTGACCGCAAAATCCAACTGGGGTACAAGCGTCACTTCCGGTACATGTTATTGATGCTGAAAACGCGGACTTTCACACCCGTTAAAAACCGCGAAAACAGTTAGTTTTTGAGCTGTAAATAACTGCCAGTCGGGGTGACCGTGAGGCACAGTTATCTTACTTTACAGTCCAGAAGATAGACGAAGGTAAATACAAGAGGGAGCTGAAGGGGCAACAACAGCGGAAGTGATTAGCGGACATTCGCCGTGGAGATATAAAGATCGAAAATATCGGGAATTATCGCGTTTGCTCGCTGCATTTCATCAAAAGTAAGGCATTATTGACGTTTTATCTTTATTCATTTGTTATATGAAAAGTTGTGATTGAACAACATTACAAAAATGGCACATCAGCTCCAAGGAATAATCGTCGATGCTGAGGCAGCAGATAACACTAGTAGGAAACAGCCGGTCATTCTGGAGAGCAACCCCTCCGTCATTCTGTTATAGTCAGTGGCAACACCCAATATCTTCCCTGCCAGATCATTTGAGCCAGCCTGTGTACTGAACTTTCTTTTCACTATCTCCTGCAATTCTTGTGGATGAAGAGGCCCAGATAAGCTGATCCCTCACCCATGTCCACACCCGAGAGAAATTGGTGAGGAGGAGCTGGCTCTGAGTAATGACAAGGCTTTTGGCATCTTCCTGATTGCAAATTATTTAAACATCTTTGACAAAACACCTCTGACACATTTCATAGAGATATTACAAACTATTTAGACAATAGACATTAGGTGCAGGAGTAGGCCATTTAGCCCCTCGAGCCAGCACCGCCATTCAATGTGATCATGGCTGATCCCCAATCAGTACCCCGTTCCTGCCTTCTCCCCATATCCCCTGACTCCGCTATTTTTAAGAGCCCTATCTAGCTCTCTCGTGAAAGCATCCAGAGAACCTGCCTCCCCCACCCTCTGAGACAGAGAATTCTGCAGACTCACCACTCTCTGTGAGAAAAAGTGTTTCCTTGTCTCCATTCTAAATGGCTTACTCCTTATTCTTAAACTGTGGCCCCTGGTTCTGGACTCCCCCAACATCGGGAACATGTTTCCTGCCTCTAGTGTGTCCAAGCCCTTAACAATCTTAAATGTTTCAATGAGATATCCTCTCATCCTTCTAAACTCCAGAGTGTACAAGCCCAGCTGCTCCATTCTCTCAGCATATGACAGTCCCACCATCCCGGGAATTAACCTTGTAAACCTACGCTGCACGCCCTCAATAGCAATAATGTCCTTCCTCAAATTAGGGGACCAAAACTGCACACAATACTCCAGGTGTGGTCTCACTAGGGCTCTGTACAACTGCAGAAAGACCTCTTTGCTTCTATATTCGATTCGTCTTGTTATAAAGGCCAACATGCCATTCGCTTTCTTCACTGCCTGCTGTACCTGCAGTCTTACTTTCATAGACTGATGTACAAGGACCCCCAGATCCCATTGTACTTCCCCTTTTCCCAACTTGACGCCATTTAGATAGTAATCTGCCTTCCTGTTTTTGCTACCAAAGTGGATAACCTCACATTTATTCGCATTAAACTTCATCTGCCATGCAACTGCCCACTCTCCCAACCTGTCCACGTCACCCTGCATTCTCATAGCATCCTCCTCACAGTTCACACTGCCACCCAACGTTGTGTCATCTGCAAACTTGCTAATATTACTTTGAATCCCTTCATCCAAATCATTGATGTATATTGTAAATAGCTGTGGTCCCACCCACCCGAATCAGGTCGGAACCAAACGGGGACAAACAACACTCACATACATACACATGCATAGACAGCCTACTATGAAAGACCTTGTCAAAGTTAATCCTCCTTCTTATCGAGTCCACACACAAGATTAGAAGTTGTTCAGCAAGAGCTGAACACACTTCTCGGCATCTACACAATGGTGTCTGTCTTGCGCTTCTTGTGCGTCTTGGTGGAAAGATTGGTTGAAACAGGGCCGCGACGTGAACGCTCTTTCCTTGACCCCATCAAAGTTAATGAAAACAATCTTTACTGCCCTGCCCTCATCAATCCTCTTGATGATTTCAAAAACTCCAGATAAAGGTTTTGAGACAATGCTTCTCACACAAAGCCATGTTCATTGTCCTTAAACAATCTGTGCCTACACAAATGGTGGTAGAACCTATCCCTTAGAATCCCATCCAACAACTTGCCCACCATTGACAACTGACTCACTGGCCTCTAGTTTCCATTAGTCCTTGCAGCCTTTTAAAAATAATGGTACAGCATTAGCCACCCTCCAGTCTTCAGGAACGTCACCTGTGGCAACGATAATGCAAATATCTCTGCAAAAGCCTCTGCAATTTCCTCCTGAGCCTCCCACAAGGTCAGAAGGAGTACTTGATCGGGTTGTGAGGAGTTATCCACCGTAATTTGCTTGAAAAGTGCCAATGCCTCCACTTTGGTAATTCGTATATGATCTAAGACATCACAACTCCTACACCTCAATTCCATAGATTCCATGATCATCTCAGTAAAAAATAGATGAGAAGTATTCATTTAATATCTCCCCCATCTCTTATGGTTCTACACAAATATGCAATGCTGATCTTTAACAAGACCTATTCTTTCCCAAGCCACCCTCTTATTCTTAATATACCTGTAGAATCTCTTGGGATTTTCTTTTACTTTGCCTGGCAGCTTAGAAGACTTGACATTTGTGATCTTTGACATCAGCATTTTCATTTAGTTCTTTGATGTATTATCACATGAGTTACTTCTGCAAATTTAGTTTGTCTAGTCTATAACTGAATTAAAAAAACCCACAATTACTGAGTTAACCTTGTTACTAACTAATTTAATGTTCTGTTTTGTATTCTGTCCACCATTAGGTTTGTTAGAGTGCCTTTAAATTACTCCTACTAATGTTTTCTGCTCTTTGTAATTTCATAGCGGCACCAATAATGATTCAATATCCCAATATTCTAAAGTTATTTCCAATAGTTTTGCCTCATCCTTTATTATCAGGGCTACAACATCGTGTCTTCCATTATACATTTCCTAAAAATCAAGCACCTTAGGATATTTAATTTCCAAAAATGACCAGCTCAGAACCAGAACTCAGTAATAGATTTAAATCAAACAAACAAAATTCTGCTCTCACATGCTGATTTTTTTAAATGGATACTTTATGCACCTTCCATTTTACCATTGTTCTCATCCATGCTGTTATCTGGGATTTCATTCCTGTTGGATAGAGTAAAGGCTAAGACTATTCCAACAGTGCTTTAAAGATCATTTTTAAATTATAAATTCAATTTACAAAAACACTGAACTAAATTAGATTTACTTTGAATGCAGACTTCTGGTCTACTCTCTTATTGTACAGTTTGGTTTATGTTTCATAACTTACATTCACATAGTGTCTTTCATAAACCAAAACATTCCAAGAACTTACAGACGTCTTGTAAAATTAAATATTAAGTATAATGGGGAGATACAGGAACAGGGTGCTCAAGAGCTTGGCCAGAAAGTGGTAGATTTTAAGGAATTACTTGAAAGGACAAGGGGTAGATTCAATAAAGGAATGGCAGACCTGGTGCCTAGACAGCTGAAGATCTGCCATTAATGATAGCACACTTAAATCTGACAGAATTGGAGGATCTTGGAGATTTCACCCTGGAGGAGGTTATAGTAATAAGGAAAGATTTGTATAGAAGCATAAGAACTATCTTTCCATACACCTATTTAAAATTTTAATTGTCACTGCCTCTGTCATCCCTCCAGATCTCCTTGAAATTTCTCCTCACTCGCCTTAAACATGTGGCCTCTAGTTTTAGATTCCCCTATCTTGGAAAAAATATTGGCTGTCCTATCTACGTTCATCACTCATAAGCCTTTTTAATGTCATCCCTCAGCCCACTACATTACAGCTTGAATAAACTGTATCGCTCAGAAAGTGGTCTAGAGTCTTGCAGTGAATTTGGGATGATTTATAGTCCTTCAAGTGGGACATGGCTACGTAGGCATGTAAATAGCTCATTCTAAGCTCCCTCCACTCTAGTTTCAGTCAATAAAATACTGAATCAAGCACTTGCGCAACTAAACTTTATTTTGGATAACACAACACAAATTCCCCTATACAATACCTAACCACCGCGGGTTCGATCCTTGTATCTGCTTGGCCAAGCCCTTCTAGCCTCGTGCAAGCAGAGACACTCCAAAAGGTCACACAGTCCCAACCGTTCTTCCAGAAGATCGACATCGGACCTCGTGGGAGCTACCTTTTATAGGTCCCCGAACTTTGAGGGGCCGAACCACATGGGGGTGGTCTCTTTATAAACCAATTAAACATATAATAATAACAGTATATAATTGACAGTTCCTTAACCCAATAATACAATCTTCAATACATTGCATTTGAAAGAAGCTTCTAGAAGAAAGCAAACAAGAATAAACATTGCAACATGTGCCCTGGGATCCAAACAGTTTCTCCAAGGCTCAACAGTTCGACCAATCATCAATTAACAGGATGACCGTCTCGCAACATTATACTGTTTACAATGCCCTTGCAGCGATCCAATTGATATGATGCATTTAAGGTTTGTTCGTAAAACTGCTATACATTTTATCAATTTAGGAGAAACAAGGAGAACACCTGGATCCCTCATCATCCTGCATACCAGTCTGAGCCTAGACTGACTGGTGCCATCCAAAGCCTGTAAATTTCAGCTGACAATTGTAACAAGTGCAGGGATCCTCCATTTTATGGTGTCTTTAATTTGACCAGTATTAACATTCCCCCCATTTTATCATTCATGATAACCCTCATCATTAATGATAACTCCAGAATACAATGATGACTGCTTTACTTTAACAAATGTTCTAACAAGAAGATGTTGATGTAGCTTCTCAGAATTTCATCAAGCTTCCTGAATTTTCGTGGGTGTAGTTCTATGATTTCTGTCTGAATACTCTTCACCTCCCGAGTTTTCATGGGCGCGAATTCCATCCATCAATCTTGATAGTTCATTGGTCCTTGATTCGTAAGAGAATGGATAATTTCTAAGAAACCAAGTTAACCACCTATACCTTCACTAATACTTTTACAATGATGATGATGCACCCAGGCATTTCTTCCCTCTACCTTTACTGCTGTTGGAGTCATTAGAAGAACGTGGTAAGGTCCTACCCAACGATCTTCTGATCCTTTCCTCACCCAATTCTTCATTGGGACGTAGTCTCCAGGTTTTACTTTAATGGGAGTTGCTAATGAAGGCATATCACCATAGGCTGCTCTCACTCTACAATGTAAATCCCTCAAGGCTTTGGTCAAGGCTAAGATGTAGTCCGTTATCTCTGCAGTCATATGGTGGATATTAACTATTTTCATCGCATTCTGGTTCCAAGGGATTTCTAAGGGCCTATCGTAAATAATTTCAGCTAGGCTTAATCTAGATTTCCCTGCAAGCATGACTCTCATCTGAAATAATGCTATTGTGAGTAATTTAATCCATCCAAGTCCAGTCTCTGCCTTTAATTTGGCTAATTTAGTTTTAAGGGTCTGATTTGCCCTTTCTACAAGTCCAGCATCCTGTGTAATTGTGTAATTGTTACACAATTACAGTGTAATTGCTGCTGGATCCCCAGCTGTTCACTAAATTCTTTATTGATTTGTCCAATAAAGTGTGGACCGTTATCTGAGCTAAATTGAATGGGAATACTGAATCTAAGGACAATTTCTCTCATTAACACCTTGACAATAGTAGCCGCTTTATTGTCAAGGGCTGGGTAAGCTTCGATCCACCGGCTGAATACATCGACTATGACAAGAACATATTTATATCCCTGGCACCTTTCTAGTTCAATATAGTCCATTTGCAACGTCTCAAAAGGACCCATAGGCAATGGTGCTTTCCCTCCTTCACATCCTATTCCTTTCCCTGGATTGTATTTCTGGTAGACCAGACAATTACTGCTTACCTTCTGAGCAAAAAATTGTAATTTTGGATGCCACCAAGTAGCCAATAGAGCGTCTCCTACTGCCCTTGCACCACAATAGCTTGCATATTGCATGCACTCTAGAACCCATACTGCTAATGAGTCTGAGATGCAAGTTTGCCCAGCCCAGTTATACAATCCAGTACACATCCCAGTTGTGTCCACCTTTCCTTATCTCCCTCAGTAGCCTGAAAGAGGATGCTGCCGATTCCGAATGTGAACTGAACACAACAATTTCCTGCTGGAGTGTTACATTAGCAGCTGATTGTAAACTATTGTAGAGTGCAGTTAAAATTTGAGTGCAAAGAGGATGTCCCCTGGATACTGGATCTAATTAAGAGGAGTATTATGCAACTGGTCTATGTCTATCCCCATGCTTTTAGTTAGTACCGAAGTGGCACAGTCAGATAGAATTGTACAATATAGTTGAAAAGGACAATCGTCTTCCCAATGCCGGGGCTTGCATCAATGATCATTTTAAGTTTTCAAAGACCTCCTGTTCTTTCTTTGTTAATTTAAATTCGCCCTCCTCCTTGCTGGTATAGGGTGTTAGCTCCTTGGTTTCTAGAGCTATATTTGGATTCCAGGGTCTGCAATAATTAACCATGCCCAGCCATTGCCTCATTTGTTTGGCTTCTTTTGGGATTGGAAATTCGCAGATAGATTCGAGTCTGCTCTTCTCAAGACTTCTTTTGGTGGCCGAAATTATAATTCCTAGAAATTTTACTTTCTCCTGAGCTACCAGTACTTTTCATGGTGAAACCACATATCCAAGGTCAGCTAAATGGTTTAGTAGTTGTGCAGTATCTTTCCGATTACTGGATTCATTTTTGCTGGCCACTAATGGATCATCGACCTTATTGCAATAATGTTGAATTCATTTTGAACTTCAAGGTACGCAGTTGGTCCTGCAGACACCTGGAAAATAAAGTAGGCAAATTGATAAATCCTTGAGGCAATCTGGTCCAGGTGTATTGTTGGCCCCTATATGTGAAGGCGAACAAATATTGGCTGTCTTCATGAAGAGGAAGAGAAAAGAATGCATGTTGCAAGTCAACTTTCGAAAATACTTTTGCTTCAGCCGATATTTGGGCTGGGATATGGGCAGGTTTGGCATTAGGGCTTGGAGTGGTTCCACAACAGAAATGATTTCCCTCAGGTCTTGCACAAGTCTATATTGGCCCTCCTTTCCCGGTTTTGGAACCGCAAGAATTGGGGTGTTACAAATTGATTGGCACTTCACCAATATTCCTTGTTCTAGCAAACCCTGAATTAATTTGTCAATGCTGCTGATGGCCTGTAGTTTTAATGGATATTGTTGGATTGAAGGAAGTGTTACCCCTTTTCTGGAGAGCTACGTGTGCTCGGTCAACGGAACGATCCCTCCCCCGACACAGCGATCGAAAGAATACGAACTCCAATTGAACCACCACGAATTGGATTCCAACAATACTAACAATCCCGATTTAAACAAATACGATATATTCAATTCAAACGCACTTTTACCCCAATTATCTAACACCCAAAATCCTTATGCACACGCAACGACAATGCAAGTAGCGGTCTGCGATCTTAACATACTCTAAATATATTTTACATACACAAATGTTTATACAGATCGGATCCGATAAAGATACTAAAAAAGACGATACTGGAAATTTACAATAATAATTTAACACGCTAGCGCACAAATCACAAACACTCGATTTCCATTCCGCGTCGCGCTGTTATCAATCAGTGAACCTCTCCCTCCGATACCACAGATTTTCCTCTTCCTAGGGTACTCTTTGTTGCGGGGTACTACTTCTTAAGTGACTACTTTGCCTCCTAAATGTTACTTTCCTCCTGCTAAAACGGGACTTCTATTGGGGGACCGCTATCCCTCCGCTCTAAGTTCTCAGAATTAGGGGTACCTCTCACATCCGGGTACCTTCCACCAAGTAAACCAGGTTCCAGTCTCTCAGTTACGCTTCGCTATCAGGTACTAATCAACAATCGATCAGAGGATTACTCTTCACTGTTGATCAGCCGCTATTCGGAATCGATCTCAAACACACTATACAAAACTCGAAGTTCTATATACACAGAATTCGAATTCTACCATACGGGCAGAACCTCAATATGAAGTCCTGTATTTAAGTCTTTGATTCTGAAATTTAAGTACACTCTGTTCGGACCAACTAGTTTTGGTGCATACCACTCAACGTACGCGGGCTCGAATTCAATCTACTTGCCCAATGAAATCTCGAATGGACTAGAGTATTCCCAGCCAATCTATACTCTGGCCACTGAGCCCAGTGCCTTTACGAGATTCCTCCTCTGTCACTCCAGGGAAGGATTCGGATATCTTCACACAGGCGTGAAGATATCCGACCTAGGTTTTACCTGCTCAAAAGGATTTCCTTCTCACCTGCTTGGCACCCGGTATCAGCGTCTAGCCTCCTTGCGCTGGCAGTTGATGCTGATTTTCGGAACGCACCTTTCCAATCAGCGCTCCCAGAAATGACAGGTCAAATGCTTCACCGCTTAGCACGTAAACCAGACTTGTTTTCAATATCCTGTCAATTGGATACCAAATCTGGGTCGGGCTTTTAACCCAAGGCGGAATTTATGGTTTTCACCAGCAGCTGCAGCTACCAACTACGACCAAGTTTTGTGCCTCTAACCCCACCCTGGTTTTATGGGCCCCTAACCCAAAGGAGTGCTATCACCCCCCATGCTTGCTAGACTCTGGTCTACGATCTCCTTGGGACCCTTTCCCAAACCCGCAAATGATCGATCTGCTCTGACTAGCGAAGTGCCGAAAATCAATGCGAAAACCGCACAGTGGCACCGATTTCTGCACTCATGATCGAGACAGCTCAACACCCTTAATCGCAAACTTGTGTTTGGGGTTCCGTGGAGACCCCGGACGAGCCCCCAATGTAAATAGCTCATTCTAAGCTCCCCCCTCTAGCTTCAGTCAATAAAATACTGAATCAAGCACTTGCGCAACTAAACTTTATTTTGGATAACACAACACAAATTCCCCTATACAATAACTAACCACCGCGGGTTCGATCCTTGTATCTGCTTGGCCAAGCCCTTCTAGCCTCGTGCAAGCAGAGACACTCCAAAAGGTCACGCAGTCCCAAGTGTTCTTCCAGAAGATAGACATCGGACCTTGTAGGAGCTACCTTTTATAGGTCCCCGAACCTTGAGGGGCCGAACCACGTTGCGGTGGTCTGTTTATAAACTAATTAAACATATTAATAATAACAGTTTATAATTGACAGTTCCCTAACCCAATAATACAATCTTGAATACATTGTATTTGAAAGAAGTTTTCTAGAAGGAAACAAACAAGAATAAGCAATTGCAAAATGTGCTCTGGGATTCAAACAGTTTCTCCAAGGCTCAACAGTTCGACAAATCATCAATTAACAGGATGACCGTCTCGCAACATTATTTATACTATTTACAATGCCCTTGCAGTGATCCATTGAAATGATGCATTTAAGGTTTGTTTGCAAAACTACTATACATTTTTATCAATTTAGGAGAAACAAGGAGAACACCTGGATCCTTCACCATCCTGCATACCAGTCTGAGCCTAGACTGGCTGGCGCCATCCAAAGCCTGTAAATTTCAGCTGACATGGGTTAAGCAATTCTGACAAGTGCAGGCATCCTCCATTTTATGGTGTCTTTAATTTGGCCAGTATTAACATGCATATGTAATTAGAGGGGAGGTTGCAGGAAGCAGTAACAGGCGTGGTTGCAGGGTCATAGGTTATGGAATAGGAATGAGCAGAGGAGGTGGCAGGAGCAGATCGAGTGTAGTCCTCAGCAGCTTTGTAGAGTGGTGGCAGCTGTGAAAGGATCAACAACATCATGCTGGGCCAGGCCGACCCCTACACCATCAATATCCCCACATTCACCCAGTACCACCAGAATATTGAGCCTTAAAATGCAGAGATGTGTGAAGAAATGCACGTCTGCTTAGGCCAAGATCAGACTTTATATTTCCAGAGAACTTTGATAGATGCAAGATTGTGTGCTATCCCAGAAGGCTATTAACGACTGTAATTGTTCCATTCCTTTGCTTGTCATTGACTGTACTCATGGTATGGTTGATTGGATAGCATGCAAAACAAAGCTTTTCACTGTATCTCAGTACACATGACAACAATAAACTAAACTATGTCAAACTCCTCATAAGGATAGCTCTCCAACATCAAGGGACAGGGTGACCAGCACCTTGGTTTTCTGAACTATCGCTAGCGTTACCACATTTTTCTTGTAGCGTGCTGCCCAGAAGTACACAATGCTCCAAATGCAGCCTAACCAACGTCTGTAAAACTGCAATGAACAGGACATTTCCAATAATAATAATCTTGGGCAAGCACTGATGTCATGTGCATGGCCTGATAATATTATCAAGATTCCCTTTGGTCAGACATTGTAGACGTCTACAGTTTCATGCAGGCTTAAAGAACGTGAATATCTGGAAACTGTTTTTTACTTTTTTCTCATAGTAATAATTTAAAATTCCTTCAAAGCTGACTCTGACATACACACTCAAGGTTAACCTTCATTGCTTTCTTGAAGACAGGAGCTTTAGATGCATCCTTTCATCCAACATCTCTCAACGAGTATCTGACAGATTGTTTAATAAAGTATATTAAAAAAAACATTAAAAATTGATGTCAGAGGCTCAAGGCCATATTGCCCAAGAGCAGGCAATCAGTCAAAAATACTTGAATGCTTTCATTTGTGAGCAGAGAGTAACTTATGTCCAAGATCACTAGTTTATCTCAGAAACAATGGTTAGAACAATAACCAAGCGCTGTTCGCAATAACAGTGAGGACAGTAACATTTCACACACTACTCGTGTATTTCTTTTTGATTGTTCATCATAATAAAATGTTCATTGTGAGCATGGAATGGGCTGTTTATACATGCCACCCACCAAAATACAGACCAAACCTCTGGTATATCAGACTTGGTTCTGCAGTAGGCAATACATTTATGTTTTGAAAGCATTGTTCGATATCTAGACTTTGCTTGTATTCAAACTATTACATTTTATATTTTAAAACCGGGATTGAAAATGATAATCCGTTTTCTGTTGTGCTCTATACCTACAAAGGAAAAGTATTGTTTCTGAAAGAGCAAAGTAAACTAGCAAAACACAAATGGGTAACGAAAAATAAGAACTGATTATTAAGAACTATAATACCACAAAATAGCACAAATGCTAAAAAGGCAAACAGATTCTGGACATCTTCAGCAAGAATAGCAACATTTGTGGTGAGAGAAACACACTTAACATTTAGGGCTGTTGGTCATGGATGAGTAAACAAAACAGATGGTTGACAAACCTGTTTGACTGATAATGATTACTTGGTAGATTTCTCATCCAAGGCAGAAAAATTCATTTGTCATAAATGTTAGGTTTCCTTACTATGAAATGAATCCTTTAAAATAGTATTAAAACTTGCAATACGATATGATGCAACTATTTATCCCAAAGGAAAATTGGTCTGCCACCAGTCAAAAGATACAGTTACAATGCACTGAAAGTGTCATGTGCATTATAATAATGGAATTTAAGTGACCGGTTATTGCACAGCACACATGTAATATTGAACAACACCAAAATTAAATTATTGAGTGGGAGAAGTCCAAGATGAGGGATGTGCAAAGATGGGAGGGGGGGGGGGGGGGGGGGGGGGGGGGGGGGGGGGGGGATGCAGTCTACCCAACGACACAAGTGGAAGGAGTTATACAATTTGATAGCCACAGGGAAAAAGGATATCCTGTGGTGTTCTATGCTGCACCTACATGGGAGCAGTCTGTTACTGAAGGTGCTCCTCAGGTTGACCAATGTATCATGGAGGAGGTGAGATGTATTGTCTAAGATGCTCCGCAGTTTCAGGAGCATCCTTCTTTCCGAGACCACCTCCAATTAATCCAACTCCACTTTGCACAAATACCATTTCTATTCCAATGATTTTTTTTGTGTAGTTCGGTAAAGGATGTTGCTGTCATTGCCGCAGTGCATTTAAATAATCAACAGGTTTAAATCGTAGTATGAACTTCATGGTCATTTGAGCCAATTTAAATGTAAGAAACTAGGTTTATTTCTTCTCACCTGCTGAATGTGAATTTATAAGCTTCTCCTTCTTCTAAAGTTGTAAGGTTCACTAAGGAAGACACAAACAATCTCCCAGATGTACTGGAGGACAGAGGATCTAAGGTGGTAGAGGAACTGAAATAAATTATCATTCGGCGAGAAATAGTATTGGGTAGGCTAATGGAACTGAAGGATGATAAATCCCCTGGGCCTGATGGTCTGCATCCCAGGGTCCTCAAGGAGGTGGCTCTAGAAATAATGGATGCATTGGTGATCATTTTCCAATGTTCAATAGATTCGGGATCCGTTCCTGTGGATTGGAGGATAGCTAATGTTATCCCACTTTTCAAGAAAGGAGCAAGAGAAAAAACGGGGAATTACAGACCAGTTAGCCTGACTTCAGTGGTGGGAAAGATGCTGGAGTCAATTATTAAAGAGATAACAATGGGGCATTTGGATAGCAGTAAAAGGATTAGTCCAAGTCAACATGGATTTATGAAAGGGAAATCATGCTTGACTAATCTTCTGGAATTTTTTGAGGATGTGACAAGTAAAATGGATGAAGGGGTGCCAGTGAATGTAGTGTATCTAGACTTTCAGAAAGCCTTTGATAAGGTCCTGCACGGGAGACTGGTGACTAAAATTAGAGCACATGGTATTGGGGGTAGGGTGTTCACATGGATAGAAAATTGGTTGGAAGCAAAGAGTAGGAGTGAACGGGTCCTTTTCAGAATGGCAGGCAGTGGCGAGTGGAGTGCCACAAGGCTCGGTGTTGGGGCCGCAACTGTTTGCCATATATATTAATGATTTGGAAGAGGGAATTAGGAGCAACACTAACAAGTTTGCGGACGACACAAAGCTGGGTGGCAGTGTGAACTGTGAAGAGGATGTTAGGAGGTTGCAGGATGACGTGGACAGGTTGAGTGAGTGGGCAGATGCGTGGCAGATGCAGTATAATATAGAAAAATGTGAGGTTATCCACTTTGGCGGCAAAAACAAGGGGGCAGATTATTATCTCAATGGGGTTAGGTTAGGTAAGAGGGAGGTGCAGCGAGACCTGGGCGTCCTTGTACACCGGTCACTGAAAGGTGGCGTGCAGGTACAGCAGGCAGTGAAGAAAGCTAATGGAATGTTGGCCTTCATAACAAGAGGATTTCAGTATAGGAGTAAAGAGGTTCTTCTGCAGTTGTATAGGGCTCTGGTGAGACCACATCTGGAGTATTTTGTACAGTTTTGGTCTCCTAATTTGAGGAAGGACATCCTTGTGATTGAGGCAGTGCAGCGTACGTTCACGAGATTGATCCCTGGGATGGCAGGACTGTCATATGAGGAAAGGTTGAAAAGACTAGGCTTGTATTCCCTGGAGTTTAGAAGGATGATGGGGGTTCTTATAGAACCATGTAAAATTATAAAAGGACTGGACAAGCTAGATGCAGGAAAAATGTTCCCAATGTTGGGCGAGTCCAGAACCAGGGGCCACAGTCTTAGAATAAAGGGGAGGTCATTTAAGACTGAGGTGAGAAAAAACTTTTTCACCCAGAGAGTTGTGAATTTATGGAATTCCCTGCCACAAAGTCAGTGGAGGCCAAATCACTGGATGGATTTAAGAGAGAGTTAGATAGAGTTCTAGGGGCTAGTGGAGTCAAGGGATATGGGGAGAAGGCAGGCACGGGCTATTGATAGTGGAGATCAGCCATGATCACAATGAATGACGGTGCTGGCTCGAAGGGCCGAATGGCCTCCTGCACCTATTTTCTATGTTTTTATGTAAGACAACTTGTTCTGTTTAATTTCTAAGCTAGATTGTTGACTAAGAAAAAGACTATTATTGAACAACATATTACAGGAAAACAGATTGGTAAACACTGCCATAATTTGAAGTCACAATATCAAAATTAAAAGATTACAACATAATAAATAATATGGAGCAAGGAAATGCCACTTAGCTCATCAACTTCCAAAATTATTCGTAGTTGCAAATCGCAAGGCAAGCAAAAATCTGGAATTTATTGTTGTGTTTTTGATCTCTTGTCTAATTTGGCCTGACATATCAGTTGTATTAACAGCTCAAAACAATAATAAATTCCTTGAGCTATCCTAACAATTCCAAATGTACCTGCATCATATGTTCTAGAGAATTTTTGTTTGAATATTATGGCTTCATGACTATATAGGCTCCGTTGCCCTGGGGGTGAATTTGCACAAATCAATTCTCATTCTTGATGCTCATTTCTGTACTGGGGTGGAAGAATGCAACCTTCACGTGGTCTGCCCTGTTTCGACGAATGCAACCAACCCGGCGTGCACAATCAAATAAGATCAAATAGAACAAGTTGTCCTACAACTTTAGGCTGTGCACGCCATACACAAGAAGAAGAAGATTTCTGTACAAAAGTATTGTTAATATCCTTGTTTGAGTTGCCACAGTAATACATTCATTTCACTTGCATAATTGCTGTAAATTCACTCTTAGAGTTATGTATTGTGAAAAGCCTGACATTGTTGTTCTTTTTAACTAGCCTTCATGTTAACAGCACAGATTGTGCCCAATATTGTGTTCACTTTGTACTGTTTGCTTAATTAATCTCGCCTCAAACTATTCACCAGTTTAAGCTGAAATTCTTGCACATTGCCAATTCTAGAAAGAACATTTCCATAGCAATAAAGTTCAGAGAGTTCATAGCAGTCATATTGTTCCAGCACCTGCATGCTATTGCGGTTTGCATGGGGGAATAATGGCTTTCAACGGAACATCAATGTTTTACATAAGTAAAATGTGGTAGGACTTTTGATACACTGAACATAGAACAGAACAGGCCGTTCAGCCTACAATGTCGGTGCCGAACATGATGCCAAGACCAACTCTTATCTACCTGCGCATAATCTATATCCCTCCATTCCCTGCATATCCACATGCCTATCCAAATGTCTCATAAATGCCACTATTACACTTGCATCAACCACCAACCCTGGCAGCACCTTCCAGGCATTCACTACCCTCTGTATAAAAAGGTTGCCCTGCACATCTCCTTTAAACTTTGCCCCGCAGTATTTGATTTATCCATCTTGGGAAACAGGTTGTGACTACTGTCCAGCCTATCTCTCATCATTTGTTATACCTCTATCAGGACTCCCTGCAACCTCCAGCATTCCAGAGAAAACAATCCAACTCTGTCCAACCTCTCTCTCTAGTGAATACCCCCTGATACAGGCATCATTCTGGTAAACCTCCTCTGCACCTTTTCCAAAACCTCCTCATCCTTCCTGTAATGAGGCGACCTGAACTAAACTATAAAAATGTGACCTAACTAAAGTCATTTAAAGCTGTATCATGACATTCTAACTTATACTAATGCCCCGACCAATGAAAGCATGCATACCATATACCTTCCTTGCCATTCTATCAACTTGTGTTGCCACTTTCGGGAAGCTATGGATCTGGATCCCAAGATCTGCTGTACATCAATACTGTTGAGGGTCATCCCATTAATTAAAATTTTCCCCTTTCATTCGACCTTCCAAAGTGCATCATCTCACACTTGCTTGGATTAAACTCCATTTGCCATTTCTCGGTCTATTTCTCTTGCTGATCTGTATCCTGTTATATATCTTATTAGTCTTTCCCACAGATCATGACCCCAGCAATCTTTGTGTCATCTGCAAACTTATTAACCAACCAATCTACATTTGCGAGCAAGTCATATATACAGTAGTTATATATAGGAAAGAACTGTAGATGCTGGTTTAAATCGAAGGTAGACACAAAATGCTGGAGTAACTCAGTGGGACAGGCAGCATCTCTGGAAAGAAGGAATGGGTGATTTTTTGGGTCGAGATCCTTCTTCAGACGACCCAGCACTGATCCCTTTGGCTTGAATGTACACATTTACTAACGCTGAATTGCTTCCCCATAAGTTACAAACACATACGAATTACGATTGATGTAAATGGTTCACAAGATAATATGACTACGCGGTTAACTATTTACACAAATGGCTCAACCAAGCATAATTTTAGTTAGTCTTTGGGAACATTAGTTCATTAAACTCTATACTACGAATTGCACCTGACAACTCAAAAACACTTCACTCCAATTCTAGTGGATCACTTCTCAAGGTAGACCCGAGCCACATTCTTTCCCACATTTTCTGCAATTGTGGCTTCAACATAAGAGTCAAGAATGTTCAAAAGGGAACTGCAGATGCTGGAACATCGAAGGTACACAAAATTGCTGGGGAAATTCAGCGGGTGCAGCAGCATCTATGGAGCGAAGGAAATAGGTGACGTTTCGGCCCGAAACGTCGCCTATTTCCTTCGCTCCATAGATGCTGCTGCACCCTCTGAGTTTCCCCAGCAATTTTGTGTACCTAAGAGTCAAGAATGTTGTGTTGTCACATGTCATCTGTCTCAGATACAACAATGAAATTCTTACTTGCAGCAGCACAACAGAATATCTTTATAACTGTTAATACATTATTTTGCATTATTCTTTGACCTTTGTTGAATCACTATGCCAAACTACTGACATAAAATTTAACAGTATTAATAACACTAACTATTCCTGTGATTAAAATCATATTTTTTAACTGTACTTAAAATTACATTTTTACATTAAATGAATAATCAAGGCACACAAGTTGAGAAATTGGAGAGAAGACATTAAAAATTATTGTTTAACTGCATTTGTTCCTAAATAATTTATAAACTAAATAATGGGAGCAGTAAAAATACAGCAAGATTGGAGGCTGATTGAGGTGCATGTAGCAATAAGTATGTTGGTCCTGCAGGTGGTGCTTCTGATCAGCAAGGATCAGAGACTAGAATGCTCTCTGAGACAGTGAAGACACATACAGCGGACATCAATTAAGACTCAAGCTATTAACTTGTAAAACTACATTTCATTGTCGTTTGTCTCAATGCAATCTAATTCTAAAACTTGCACGCACATATTAGAGGCTGAACATTTGAGAAAAAGGCAACAAATGAAGTAGCATGGGATTGTAAAGTAAAGGGAGAAATACCTATATTGTTCATTTCATAACTTCAGAAAGGAACAAAGTGTTTTCTAATAAATGTGTTATTATTCACTGTGCATCCTCAAGCAGCAGCAGGATAATGGCCAGATCCGTTTCAATGACATTAACTGAGCAAATATTGACCAGGACATCTGTTATATTGTCCCCATGAAGCAGTGAAATTGAATCAATTACATCCACCTGGATGAACTGAGAGTGCTTTGGTTTAAACACTTCATTAAAGCAGCATACCACAGTGACAACCTAATTATTTTGTGCAGAAAAAATTGTAGTGGGACTGCCTTACAGGCAAGTGTATGCAACTGAGCCATTATTGATTCAAAGAGTAAATCAGACCCTTAATTTGTTACTGGAATGGAAAGTACAGGAGTTGGTGCTGCTCAGTTTGTTTGGTTGATGTTGCCGGCATGGTTGGATAGTTGACAATGTCCGTAAACTGAGAGACTTGCATAAGGTCTACTGCAGTAATACATATGTCAAGGTGTGTGCTTTATATGATCATTAAACATCAGAACAATCTTCTGCAGTGGAACAAGCAGGACTGTGCCATTCTATCAAAATATGACATTTGACAGCCAGGGATCAGAGACCAAAGGCTGTTGTATGTTGTATATAGGTTTGGAGGCAGTTGGACTGGAAAGTATAGCAACATACCCTTTCTAGAACTGGAAAAGTAAATAGCTATATGAAACCAAAATATTACATATCACATATCTGAAATAAAAATCAGAAACATTTATAAATATTCAATGGGTTAGACAGCATCTGGAATTCAATGAATTAATGTCAATGGCCCTCCTTCATAAGTGACAAGGTATGGTGTAACAAAAAGAACTCTCAACATTAAGCAGAAAAATTTGTATCATAATAAAGAGGGGTTGAAAGTGGGAGTAGACTTTACATATATGGCAATAAACAACATTTTTTTTTTCATTTGAATCATCTTTATAGGTGTAGTAGAAAAATTATGTTAAACTTTTATTAAACGCTAATTAGGTTTTAGCAGAAGTACTATGAATGAATGAATAAGTTTATTGGCCAAGTATATTCACGTACAAGAAATTTGCCTTGGTGCTCTGCTCGCAAGTGACAACATGACATACAGTGACAATTAAGAATGACACATAAAACATTAAACATTAATAATAAAACATTATCGATTAAACATGTGAATTAAATAAAATACCAGAGCAAAATGAGGCTACAGATTTTTGGTTATTGAGTAGAGCTACTACTCATGGAAAAAAGCCATTTTTATGTCTGGCTGTGGCAGCTTTGACAGTCCGAGTCGCCTTCCAGAGGGAAGTGATTCAAAGAGTTTGTGGCCAGGGTGAGAGGGGTCAGAGATGATCTTACCCACTCGCTTCCTGGCCCTTGCAGTGTACAGTTCGTCAATGGAGGGAAGTTGCAGCCAACAACCTTCTCAGCTGATCGGACGATTCGCTGCAGCCTCCGGATGTCATGCTTGGTGGCTGAGCCAAACAAGACCATGATGGAATTACTATGTTTAATTGTGAACACCACTTTATGAAAACATATTTTTCATGGGACCACTGACTGTCATGGATCAAATAATACAGGCAGTTGTTTGCGAATAAGGCAGAGGTAACAGATGGTCAACACCCACACCAAATTTCTGGTGTTGAAATTGATTCCTGAAATTGTTCGGGATAATCAGAAATTGTGCCACTTTCAGAAGAATATTGTAGTAAGAATGGCATCTATATTTTGAGGATGCACTGAAGCATTATTTATACTTTCTTTTTTCTATTTCTGAATCGGTAACTAGGAACTTCAAGTCTACCATTTGATATTATTTTAAAACATCATTAATATTATTACAATTTCTCAGGAGAGTTTTACTTCCATTATAATTTTTGTAGAAAGAAAAGGAGAAGCTTGGCAGCTTGACAGTTAAACTTTTCTTTGAACACTGTCTGTAAGTGTATCACATCTGCATAGCTTCTGTTACTCAAGAAGTGTACTAGAGCTGTCCTGTATACCTGAGTTCAAATTACACCCAAACTTTACTGACATGCATTGCCTGCAAAAGCCACTTTCGGCCTGACCTTATTTAGACTTTGGTCTTTTAATCACAAGCAGAACTCAACACTTACATAGAACTCCTAAATATATTACCCAAGTAAGGAATGTTCTTCCACATACGGTCCACTGAATTAATTGCTAGACTGCTCCAATATTTGTCCACAAGCTGGCCTGCTCTTTTGCTTTGCACTTTAACGGAGTGTGCTTCACTCTTATTTTCTTTTCCTCTGACAGCCAGGGCAAGTATCGGTGATTTTCCAGGAACAGCTGAAAGTAGAGATCACTGATTCAGCCATTTACCTACTTCTTCTTCTTCTTCTAAGTAGTTTTTTTTGGCGGTTGGCAAACAACTTTTTAGTGCATTACCGCCACCAACTGGTATGGAGTGTGGATCAAATAACATTATAACTTATATACTAATAACCTATATCTTTCCGAACAAATTGGTTACCCTGAGAAAAAGCAATAGGATTTGATAGCACTTATATGAATTCTTTTGTAAAATATCTATTAAATCAAATTGTACTTTTTCTTTTCTGAATCGTTCACTCATTTGTCTTCTTTCTTCCTCATACCTCTCACAATGCATAATGACATGCTCTATTGTCTCTTCTTGCCCACAGTATTCACATCTGCCTGTATTATGCTTGCCTATTATAAAAAGTGTACTGTTCAGACCAGTGTGTTCAAATCTGATTCTTGAAATTACTGTCTCCTCTTTTCTGTTTTTTCCTGCACATCTCATTTCTCCCACTTTCCTCTGGACTCTGTAGAACCACCGTCCTTTCCGCTCTTCCTCCCATTGCTTTTGCCATCTTTCCTTCAGTCTTTGCTTAATAATGTCTTTGATTTCAGTTTTACCTATGTTAATACTTAAATCAATCTTACTTCTTTTTGTTACTTCTTTTGCTACCTTATCTGCCATTTCGTTTCCTCTAATGCCAATGTGTGCTGGTACCCATAAAAATATGACTGTAAGCCCCATCATTTGAATTCTGAATAGTGTTTGTTGTATTTCAATCAAAATGTCTGGTCTACTGTCTGAATGGCTGTGCTGTAAACTCTTTATTGCTAAACTTGAATCTGAACAAATAACTGTCCTTAAAGGCCTGGTATCCTCGACCCACTGTACCGCTAACAATATTGCAATCATTTCACCTGTGTATACTGAGACCTCATTATTGATCCTCTTCCCTACTTTGATGTGAAATTCTGGTACAATAAATGCTACTCCTACTTTATCTACTGAATCTTTTGATGCATCTGTATAAATTTGGACAAAACTGTAGTATCTGTCAATGTATTCCTGTATGATGAATGAATTATACATACGTTGTTTATCCTTGTTTTTGTGTTCTAATATTGTAAAGTCTACTGTTGCATCTGGAAGTATCCAAGGTGGAATTGAAGGTAATGGAACCGTTGGAACCACATTTAATTGTGCTATGCTGATTTGTAATGCTCTCTGGGTCACTGTCCATCCAAAACTTTTTGTTTCCCTTCTCTCCTTTTCCCAGCATGGTTTGACAGTAACTTGTGCTGGGTGTTCTTGACTGTGGTTAATCCAGTAATTCAATGAAAGCTGTATCCTTCTCATCTCTAGAGGCATCTCCCCCATTTCAACTTGTAATGCTGCTGTTGGAGTTGTTTTTATTGCACCTGTACATATTCTCAATATTGAATGTTGTCTATTTTCTTAAGAGAAGTACTTGATGCGGACCCATACACCACACAACCATAATCTCACACAGATCTAATTAACCCAGTGTATATAGCCTTCAAAACTGTTCTATCTGCCCCCCAATCACATCCAACTAAACATCTCATTATATTAATGGCTGTGCCCTCGACTCCATTACATTGACGACTGCTTTGGTGCCACCTCCTGCACCCACACACAACTGACTGACTTCATCCACTTCACCACCAACTTCCATCCGGCACTCCAATACACCTGGACAATTTCCGACACTTCCCTACCATTCCTTGACCTCACCATCTCCATCGCAGGGGACAGACTCCTGACCGACATACATTACAAACCCACTGACTCACATGGCTATCTGGACTACACGTCTTCCCACCCTGCCCCCTGTAAAGACTCCATCCCCTACTCCCAATTCCTCCGCCTACGCCGCATCTGTTCCCAGGATGAGACATTTCATACCAGGGCATCGGAAATGTCCTCGTTCTTCAGGGAACGGGGATTCCCCTCCGCCACCATAGATGAGGCTCACACCAGGGTCTCATCCATACCCCGTAACACTGCTCTCTCTCCCCATCCCCGCACACGCAACAAGGGCAGAGTCCCTCTGGTCCTCACCTTTCACCCCACCAGCCGGCAAATACAACACATAATCCTCCGCCATTTCCGCCACCTCCAACGTGACCCCACCACTCGCCACATCTTCCCATCTCCCCCCATGTCTGCCTTCCGCAAAGACCGCTCCCTCCGCAACTCCCTCGTCAATTCTTCCCTTCCCTCCCGCACCACCCCCTCCCTGGGCACTTTCCGTTGCAACCGCAAGAAATGCAACACCTGTCCCTTCACCTCCCACCTCGACTCCATTCAAGGTCCCAAGCAGTCGTTCCAGGTGCGACAAAGGTTCAACTGTATCTCCTCCAACCTCATCTACTGCATCCGCTGCTCTAGATGTCAGCTGATTTACATCGGTGAGACCAAGCGTAGGTTGGGCGATCGTTTCGCCGAACACCTCCGCTCAGTCCGCAATAACCTACCTGACCTCCCGGTGGCTCAGCACTTCAACTCCCCCTCCCATTCCCAATCCGACCTCTCTGTCCTGGGTCTCCTCCATTGCCAGAGTGAGCAACAGCGGAAATTGGAGGAACAGCACCTCAGATTCCGTCTGGGGACCTTGCGTCCTTATGGCATTAACATTGAATTCTCCCAATTTGGCTAGCCCTTGCTGTCTCCTCCCCTTCCTTAACCCTCTAGCTGTCTCCTCCCACCCTCCCATCCGCCCGCCCTCGGGCTCCTCCTCCTCCTCCCCTTTTTTTCCTTCTTTCTTCCCCCCCCCCATCAGTCTGAAGAAGGGTTTCGGCCCGAAACGTCGCCTATTTCCTTCGTTCCATAGATGCTGCTGCACCTGCTGAGTTTCCCCAGCAATTTTGTGTACCTTCGATATTCCAGCATCTGCAGTTCCCTTTTGAACACGAACATCTCATTATATTAAGTATCTTCTTACATTTGTCCACTACTTTCTGAATATGAACCATCCATGTAATCCTCTCATCAAACCATAAACCTAAAAATTTATAGTATTTTACTCTCTCCAATTCCTGGTTATATAATTTTAGTTTTACCTCACTACCAATTTTCTTCCTAGTAAAAAACATTATCTTTGTTTTTTCCACAGAAAATTTGAATCCCCATTTATATGACCACTCTTGTACCTTTATTTAGCAATGTTACAACATTTTGAGATTTAAAAAATCAAGTCTGCAATTTATCCCATCAGATAAAGCATAAAAAGAAGTTTAATTTGACACCTAATTCACTTTCATATCTCAAGTATTTAAAAAGTTATGGCCATTTTCATACTCGGAAATTAGCATCTTGTTCCCTATTGATTTTCTATGGACATAACAAAAAAGCTGTGATCGTGGTCAGTCAAAAGCCCATAACTTTCTTAAAAAAATAAGAGAACTGAATGAAATTTTCAGTTATCATAGATTGAACCATTCTGAAACAAATATAAAATAATCTTACTTGGATGACCTGAAATTAAAGCATATAATTAGTTAGTTACCCAAATGTAGCTAATTTCAAACTTCAATTACTAGATCTAAACATCTATCCATTTCTTAATAAATGATTAACATTTTTAAATAGCCTAAGTGTCCAAATAATATTCACAAATAATTCACAATAAAACATGATTTTTAAATCTCATTTACATTAATTTATAGGCCAAATGGAAGGAATTTAGTGTTCAATTGCTGTAAATTAAAGTCCATTTAAATTAGCTTTCTAGTGGGATCCTGTGAACGCGCTGGTTTAGAACGTTCACATTGCGGTAGATTTGTGCCCTCAAATGCCCAGAAAAATACTGCGGGATATAATGGGCCCAAATTAGCTACTCGCAATATTAAACTTTGTATAAAGGGATCTTAAGAAGCCCTTTTTAATGTAAAAATAAACAGCCTACCTCCTGTTGTCCCCTGTATGAGATCCGGTCGGTTGCCGGCCGTCTGGGGTTTAGAGGTTAATTTTTAAACTACTATAACAATTTGATAAAGCTCTTAAAACTAATATTAGCTCAAGCGACGGAATCTGCCAGCGAATTTTCGTTAAGAATTAACTAGGCTGAACATCCTCGATTTGAACAGCCTAGGGAAAATCGCGTTTTAAACCCGCCCCCCTCTAAACGGCGCCAAAATCGCACACACAGGCTGGGACAGATTTCAGGTACACTTTGCTACATACCTACTTTATTATAGCCCTCTGTAGTTTCAGCCATTTACCTTGCAATGCTACTTCTCTTTAAGTATATCCCGGGCTATTAGGCTAACTGTTCATACTAAGGCACACGGATAATTAAGTAAACCAGTTTAATTGTGAGCAATTATCTCACTGCACTGTGGTATAGGTTTGCACATATCCTGAGCTATTAGGCCAACAGTTCATACTAAGGCACAACTATACACGGATAATTAAATAAACCCGTTTAATTGTGAGCAATTATCTCACTTCACCGTTGCACAGGTTTTGTTATTGTAGCAGCTGAATATTAGCAGTCAAGAGCCACCCTATGTTATAACATATCACATAGAAAAGTACAGCACAAGCATGGGTGCTCCAGTCCACAATGAACATGTCGGGTTAAACTAATCCACTCTGCCTGCACATGATCCATTCCCTGCATATCTATGTGTTTATCTAAAAGCCTCTTAAAAGCCACCACATATCTGCTTCCCCACAACCCCTGGCAGCGTGTTTCAGTTAATCACCACTCGCACCATCACAAACTAGCCGTACTTTCAAAGTAAACTTTTGTCAATTCAAATAATGCAACAAGTAGTTACACAGAGGATTGAAATTGCGTTTCCCCATACTCCAATGTGCAAGTAATATTTATAACACAGACAGACAATATACCAATAAAGATAGACAATGGACATATACATTATATAACATATTCACAGTGTGCCAGAGTGTAGTAACATTTTGAGGTATGTTATTAAGGTGCAATAATAAAAGGTGCAATATAGAAAAGTGCAAATAGCATCCTGCAGACATTGAGTTAAAGTTAATTTGACAGTCAGTTGGTCTTTGTTTGTGTAATGTTCATGGAATTTTCTTGAGTGTGTTGAGTAGTCTGATGGCCTGAGGGAAAAAGCTGTTTTTGAATCTGGTGGTTTTGCTCCGCATGCTGCGGTAGTGCTTGCCGGATGGTAGGAGAGTGAACAGTTTGTGTGCTGGGTGGGTGGTGTCTTTGATGATATTGGTTGCTCTCTTGCGACAGCGAGATGGGTATAAGTCCTGGATTGCTGGTTGGGGTGATCTAGTGATCTTCTCCGCTGTCCTCACCACTCTCTGTAGGGCCTTCTGGTCAGCAGCAGAGCAACTGCCATACCAGACTGAGAGACTGCTGGTAAGAATACTCTCAATGGCACCCGTGTAAAAAGTGGTGAGGGCAGAAGGGGGGAGGTCGGCTCTCCTCATCCGTCGAAGGAAGTGGAGGCGTTGCTGTGCTTTCTTGACTAGGGAGATGGTGTTAGTGGACCATGTCTGATCATCTGTGATGTGCACTCCCAGGAACTTGGTGCTTTTCACAGACTCCACTGCACTGCCATTGATGGTGAGTGGGGTGTGTGCTGTCTGTTTCTTCCTGAAGTCCACAGTTATTTATTTTGTTTTATTGACATTGAGTTGAAGGTTATTGATGTCTCACCAGTTGATGAGTTGTTGTACCTCCTCTCTGTAGGCTGAGTCGTCATCGTGGCTGATGAGGCCCACCACTGTTGTGTCATCTGCGAGATGCGTACACATCTCCTTCCAAACTTTGCCCCTCTCACTTTAAAGCTATACCCTTCACTGATATTTCCATCCTGGGAAAATGGTTCTGACTGTCTACCCTATCTAGATGTCTATTTTTAGATACTTCTATCACATCTCTCCTCAGCCTCTAACGCTCAAGAGAAAACAATCCAAATTTGTCTAATCAGTCCGCCTAGCTAATACCATTTAATTGAGTAGAAATAATCTGCAGCTGCTGGTTTAAACCGAAGATGGGCACAAAAAGCTGTGGTGACTCAGGAGGTGTGTGTGTGGGGGGGGGGGGGGGGGGTTGTTGGGGGAGAGGGGTGTGTGGGCGTGGGGGCAGTGAGCTCAAAGAAAAGACGGGGAAGAGCCATGGGGCAGAGGGGGGCGTCACTGGGGCGTTGGGGAGGAGCTAGCGAGGGAACCAGAGGGGTATTGGCAGCAATTAGCGGGCGATGGGGACTCACAGTGGGCGCTGGTCGTTCTCCTCCGCTGGGATCAGAGTCTCCGCTTTCCGTTTAGCGACATCTCTGACTACGGGCTGGGCTGGGTCTCCGAAGCTTGGTTCCTGCTTGGGGCTGGGCTGCTGCTTGGGGCTGGGCTGCTGCTTGGGGCGGGGCTGCTGCTTGGGGCGGGGCTGCTGCTTGGGGCGGGGCTGCTGCTTGGGGCGGGGCTGCTGCTTGGGGCAGGGCTGCTTCGGGTCCCTCTGAAAGTCCGGTTGGAAACCGCCGGCTTTCCTCAGCCCCAATAAATATCGATGGCGCAGGAAGGGACGGACCGTCCCGGGGAGTGACAGGGGAAGAGACTAATCCGCGCAGCGCTGACTGGCAAGAGAAGAGATCGATCCGCGCATGCGCGGTTTTTAAGATTTTTAAACCTCGCTAACTTTTATGACATTCAACCAATCGGATCAAAACTTGGTGGACTCGCAGCACAGGACACCGGTGAGTGAACTGGCGAAAAATCGTGGCGCTATCGCAATTCTTTGCGCAAATTCAAAGACCGCCAAGTTTCAAGATAACAAGATCAGAGTTTTAGTTATGTATAGATTTTAGAGATACAGCATGGAAACAGTCCTTTTGGCCCACTGAGTCCTCGTCGACCAACAATCACCTGTACATTTGTTCTATCCTATACACTAGGGATGATTTACAGAAGCCAATTAACCTACACGCCTGCATGTCTTTGGAATGTGGGAGGAAACCCGAGCACTCGGAGAAAACCCATACGGTTCTTGATTGCCGTATTCTGGGACTCCCGGTAAAAGACTTCATACATTAAGCCTATCAATTCCACTCATTATTTTATACACCTCTATAATATCACCCCTAAGCTTCGTGCACTCCAAGGAATAAAGTCCTAGCTTGCCCAATCTCCCCCTTTAGCTCTGGTCCTCGAGTCCTGCCAATATCCTGTAAATCTTTCCAGCTTAATGACATTAACTGTACACTTACATTTAACCTCCCAAATCGCAACAGCTCACACTTGCTCAGATTAAACTCAATCTTCCACTTCTCCATCCATTTCTGTAACTGATCTATATCCCGCTGTATACGTTGATAGCATTCCTCGCTGTCAAAAACTCCACCAATTTTGTTGTCATCTGCAAACTTACTAGCCAAGCAACCTACATTTACATTCACGTCATTTATATATTTATCACAAACAACAGAGGTCCTAGAACAAATCCTGCAGACCCACTTGGTTACAGGGTTCCAGCCAGAATAACACCTATCTTTCTAAACTGTATATTGGCTTCCTTTTTCTTTTTGATCAAGTTTACACCCTCTGATAATTTGTTTCCTTACTTTGCCATCCTCATCTCTCCTGAAACATGCCAATCCTGGACTCTAATCAGCTGGCCTTTCAAAGACTCTCACATGTCAGATGTGGACTTACCCAATAACAACTGCTTCCACTTTACACTCCCTAGGTTCTACCTAATACATCTGCAATCTGTCTCCCCCCATTTTAGTACCTTCCTCAAGGTCCAGACATATCCTTATTCATGCCTATATTCAAACTGATGGAGTTGTGATCACTGTTCTCAAAATACTCTTCTGCCAAAATGCCAGTCACTTGACCAGACTTGTTTCACAATACAAGGTCCCTCCTCAAGTTGGACTGTCCACATAGACCATTGTTGGTTGCTAAAAATGCAAACCTACCTAACATTTTTCATGTGCTTTGTAAATCCCTTTGATCCTGTTAATTTAACTGAGCAAATACATTTAAAATAATTATTCCTTAAAACTCTAAATGTTTCTTGCTTGAGACACTTACAGGTCATCATCAACATTATTTGATTTGTTTGGGGATCCATGAGTTTGAAGGGCCCCAACCCAAAACGTCACACATCCATTTTTTCCAGAGATGCTGCCTGACCTAGTTATTCCAACATTTTGTGCCTTTTTTTGTAAACCAGCATCTGCAGTCCCTTGTTTCTACCATAAGATCTTAGGCAGTTATGGATGTTTATAACAGGACAATGTGTGCCAGATTTCCATGTTTACAATAGATTAAAATTTTCAATACGCGGATGTTTAAAAGTCTCACGTCTGCCCAAACACTTTGATGACATGGTAGTAAATTAAACTAACTATTAAAATGTTATCCAGAGCAACGCACAAGAGAAACAGATACACTACAGTGGAAATGAACCAAGTGTCAATTATCACCAAATGGATATTTGGTGATAATTGGCACGACTGGATAAATATCTTATGTTAAATGGGAATGATACAACTGGTGTGAGATCAATGCTCTTCAAATATGTAATGAAATATAGTGATGTGTGCTCATTGATAAATGTTTATTTTAGACAATTTTAATAATTGTGGCCTGACACCCAAACATTGACATGTAAATATATATTTCATGGCTTTTGATCCTGCAGTCCAAAGCTCTCGTTCCTTCTATCTATGATGAAGTCTACCAGCCTTTGTCTTTGCCCTTTCCATTATAGTTATTATATTCCAATAATCCTTGTCAAAAGTGTGATTAGAATTCCTCCACTTTGCCTAGGGGTAGTCAGCATTTTGAATGCACTATTACTTTGTCTGATATTTGCAAGCAGCAGTTTAGAATCAGTCACAATTTAGAATTTTAGAAGTAGCTACATGTGTGAAGATACCTTTAAGAATTATGTTTACCATGTGGTATGACCTTGCTACTGTGTTGCTTTGTTTCTAGAATAACTAGGAACCAGTTAAAGAAAAGGCTGGTTTAGTTCTTGCATTATACAACATGAAATGGTTTATTGATAACATTGTTGTAAAGGAATATTAGAAAAAAAATAAAATAATATTTTGTATCAAATTTGAAATTTATGTATAGGATGAAACTGCAGATGCTGGTTTTAACCAAAGGTAGACACAAAATGCTGGAGTAACTCAGCAGGACAGGCAGCATCTCTGGATAGAAGGAATGGGTGACATTTTGGGTCTAGACCCTTCTTCAGACTGAGAGTCAGGGTCAAAGTCAAAATTATGTAGTTCATTCTGAAGATGGGGTTTAAGTCCAAAGAAATGCATGAGTTGGCAGTGGTTGGTTGGGACACTATAACAAAAACACAGGGCAATGGCCAGACAGTCTGAAAAAGCGACCCAACCCCAAATGTTGCCTATCCATGGTCACCTGAGATGTTGCCTGACCCACTGTGTTACTCCACCACTTTGTATCCTACCATCACCATTCTTTGCTTCCTACCAGGTCTGTATCCAGTTAGATCACTCTCCCTGGATTCTATGCAATCTAACCTTACAGTTATTCCAGATTTGTGAAACAGATGCTCTTTTCCAATTTTGTGTCCAGAAGAAAAAAACAAAAAAATCATAAGGCCATAAGTAATAGGAGCAGAATTAGGCCATTCGGCCCATGAAGTCAACTCCGCCATTCATTCATGTCTAATGTATCGCTCCCTCCTAACACCATTCTCCTGTTTCTCCCCATAACTCCTGACACCTGATATTGGCAAAGCTACTCAGTAAAAATATAACATTCCCACCTTGCTCACATGACAATTCATGTCATCTATTGTGGTAAGGTTTTAGTTCATTAGTATATGGTTTTCTTTCTGACCGTCCACACTAAGTTTTTCCATACACTTGTTTTAGCACAGTGTCCTTTTAAGTTTCAGCAGCAATTTCAGCTGCTGTGACTGGAAAGTCATTGCCCACTGCTCTGTGATGTTGATAGCACTTTCAGTGCCCATGTGTGATTCTTTGTGGGGAAAAAGGGACAATTTATCAACAATTGCATTTTCTTTTGAGCTGCGAAATTCAATACTGTAGTCATCCTATGACAGGAGAATTGCCCATCGTTGCATCATTGAGGCTGCCATTGTAGTGATTGCAGACTGAGCACCAAGAATAGCAAGAAGTGGCTTATGATCTGTAATCAGGATGAATTTCCTCCCTAACAGATAGTAATGACATTTCTTGAACCCAAAGATGATATCAAGGCTTTCTCGATTTGTGCAAAATTACACTCACTCTTGATGAGTGTGCATGGTGGGAATACTACAGGCTTTTCTTGCCCATCTTCCATCATGTGTGAGATCACAGCCCCTAGCCAAAAACTGGATGCATCTCAAGTTAGGTTCAACTGGCAATTTATTACATGCATCATAAGCATTTTATTGTTCTTTCGACTGCTCACATTTTGCATCCTTTTACAACAACTTGTGAAGAGGAGCTAACATTGTTGTTAACTCAGGTAAGAAGCATGAATAATCCTGCACCATGTTCAGGAAGGAGCGAAGTTGAGACACATTCTGTGGCATTGGGGCATTTGCTGTGGCTTCAATCTTTTCCTTCACCGGTTGTAGCCCACGTTGATTCACTTTCAAACCAGGACACAGTACTTCGGACTGCAAGAATGCACATCTGCTTCCATTCAACTTGGCATTGTGATCATCAAGTTGTTTCCAGGTTCTCCACCTCAGTAACAGTCATGATCAACATATCATGTGGGATTGCTTGGAGAATCTTGTCCATTGTAGCTTGGAATACTTTTGGTGCTGGCTTCCAGAGGGTAGTTTTGTGTAGGAATACAGCCCCATGTGTGTGTTTTTTGTGAGGTACTGCTGGCTCTCAAAACCAACATTCAGCTGGGCATATGCATGTAAACACCTTGGAACCAGCAAATTCAGTATACAGATCTTGTGAGGTCACTGCACAATCTCACAGTGTTGTCCGCTTTCGGCACTACTGCTATTGGAGTTGCCCAACACGCCATTTTGTTCCAATGGTTTTGATTTTGGCCTCCACCTGACTTTTCAACAAATAGATCACTGGTTGCGGTTTACAGTGGACAGGTTTGACATTGAACCGAATGCTGATGTACGCTTGCTCGCCCTTTATGCCATCGTGGCTGTGCTTGAATACAGCATGATGTTTCTGTAACAATTGATCCAGTTTTGTTGGTGCTTTTACTTGGAACACAAATTTTCAGTCCAGTTTCTGTAAACGGAGCCAATTTTTGCCCACCAACATTGGCCTTGTGACATAGCTCGTGACAACAATTGGCAGCTTCAGAGTTTTGCCTTTGTGTTGCACATTATACACTATCTCTCAGCACATCTCCAACACTTTTCCAGAGTAATTTTTCAGCTGAAGAATTGCTTTTGAGAGAGGTTATCGATACGCTTGCTCATAGGTGTCCTTGTGTTTCATTGTGCAATAAGCAGCTGTATCAAAATGCATAGTAATGTATTGATTGTTCATTTTGACTTTTGTCTGAAAGTCTTCATTTCCAGACCCACCCCTCATTGCGTAAATGCAGTGTAGTCCAAGTTCAACGGGGGGGGGGGGGGGGGGGGGGGGGGGGGGGGGGTGCACGGCGTCACTGGTCCCCGAACGCAATATTCAACCACTCAAGAGTCAAGTCAAGAGAGTTTTATTGGCATGTGTCCCAGATAGGACAATGGAATTATTTGTTGCTGCAGCACAACAGAATGTGTAAACATTATTCAGAACAGGAGATAAAAGTTCAGTTCCTACATACCGTAGATCATGTATACACACAATAAACAAACACATAAAATGCAATTGTAATAATACTGTTATTGTTCAGAGTTGTTTGATGTTGTAGTTAATGGCTTGATGACTGTGGGGAAGAAGCTGTTCTTGAACCTGGATGTTCCAGATTTCCAGCTCTTGTACCTTCTTCCCGATGGCAATGGAGAGATGAGTGTGTGGCCAGGATGGTGTGGTGATGATGTTGTGATGATGTTGGCAGCCTTTTTAAGGCAGCGACTGCAATAGATCCCTTCGATGGTGGGGAGGTCAGAGCCGATGATGGACTGGGCACTCACTCATAGGTCCCAATACTCACCACTTCCTAGAGAGGGAAGGGTGGTAGAGAGGCGGGGGGGGGGGGGGGGGGTAGAGAGAGAAGGGGAGGTGGGGGGGTAGAGAGGGAGAGGGAGGGGTTAGAGAGTGAGAGGGAAGGCGTTAGAGAGGGAGGGAAGACGGTAGAGAGGGAGGGGAGGGGGTAGAGAGGGAGGGGATAGAGAGGGAGGGGAAGGGAGTAGAGAGGGAGGGTAGAGGGTGGGGGAGGGTGGTAGAGAGGGAGAGGGGCAAAGAGGGAGGGGATAGAGACCCTACCCCATCTCCCTCCTCCTCATTTCTCTCATCCTCCTCTCCTCACTCCCATTCCCTGCCCCAGGACCTACCCAGGTCGTAGAGCAGCGTCAGGGCCTGGAACTTGGCCTGGTTCTCATACTTGACCCAGCCCTGGCTGTAGACCCAGGCTCATCCTTTGTTCCAGCGGCAACCTCCAGCCTTCATCTCGGCTGCCGCCTGGGCTCCAGTGCAGGTTCCGACTTCACCGTCTCTGACCCTGGACCCAGGCTTGTCCTTGGTCCCAGCGGCGACTTCTTTATCGCCCCCAGTCTCAGCCACATCACGTCCCGGGCTTGGCTCTCGCTCCAGCTAGAGCACCAGGCTCGGCTCCAGCCAGGGCCCGCGGCTCCACCCTCGCCACCAGGTGTCGGGCGCCGTCCTGCCTGGTGAGTGCATTGTGACGTCACTCGGGTGCGCTAGAGTGCTGCTCCCTCCCGCAGTGTCCCGTTCTACCTTGCGAGTCCATTGTGATGTCGGGGTTTTTTTTCCCAAATGGGTGAGTTTTAGGGCTGTTTTTAAACTTTAAACAATTAAAAAGTTTGGAAATATAGGTGGGAATGCGACGGGAATATATTTTTTTTACAGAGGGTGGCGAGTGCCTGGAACATGCTGCCGGGGGTAGTTGTTGAAACGGATATGTTAATAGCATTTAAAATACTTTTGGATGGGCATGTGGAAATGCAGGGAATGGATAGATATGGGTTAAGTGC
Source organism: Amblyraja radiata (assembly GCF_010909765.2). NCBI lineage: Eukaryota > Metazoa > Chordata > Chondrichthyes > Rajiformes > Rajidae > Amblyraja > Amblyraja radiata. Next base: position 31,361,770 of record NC_045965.1, read on the forward strand.
AGGTAGTTAAGTGATGGTCTTTGCATCATGTTCGGCACAGACAATGCAGGTTGAAGGGCCTATTCTTGTGTTGTACTGTTCTACATTCTATGTAACATTTGATGCCTTATACTCTTTCATTTGGAAAGGGAGCATCGTTTAACTAAATATCAACTTAGCTCTATTCCGAATTCCAAGTTCCGATGACAGCGGGTGGTCATATATCTTTTCCCTTAATTTGTTGTTTTGATGTTTCCTCCAGCTACAAACCAGAGGCCAATACCCACCAGAGATGTTCAACTCTTAACGTTTGACAAAATATTGAATGTAAGATGGTCCATTTCTCAGCTAGTTAGCTTTTGGCAGTCTGCCACAGTTGGCTGCACATCTGAATCTTGTTTCTCGGCACACAAGCATTACCTCTTGATCCTCATAACATCTGGCACTTGTCAAACAAAAGTTAATCACGTTTTGTGTACATCTCTGACAAGGCCTGTAATGGCCATGCCAGTTAAGCCTAGAGATGATGGTGATGAAAAGCAAGGGTTGTTGAATCGGCAGCTCCAGTATTCATGCAAAAGGACAATGAAGTGTCCAGGCTAGCAAGTGCAATTGGAGGGGAACCTGCAGATGACTGCAGTACATTAGTTGCTGTTCTTCTGGTGCTGGATCTGTATTCCCACCAATCAACAGGGAAATATTCTTAAAATTAGAGTTAGCCTTTTCTCTTGCGATACGAAGCAGCACTGTCAAAAATGAAAAGATGGAACTTTCTACCACAAAAAGCTTTGAGTACTACGCTTGGCTAAAGGCTCATATAACTAAACTTTATTGAGGCAATACATCCAGGTTTACAAACCAAAGTGGAAAGATAACCAAAATTCAACTATTATTTTTTTGGAAGGCCAGGAATCGAAAGAATAGTATTAAAGCTGTATAAACAATTCTTTACTGATTTTTGTTCGGCATGTTTTGTGAAAATATGATATTGTCAAAATTCTTTGCACAAATAAACCTTATGGACATAGAACATGTTCATGCATTAGTACATAGAAATTCTAATGCTCTATACTACAAATGACATTTGCAATATTTATTGACTGGAAATACAGTGCATTGGGCTTTATCAAGCTGGATTTTACTTCGGAGTCACGTGAGTGACTACGTGAAGAACCCGCTCAGTGCGCAGGCGCGGCATTTACGCCAGCAGTGCAACAGCGGCTGCAACGGGAATTAGGCGCTCCCGCTACAGAATGAAACGGACCGTCAGGTGAGTACTCTGAGGTCGGGTTTCTTTTACAGGGGAGCCCTTTTCTGCTTGTGTTTTACAGGCAGAGAAAAAGGCTCTGGAACAAAACTGTCCCCCGTTCAAGCAGGAACGTTTTCCGTCGGGGAGGGGGGCAGCAACAGGCGGTAGGAGCGTTTACCCGGTGTTCCGTAATTCCCCGACACCGTGCCGAGCCCAGCCCGCTAGCACCTGAGCAGCGGGCTGGATGCATAGCCACCCGAAGAGGCATCCGGCAGGTGTTCCCGATTTCGGACGGGACGTCTCTCCACCCGCACGGGGGGGAGAGAGAGTCGCCTGAGCCGCTGGAGCGGCTCTCGGAGCAGGTGCCTGCGAGACGCGCTGCTTGAGGGGCGCTCTCGCATCTACAAGGCACAAAAGCTCTAGAAGAAGGCGGTAGGAACAATTACTGGGCGCTCCGCTATCCCCATCGCCGCGCCGAGCCCAGTCCCGCTAGTGCCTGAACTGCGGGCTGGATGTCTAGCCATCCGAACAGGCATCCGGCCGGTGGCGTCCGATTCGTCGGACGGGGACATGTCTCCACCTAAATGGAAGAGAGACAGCCGCCTGAGCTGCATCCAACAGCTATTGGAGCAGCTCCAGCGAGATGCGCAGAAAGAGCGCTCTCGCGGAGGGAGGTCAGGCACCCCCTCCACAGTGTTCTGTACACTGCCCTCTGCTCCCTCATTACTGGAGGCTAGCATTGGTGACCAGGACTGGGCTGGTCTGGAACAGGGGCAGGCGGACGAATTCGGGAGTATGCCAGGGGTGCAGGAACAGGAAGAGCTGTTGGGTGTGGTGGACCGCTTTGTAGCAACCTCACAGGCTGGAGCACCACTGGAACCAAGAATGGCGGCCAGCATCAACCATCTATCCAATAAACCATTACTGGAAAAGGTGCTCGCTGAGGTGCTGAAACAACACACAGCACCAGAAAACTGTGAGGCCCTCAAAGTAAAAAGTGTCAACAGCCAAATCTGGGGGCATGTGGGGTCACACATCCGGACCCAAGAACTCAAGCTACAGCGGATCCTAAGGCTCCTGACATCGGCCATCACAGCCTTTGCTCGTTCCGTGGAGACCACGGAGATGGATACCTGCCAGCAGGATGTGCTGGCATTAATGTGTACCACACAATTTGAGATCAACAATCTCCGGAGGGAAACATAAGACCTGCCCTCAATCCCAAATTTGCTGGCTTGTATAAAGCCCCAGCTGCGGAGATGGACGCGCTGCTATTTGGGAAAGATCTCAATAAAAAACTGAAGGAGATGGAGGAAGCATCAAAAACCTTCGGCCTAATGAGGGCAGGCCCCGGGACGAGCAAACCAAGACCTCCGATACCCAAGCGGCAGCACCCCACGGCATCCACCAGTCGACGTCCGCAATATGGGACTGGTGAACGCTTGGGGTCCGCACATTATCCCCAAAGATCTTTTTTAGATCAGGGCCCGCAGTGGATCCCCTGGAAAATGCGCCTCCCCCCAACATCGCCAGCACGTCAGAACAGATCCTTCAGGAAAATGAAGAAACAGAATCGCCAATAACCATGGAGGTAGGTGGGTCTGGTTCCTACCAGCATATAGAGAATAAGGGTGCTTTATTAACAGGGGGGAGATTACACTTGTTTAAAGAAGCATGGGGTATGGTCACGAGTGACAAGTATATACTCAACAGCATTAGTAGATATAAAATACAATTCATGTCACAAAAAACGCCACCAGTTCAACATTGGCCCCAAAGGGTATTTCTCCCTCCGTCAAAGAGAAACGTGAGGGACAAGCTGAACTGGTGAGACTTATCACAAAGGGGGTCATCGAAAAGACCAAACATGAATCTTTGGAATTTGTATCGAATATATTCACTAAAACCAAAAAAGATGGTGGCTGTCGCATCATCATTGACTTAACATCACTAAACAAATTTGTTAAGTATATACATTTCAAAATGGAGACATTTGTTACTGCCAAACAACTGAATTCCAAAGAACACTTCATGGCAAGCATTGATCTTAAAGATGCTTACTATCTAGTACCCATATGCAAGGATCATCGCAGATACCTAAAATTTATCTGGATGGTACAAAGCATTGCCCTATGGGCTAACTTCAGCCCCAAGATTATTCACCAAAATATTGAACCCAGCCATGGCAATACTAAGAAAACAAAAACATATTGTCATGGCATATCTGGATGATATTCTGATAGTAGGGAAAACGATGGAATTGGCTGTGGCAGCAGTATCAGCTACAAAACAGCTCCTCGAAACTCCGGGGTTTGTCCTACATCCAGGTAAATCTAAGTTGAAGCCATCCACTATCATGGACTACCTGGGCTTCACAATTAACTCAGTCCATATGACTGTTACCTTGCCAAAGGCAAAAATGGTTGAATTAGCACAATCATGCAGCAATTTAATGGTCAACGAGCGACCAACTATTCGACAAGTAGCAAGAGTAATTGGGGAAATGGTAGCAGCATTTCCGGCTACACAATTCGGACCTTTGCACTATCAAAAAATTTACAGAGAGCAAAGGTACAGGCAATAAAACGACATACAGGTCACTATGATCGTGTCATGAAATTACCCACTGAAGCAATATCAGAGCTACAGTGGTGAGCAGAAAACGTTTGGCATAGTTTCAGCCCTATCTTTATCACTAACCCTACTTTAGTTATTCAAACAGATGCCAGTGCTCAAGGCTGGGGAGCGACTAACTCCATATCCAGCACAGGTGGTAGATGGACTAACCTAGAGTCATCATTACTACTTACACTGGGCATTAACTATCTAGAGATGTTGGGCGCCTTTTATGGTTTAAAAGCATATGTATCTAATATGCAGCACTTGCATGTTCGGTTACAAATTGATAAGTACTACGGTGATGGCTTATATTAACCATATGGGTGGCATAAAATCATTATCAAGCGACAAATTGGTCAACATGATTTGGCAATGGTGTGTCGAAAGACATATTTGGCTATCAGCTACTTACCTACCAGGTAAGCTAAACACCCATGCCATGAGAAAATTAAACGCCTGGGTTGCAAGTTTGAACAGACCTTACCTGGAACTGGGATTGTCCAAACAAACCATCACCACCATGTCGGCATCCCTTCGAACATCCACCAAGAGGCAGTACTTAACCAGCATCAAAAAAGGGAGAAGTACTGCCAGGAAACAGGGACAACATACGCAACAGCCACAGCCACCAACATACTGGAGTTCCTGGCCTATCTACACCACGATGTAGGGATCAGCTACAGTGCCATCCACACAGCGCAGAGTGCTCTTTCTGCTTATCTCAAACCAGCGCCAGGACAACAGGCGATGGGATCCCTCCCATCTACTGGTGGTAAAACTGATGAAGGGCATTTACAATATCAAGCCCTAAGCCCAGGTATACCCATATTTGGGATATCAGTGTGGTCCTGACATATCTCAGGGAATGGCCACCAGCCAGATCCCTCGGCTTCGAGCAAGCTACACTAAAGACGCTCATGTTGATGGCACTTGTATCCGCTCAGAGGGTCCAGTCACTACACCTATTGCGACTGGACAACATGATCACAGCTCCAGACCAGATCTGTCGTTATCCAGCGACTGATCAAACAGAGCAGACCAGGAACACCTAATCCAGTCGTGGTTTACCCACCAGAACCACGGTTATGTGCCATGACCCACCTACTATCCTACATAGACACAACCAAAATATTCGAGGGAGATGAAAAGCCTTGTGGGTCAGTCACAAAAACCTTATGGTCGGGTGACGAGCCAAACCATTGCGAGATGGCTCAAGCAGGTGCTAGAAACTGCTGGGATAAACACTAATATGTACAAATTTTATTCCACCAGGGCAGCATCCATTTCGACGGCTAAAGAATGGACATGCCTATAGACCACATCCTGGCTACAGCAGGATGGTGGGGGGGGGGGGGGGGAAAGACCGTTCAGAAATTTTATAATAAGCCGTTGGCAAAACCTGGTTTATTTGCAGTAAAGATTTACGAACTGCAAATATTAAATTTAAGCCCAGGGGAGCAATTTAATTCTTTGTTGTTATTGTTTAAAAAATACCATTGTGTTTTTCTACAAATAGACTCATTGGTTGATTACGATAACACTTCCTCCCTCAAGAACTTCGGCAGTGAGTGAAATGAAACTGTTACACGGTTTGAAATCACAGAGCTTTGAAATCTTCAGGTAGTCACTCACGTGACCCCGAAGTAAAATAGTAAGATTAAACGAGAACTTACCAGTTTGAAGTTTGATCTGTATTTTATGAGGAGTTACAATGAGGGATTACGTGCCCTCCGCTCCCACCCTCATTATATGGATCAAACTAATAAATTGATGTCTCCTTATCTTTACTATGTTTACTTCAAATAACTGTGTCTATCCGTGATTCCACACCGCTGCTTGGAAGTATGCCGCGCCTGCGCACTGAGCGGGTTCTTCACGTAATCCCTCATCGTAACTCCTCATAAAATACAGATCAAACTTCAAACTGGTAAGTTCTCGTTTAATCTTACTATTTTATTTGTTGTGCAGACAGCACTTACAGTTTCTGTCCACCTGCTGGAAGTGGAGCTACTCTGGACCTGGTAGGCAGCCAGTGACGCCCAGCAAAGCAGCTGACGGTAGCCTGCTGAAACCTTATCCCTGGAATGCTTTGACAGTCTTTGACAGAAGGCAAAGCTGGCAGCGTAAGCTTTGTCACTAACCAAAGCTAGGACGATAAAGTTTTACAAATCTTTAAAAATAAAGTAGATTAGAAATATAGAAAATAGGTGCAGGAGAAGGCCATTTGGCCCTTCGAGCCAGCACCGCCAGTCATTGTGATCATGCCTGATCATCCACAATCAGTAATCCGTGCCTGCCTTCTCCCCATATCCCTTAATTCCGCCAGCCCCTAGAGCTCTATCTAACTCTCTTTTAAATCCATCCAGTGAATTGGCCTCTACTGCCTTCTGTGGCAGAAAATTCCACAAATTTGCAACTCTCTGGGTGAAAAAGTGTTTTCTCATCTCAGTTTTAAATGGCCTCCCCTTTATTCTTAGACTGTGGCCCCTGGTTCTGGACTCGCCCAACATTGGGAACATTTTTCCTGCATCTAGCTTGTCCAGTCCTTTTATAATTTTATATGTTTCTATTAGATCCCCTAAAATCCTTCTAAATTCCAGTGAATACAAGCCCAGTCTTTCCTCATATGACAGTCTTGCCGTCCCAGGTATTAACCTCGTGAACCTACGCTGCACTGCCTCAATAGCAAGGATGTCCTTCCTCAAATTAGGAGACCAAAACTGTACACAATACTCCAGATGTGGTCTTACCAGAGCCCTATACAACTGCATTTTGATGACTGGCTGATTCAGGTTTGAAATAGTTTGTTACATCTACAAATTCAACTGATTTGCTTTAATTTATAATTTGCTTTTTTATCAACCTGATATCAGTTGTTTCAAATCAACAGAGGCATCCCACAGCAACTGATGGGTCCAACACTTAACAAGTTCCTCCTAAAGTGACCTATTAAGTATCTTTTGCCAAGTTCTGAAGAGGGTTCATGAGTTGCTATCATTATGTCATCTCACAGAAAAAACATCTTGGCACCCTCATTCGCTCACCTTCAAAATGCATCCACAATGAACAATATTTATTTACAATATACAATATCTTAAAAGCCTCCTGATGGATGTCTCGTGTCTAAATTCCTTTCAGCAGATTTTTGCATGTACCACAATATCCAAAATTGCTCAGATAAAAGTTTGTAATTGAAGGTAGACACAAAATGCTGGCATAACTCTGTGGGGCAGGCAGCATCTCTGGAGAGAAGGAATAGGTGACGATTCAGACCGAGACCCTTCTTCAGACTCCAACACTTTGTGTCCACCTTTGATTTAAACCAACATCTGCAGTTCTTTCCCAAAATTTTGTAATGTTATGCTATGTGATTATGGAAATATAAATCATCTTCCTTGATCTGTCAATAGTCCTTGACATGGATGATCACATCAACTTCCTGTCCACCATCATCCATATTAAACCTGGTTCCATTTTTACTTAGCAAATGAATTGAATTGTTTGACAACTGAAAAAAAAAAAAAAGAGAGATACTCAACAAATCAGGGACTAACTGTTTCTCTTTCCATAATGAAAGCTTTGAATGAATGACCTTTCATTAGTACCAAGCAAAGTTGGTAATCAAGGGTGGGTTTACATTGGAGAAGCCAATGGTTTTGCAATGGAGATTGTGATAGCAATGGAGGGCTTCAGCTTTTGCCTTCCACATATTTCATTGGAAGAAATCTTCCTACAGTTCCTGTACAACCTGAAAGATAAATAGTTTGCACCGTATAATTGGAAAAGAGATTGTGCATTATAAGTTATTTTCAATATTCTTGTAAATGTCCTGACAGTTTCCATTTCACAACCTTCAGCTTGGAAAATGGAGGCGCACCTGAATGCAGCGGCTTTGCTCTCCCCCGTGTGGATGTTCTTGTTTTTGTCTGTCTTGTCCGTCTGTCTGTGGACCTGCGACTCAAAATATAACCGGCAGGACCTTCTGAGGATTGGGACGCTGTGTAGCGAACTAGAGTTCGCAAGGAGCTCCCACAACGACGATATACCGGCAGAAATCACCCGCCCAGCGGAGTCCGAGTGGGTCATCTTACCGAAAGGACGGTGCGGGAGGCGGCGCAGACGGAGGCGGCAGAAGCGCGGTTGTCGAGCCGGCATTCAAGCTAGGCTAAAGAAAGATCCTTACAGACCAGCGCTACCCAGCATCTTTCTGATGAACGCCAGATCACTCAACAACAAGATGGACGAGCTGGAGCTGATCACTGAAGAAAACAAAACTTTACAAACCTGCTCTCTCATGGTGGTAACTGAGACCTGGCTTCACGCTGGGATCCCGGACAAGGCCATCAGTCTGGTAGGTCGCACAGCATACCAGGCCGACAGGAGCAGTGACTCTGGTAAGAGCAGAGGGGGGGGGCTATGTATTTACTCCTATGACAAGTGGTGTACGAATGTAAACGTTGTCGAGAGACATTGTTCACCAGACATGGAGTTTATTACATTGAAATGTCGACCCTTCTACCTGCCGCGGGAGTTCACAGCTGTTGTTATTCTGGCTGTTTATATTCCACCAAGTGCCAACATCAAGCTAGCACTGAACACCCTGCTAGCATTAATCAACAAATTACAGAATGCGCATCCTGATGGGATTTTCATCGTGGCTGGAGATTTCAATCAGGCTAATCTAAAAACTGTCCTCCCTAAACTCCACCAGCATGTCACGTGTCCGACGAGAGGTCAAAATACACTGGATCACGTATACAGCAACATTAGGGATGGATACAAAGCCTCCTCTCTCCCTCATCTCGGCCAGTCTGACCATCTATCACTCTTTCTCACCCCGGCATACAGACCTCTCATTATGAGAACCAAGCCCAGTGTGAGAAGCATAAAGACTTGGCCCGAGGGCGCTGCCGCCCAACTTCAGGACTGTTTTGAGCGCACCGAGTGGGACTTGTTTGCAAACCAGGACATACATGAATATACATCCACAGTCGTGTTCTATATACAGAACTGTATTGACAACGTCACTGTCAATAGGGAGGTCAGGTGCTACCCAAACAATAAACCATGGATGACCAGGGATGTCAGGAACCTGCTGAGAGAACGGAACTCAGCCTTTAGATCTGGCAGTGATGAATTGTACAGCACTGCCAGATCTAAACTAAAGAGAGCCATTAAGGAGGCAAAGACAGCCTATGGAAGAAGGATAGAGGGGTATTTCAACGAGAGGGACCCTCGGCGTGTCTGGCATGGCATTCAGCAACTCACGAACTATAAGGGCAAGGGGGGGCCGATCATCTGCAGCAGTAACAACTCGCTAGCTGAGGAGCTCAACCATTTTTTCGCCCGGTTTGAGCTGAATGAGGCAGAGCCTGCACCTGCAGCCACACCCAGCACTGACAACCCGCCACTCGCTGTGAGTACGGAGGACGTCAGAAGAACACTCCGCAGGGTCAACCCCAGGAAGGCTGCTGGACCAGATGGCATCCCAGGGAGAGTATTGCGGGACTGTGCAGACCAGTTAGCGGAGGTTTTTAGCAAAATCTTTAACCTCTCTCTGTTAACGTGCACTGTCCCTAAATGCTTTAAGAATGCTACCATCGTGCCTGTACCCAGAAAAACATTCATTAAGAGCTTGAATGACTATAGACCTGTTGCTCTCACTTCGACCGTGATGAAATGTTTTGAACGGCTGGTCCTGGCCCACATTAAGTCCTCAATCCCACCCACCCTGGATCAGCATCAATTTGCGTATAGAGCTAATAGGTCAACGGAAGATGCCATCAACACAGCTCTACATTCTGCACTGACACATCTGGAGCGTCCTGGCTCATATGTGAGGATGTTATTTGTAGATTTTAGTTCTGCATTTAATACAATCTTCCCCAGCAGAATGGTGGACAAACTGTCTGATCTGGGTGTTAATGCAAACACATGCGGATGGATTAAGGACTTTTTAACAGACCGCCCACAGACTGTCAGGATGGGGTCTAATTACTCCCCAGTCCTGACGCTCAGCACAGGAGCGCCACAAGGTTGTGTGCTGAGTCCCATCTTGTATACAATATACACTTATGACTGTATACCAACACAAAGTACAAACAGGATCATTAAGTTTGCGGACGACACGACTGTGGTGGGACTGATAAACAACAACGACGAGTCTGCCTACAGGGATGAAGTCCAAAAACTGACTGTCTGGTGTACCAAAAACAACCTGGTACTCAATCCATCAAAGACAAAAGAGCTGGTCGTTGACTTCAGGAGGAAGAGGAGAGAGGAACCTGCTCCCTTATACATCAAAGGAGACATGGTGGAGAGAGTCACTGGCTTTAAGTTCCTGGGAATAAACATCTCCCAGGACCTCAAATGGCAAATGAACACCGTCACTCTTGTGAAGAAGTCACATCAGCGGCTGTATTTCCTGAGGTCTCTGCAGAGAGCAAACGTCTCACAGCCGCTGCTGTTGTCCTTCTACCGATGCGCCGTGGAGAGTATCCTCTCCTATGGAATCCTGGTGTGGTTTGCTAGCTGTACTGTGGCTGAGAGGAGGGCGTTGCAGGGAATTATAAAAACTGCGCAGAACATTACAAACGCCCAACTGCCCTCCTTGGATGACATATATAGGGCCCGATGCTTGCGCCGGGCCACAAATATCAAGCAGGACACATCCCACCCTGCCAACCACCTTTGTACTCTGCTACCCTCTGGGAGGCGATTCAGGACTCTGAAGGCTCGCACCGGTAGACTAAAAAATAGTTTCTACCCATGTGCGATAAAAGAGCTAAATTCCAACAGAGAATGCTGGGGAAGCAAAATGTAATTCCAAGAAATGCCGCCAAATTCTTTTAAATTCTTTTAAATTCTTTTAAAATACCTATTTATTTTTTACTAATAAGTGTACATATGTGTTAATGGTTGTCGTGTTTGTATTTTTTTAACCGGAGGAGATGTAATGGAATTTCGTTGCACAGTATTGTGCAATGACAATAAACGTATTCATTCATTCATTCATTCAGGAGGACCAGGAATTGGACTGTCAATTTAAAAAGGAAGCAGGTTGGAACATTGCAAACAAAATCAGAATTAATAGCTACTAATTCAAATTGTAAAATAGTGAGAGTCAACAACTACTTACAAAGAGAAGTCCAACCATAGTTATGTGAGGAAGTGTTCTGATGACATTTTATAGAAAGTAAAATAGGGCACGGAGTTTATTGGTATCTCAATTTACTGAGTGCATGATTAATGCCCTCTGATATTCAAAGTATTGAATAGGCATTGATGCGATTTGTCAAAAGGTTGGGTTTTTAATCAATGCAAATTTTAGTCAATATGAAAGAAAGTTTTAAAACTTGAATTGCTTGGGATCATTGTGCATTTTTGGTCAGGAGGGCAGCCAACTAAATTTAGACCCAGTGTAAATTAGGATGGATGAATCCATGCTCGGAAGTGTATTTCTCTGATTCAAGAGCAGCACGAAGCTGCAGAGGTGTGAGTGCTGAGTTGCTATCGGCAGGTATTGATCGCAAATATACAGCTCAATGATGCCTGAAGGCACTTTTCATTGCTTTTTTGCTGGCAGGCCATTTACCATCCACTTGATCTATTTCAGAAAAACAGAATGCTTTTCCCTGTGCCTGTAAAGATCCTCTCCACATCCTCACCGGACTTGCATTCACGTTCTTTGTTAACAAACATATTTGCTTGGATTGTTAGCATCCAATCTGGCTAAATCCAAATTTAGCTTGAAGTTAACCAGTGACATTAATCTATGTTATGCTTTCCTGCTGTAATAATTTTTTTTTTTTTTTAAATGTTCGTGACTAATGGGAAATATTGAAACAAGTGCATACTAGTAGGCAATTTCATCTGCATTTAACATTTACCAGAGCATAGTTACTAGGGTGATCTCAAAAGATCAGATGAAGCAGGTTTTGTAGGATTGAGCAGTTTAACAGGGAGACTATGGTGGCGGAGAGGTAGAGTTGCTGCCTTACAGTGCCAGAGACCCGGGTTCCATCCTGACTATGGGTGCAGTCTGTATGGAGTTTTACATTCTCCCTGTGATCTCGTGGGTTTTCTCCGGGTGCTCCGGTTTCCTCCCACACTGCAAAGACGTACAGGTTTGTAGGTTAATTGGCTTGGCTAAATTAACTGTCTGCATCTGAGAGCTAACCTGAGAGTTCCTGAGATTGACCCGGGTGCTGTACCTGATTGTTACATGGCTTGTCCAGGTATGTTTTAAACCGTATAATCAATTACCAATTTTACAAAATCATAACAAAAGATATTCAAATAAGGGGCTTGGATTATGTTACTTCATTTCATACTGTCTCAATCTTTTGTTCGTTTTCCTTTAACTCTCTGGTATGTCTCTGCTCCGCTCTTGATAAAGAACAAAAGATTGAGATAGTATAAAATGAAGTAATATATCTCTGCTCTTTGATTTGTTACTAACGTAGTCAATGGAATCAACATTAGATCCATTATGCCAATCATTCATGAGTTCAATTAATCAAAAATCCTATTTAAATAGATTCTCTGTCATTTGAATGGGAGATTAGGTTAAATAATGGTGTTTTTGCCACACATTTTCCAAGTACTACTTGGTTTTTCACATGCTGATGCAAAGAGCACATTTCCATTTACCCGATGGCAATGTTTCAGAAGGTATCACTTCAGGTGTAAGGGACAGTGGGCTGAGAAAGTGATGGTGATATTTTCACCCCAACCACATACATCACAAGCTTTTCAAATATTTATAATTCTCTCAGCACAGAAACCCAAGTAGCTTTTCATCTTCTATGAATGATGGTAAGCAAACCGTCTACTGAAATGTAAATACAGAATAAGATCATTTATCTGAATATAGTTTTAAATTAGTTTATATAAATATGATGTTTCATTATAAACAAGTGGTAGCTGTATGGAAAATTTATAACTCTATGAACAATGAATAATTTTTCAGTGCTTTGAAAATTTACTAAATTAGATCACTTTTAAGGTATACATTTTGCTTTGATGTTGGCCATTACTTTATCAGAAGGAACACGTCTACACTCTATGCGGCGAGTCTGCTTAATCATTCTTCATAAAACAAGGCTTGTTTAGGGAACTAGACTTGAGGGAGCTTAAAGTGAAGGAAGCAGTGATCATAATATGATCAGTTTGAACAATTTGAAACCCACTGGTTTCAATGACGTGGAAAGGAAATTTCCAGTAATGGGAGAGTTCAGAACCAGAGTGCACAAAATAAAAGGATATGCCTTCAGGAAGGAAACGAAGAGGAATTTCTTTAGTCATAGGGTGGTGAATGTGTGGAAGACAATGCCATAGATGGCTGTCAAGGCCAAGGCATTGAATATTTTTAAGGTTGATATTGATCTGTTCTGGATTAGGATGGGGAGAAAGCAAGAGAATGGGGTTGAGAAGGAAAAATGGGTCAACCATGATTGAATGACAGAGCTGACTCAATGGGCTGAATGGCCTAATTCTGATCCTATGTGTTAAGGTTTTATAAATCTGCCATTTGAGGTATCAATTTGATGAACCTACACAGTACTTCCTCTATCACATATATATATCCTTTATGTAGGGAGATCAGACCTGGACACAATATTCCTCATATACCTAACCTGGGCTCTATAAAATTGGTGCCATACATGTCCATTCTTGTACTCTCATCCCACAGCAATAAAGACCAGCATACTACTTGGATTTATAATTGCTTCATGATCTTTCAAAGATTCCAGTACATGGGCATCAGGTCCCTCGGAATGCATTCAATTAAAACACATTCTTACCATTATTTCCTATTATGTATGGCCTCTCATTTTTCATTTTCACATTTCAAACCTGGATATATTACATGTGATCCTCATCCAGATTGTTGATGTAGATTATGAACACTTGGAACCTCAGCACAGATCCCTATAGGTCACCGCTTCACAATCCAAAAGTAATTCATTTATTTCTAGTCTCGCTTTTCAATGCATTACACAATCCCCAATATAGGCCAAATGCTACTCAATACCGTGCATTCTATTTTTGTTTAATAACTGTCTGTATGGCAGAACATTGACACTCTCTGAAAGTTCAAATACACCACATTAACAAACTGTCTTTTACCTTTTCTCGACTCATACCAGCACTTGGTCCAGTTTCCTGACATTTATGCCAGATCAGATGGTGGATTATAGCTACTGGGGTGAAAAGGGAAAATGTAACAAAAATAATGGAATGAAGGCATTTGAAAAAGTGAAGTTCAAGAGTCTATTTCATTCATTATTAAGATGACTGGTGTACTTCCTCCATAGCCTTTTACAATTGTTTTTATCTGCTGTTTCACAAGTTGTTCCGTGAATTTTTAGAGGGTATCTACAGTATCTCAGCGTAGGATAGAATAGCAAAGTTCAGGGACATGAAGTAGGTCTTATCATTACAAATCACTTATTTTCAGATAATGCAGTGTCTATAGCTCAGTGTTGATATCCTACTATACTTTTTTATTATCTTACATGAAATCTTTGGGCTGTCATCAGAGACAAAGGCTCTTTGAGACAAAGACAGAGACAGGATGATAAATGTGGAAATATTAAATCATGTTTAGTTGCCGCTCATTGGGTATTGATTAACAAGAAAGTGACCTGATCACATAGACATTTATTTGATAAAAAATAAAAAATAAACTGCTGAAGGAACTCAGCCAACATCTCAGGAAGGAAATAAATGGATAATGTTTCAGGTCGGGACCATTCTTCAGGCTGCTGGGGTAGAGGGGAGAGAGCGAGTAGAAAGAGGCGAGGGGAAGGGTTGGAGCAATGTTGGGTGGATGGGAGACGGAGAGGAAGTTTGTCCCTTCCCTCCACAGATGCTGCCTGACCCACTGAGGACTTGTAGCGGTTTGTTTTGTGATCAAAACTTTAGCATTGGCACTCTCTTGTGTCTTCATTTTATAGAACTCCAAAGAACAAGCTGCACTTTGAACTTCAAGTTTAAAAGGTGCAAATTTCTTATGATTGAGGCTGAGGAGAAAACAATCTGCTGCTTGGTATATAGAAGAAAGAACAATACAGCACGGGAGCAGACATGTCAGCCCACAATGTCTATGCTGAAAATGATGCCAAGATAAACTAGAGTTAGTAAGACACGGCTTGCCATGTACAAAGCCACGCTGATTATCCTTAATTAACCCATTTTCATCCAAATGGGATTAAACCCAATCATGAAGAATCCTCTCAGCTTCCCTACAACTGACGTGAAGCTCACTAGATGATAATTCTGTGGATTATAACTATTTATTAAATAAAGGAACAACATTAGCTACTCTCCAGTCCTCTGGGACTTCATCTGTGGCTAACAGATGTAAAGACCTTTATCAAGGTTCCTGTCCTTCTTTTAACAACCTGTGACAGGTTCCAGCAGGGCCTGGTGATTTATCCACCTTAATGTTCTTCAAGAGCCCCAACGCCATCTCCTGTTTGATCTCAAACTGATTCTCCAAACTATTCTCCAAACTGATCTCACTTTCCTCTTTAAGTTCAGAGAAATGCCATCATACATTTTGATTCAGTTGTGAATGAACTCAGTGGTGCAAACACCATGATGTGTAATGATTATCCATGCCATGTGTAATGCCAGCTTTTTAAAATGTTCTAAAAGATGTTTAAATTACAAGTTGTTGATCCTATTTACTTACCTCCTGAACTCTCTAAAGCCTAAGATAATAATGTTCAACCAATTCAGTTCAGATTATGTTATAAATCCAAAAGGTTGCAAGAGTAAGCGACTTTAAACCCGCAGTAACATATGTTCCATTGTGAACACATTTGTCTCCTTCTTCATACTATCACATGACTGGGTATTGAGATGTAAAAGGAAACTCCCAGGAAAAGAATATTAGAAGAGACTGCTGGAAGTAATCAAAGTGCTTCTGAATCCTGAGAGAATTTCTGAAGTGGAGCCAAAGTTTACAATTGCTGGCTCTATTTCTAAGCCTTTTTGCAGTAAATATTTCTATAAAAGTATCACCAAAAACAGGTTGGGGGGGAGGGAGAGTTGGGTTTCTGATAGGGGAAACTTAGATTGTTACATCGAAAGAATAAAGGTCATAAAATGGATAATGATAAACAGTGTGAGGAAGGGATAGTGAGTGCAAGGATAAGAGCAAGCCTGTTAGAATAGGGGGAAAATGGTAAAAAAAGACAAAATTGAATGTCACTGAATTTATACAATATTTAAGAATATTTAGATGAATTGATGGTATAACAAATATGTGGATGAAATATGTGGAGGGTGAATTCACATCATTTATCTAAGATTTTTTTTTTTATCATTATGTTGAGAAACTGATAAAGGACATGTTAGTTTAGATCCAGTATTGAGATTTGGTATTTAAAAGAGCCATTTGTAGCAGTAATCTTAATATGTTAGAATTTTTATATTAAGAATTAAAAAGTGATTGAGTTCAACCTAAATCACTTAAATCTAAGCAAAAGCTAGAAGTGTATGATATATGAATTGTTAAAATAGATTGGGGAACATTAGGTGGTATAACAGTGAATGAGCAATGTACTGTTTGGGATCATTCGACTTGTACGCAGTGGTCTTGGCCTTCACCTGGGAATGTACCTCACGATTCAATCATGGTTTCTGGGTGGGGAACACTCAGATTGTCTTCTTCAGCATGCATTTCTCTGGGCACTTACTGCGGAAGTCAATCAAGGCAGTGATGTACTCATTCAGGTTGGCCGCAGTTTCCCTCAACATGGACCAGTCAACTGACAAAATGCGCTCACATAGGTTAGAATGGATCCCAAGTCTCTGGTGCTGTAAGGCAGCAACTCTGTGCACAATTTATGAAATCCCTTGTTGTTTTTACCGAGACTATAATGCCAGCACCTCCCAAGGATAATAGCTGCTTGCAATAACAGGAATTCCCGAATGAACAACAGTTTGGAAATTTCTTCACCTGAAGAATGTCAATAATTCAAGAGGCTCATTATGAAATGTTGATAGGCCAATTAGGGAATGAGCAATAAATGTCAGCCTTGCAGCTCTGCCCATAGCCTTTAAATATAATGATTAAATGTTAAATAAATAGTTGACAGAATATGAATTTAACACTTTACATACTCTACAAATGTTCAGTAACATTTATTTTGCATGATATTGAATCATTAATTTAAAATGTTGTCATAAATGCATGCTATTTCTAGTAGAAATATTCTCAGAATGACAACATTAAATTGTTGCTTAATGGTGAATCAATGCCAGTCTTTCTTTCCCCCAGCAATGACATTTCTAAAGTTAAAAATAAGGCTGTAATGGCCAGTTCTCACGGTGCGACCTGAAGCAAGATGTCACCCGAGTGAAGTGGTCGTGGTCCAGCACGAGTTCCGCACGATATAACGGGGGGTAGATAAAGAGTTCCCACGGTACTCGGCATTTCTGTTATTTGTGCGAGTGACTTGTCCGTCTCCCGATCTTTCCCGTTAATCTTGAATGAACATCGTGGACTGTAGTGTTGTTAATCACGTGGTACAAATGATGTTACTTTTTTTCACACACTATATTGGTTTTTTTCACCCGAGCTCTTTAATGAGCTGAAGAATAATCTGGTTTTTTTTAGACAAATGTTGTTTGGTGTGATGCACCTTCTCTCAATATGTGCAAGAAGTCGTCTTTTTATTTTGTCAAATAGGAATAAAGACTGTGTCTCACATTGACCGTGATGATTGTCTTATTTTATTATCTACTGAGAGGTGAAACTTTCAGTCTGAAGAAGGCTCTCGACCCGAAACGCCACCCGTTCCTTCTCTCCAGAGATGCTGCCTGTCCCGCTGAGTTGCTCCAAGCAACTGGTGTCTATCTTCAAAGGACTGACCACCGGGCTGGATGTCGGGGCTGGCGTGTTGCGTTTCACAGACCGAACTGTCCAATTAATAGTAACAGATGGGCACTCCCTCTCAACCACATTCTCTTGCCTTCTCCCCATAACCTCCTGACAGCCGCACTAATCAGGAATGTATCTATCTCTGCCCCTATTCTTCACCCTTTTGACAGTAGTTTTGTTTTATTGGAGACGCGGGAGACAGCGGATGCTGGAATACTGAGCAAAACACGAAGTGCTGGAGGAACTCGGTGCATTTGTGTTTAAGAAGGAACTGCAGATGCTGGAAAATCGAAGGTACACAATAATGCTGGAGAAACTCAGCGGGTGCAGCAGCATCTATGGAACGAAGGAAATAGGCAACGTTTCGGGCCGTTCCATAGATGCTGCTGCACCCGCTGAGTTTCTCCAGCATTCGTGTGTGTGGGTGGGAGTTGGGGGGGGGAGAGAGAGATAAGGCAGCCTAAAGAAAGGGTCGCCTGTCCATTTCCCTCCGTAGATGCTGCCTGGCCCGCGGAGTTCCTCCAGTCATGCCTGTGTGAGAGGGAGGGATGGAGAGAGAGAGAGAGAGAGAGAGAGAGAGAGAGAGAGCGAGAGAGGCACACACAAGGTGGATGTGAAATCTCACCTGCCTGTTTCAGTGACAGACACCCACCGCCAGTAAATGAAGACACCCCCATCTGTCTCCCCATCTCTCCCTCGACTCCCCCACCTTTCCCTCCCAACTCCAGTCCCGTCCCGACCCCCTGGGAAACTGAAGGGAGTTGCCTGCCCGCTGTAATTAAAGAGTTCCCACGGTAGACTGTAAAACTGGGACCCTGGTTCTGGACTCCCCCAACATCGGGAACATTCTTCCTGCATCTAGCCTGTCCAATCTACGGATTAGACCGGTATCTAGTTATTTACTTTATTAATGATTTCAATTAAATATTGATAACATCAGGCCGCAAACGTTATTTCTTGAGTGTTAATGCTGGACTTTGACTCGACCTTCCTAGTTAGCCGGCGCCTGAGACTGAGCCAAGCAATGTCCAGACCTGACTTCAACACAAAGTGATGGAGGAACACAAAGGGTCAGGCTCGTCCAACGCTCTGTGTTTTGCTCGTGATTCCTCCATCTGCATTTCCTCGTGTCTACAGACCAGAGTTGCCACTTGACTCCGAGATGACCATCACAGAGCATACGGAAGATAGACACGAAATGCTGGAGTAACACAGCGGGACGGGCAGCATCTCTGGAGAGAAGGAATGTGTGACGTTTCGGTTAGAGACCCTTCTTCAGAGTCTCGTCCCGAAACTTCACCCATTCCTTTTATCCAGATGCTGCCCGTCCATGATGTTATGTCTGTCTCCAGTATTACTGTGTCTATCATCGGCGCAAACCAACATCTACAGTTCTTTCCGACACATTATGATTAGAGGATACTGTCTCGCCATCACTCGGATTACTCGCTTCATTTCCAAAACGTTGCCACCTCTCTTTACTTTGCTTACTGAAGCCTGATCCTTGTCAGACCCAGTGCTCTATCGCCCAGCCTCTCATCTTTCAATCGGGTTCGGCCAGGAAGGAACTGCAGATGCTGGATTAAAACGAAGATAGACACAACATGTAGCTCAGCGGGACAAGCAGCATATCAGAAGGGTCTCGACCCGAAATGTCACCCATTCCTTCTCCCCAGAGATGCTGCCTGCCGTCGATTTACTCCAGCATTCTCTTTAAACCGGCATCTGCTGTTCCTTCCGACACATGCACAAGAAATAGGCAACTTTTCGGGCCGAAACGTTGCCTATTTCCTTCGTTCCATAGATGCTGCTGCACCCGCTGAGTTTCTCCAGCATTTGTGTGTGGGGGTGGGAGTTGGGGGGAGGGGGGGGGGGGGGGGGAGAGAGATAAGGCAGCCTGAAGAAAGGGTCGCATGTCCATTTCCCTCCGTAGATGCTGCCTGGCCCGCGAAGTTCCTCCAGTTTTAGAAACTGCTTTAGACAAAAAGAGACACAAACTGCTGGAGTAAAATAGCTCAGCAAGTGAGGTACCTGAACACTCAAAAATGAAAAAGAATGAAAATGTGATTATTTCACCTCCCTTCAACTATTTTGTGTTTCAGCATGAGAGGGATTATAACATTAGAGACATTCATCTTGTAGTGATGTGTTAATTAAGAATTGCAGACATCAATCTGATAGTAAAAAATATATTTATTTAACAATGAGGTAAAACAAGCACTGACAATCAAACTGCTCAGTTACTCACCGTTCGCAGGAGTTCCCACGGTACCCGCAAGAGTTATTACGGATATCGCACGGATATCGCACTGGCCACTATGTTCATACAATGTTGCAATGCTGCTCAAGTCACTCTTGGAGAAATTCAAAAATGTTTGAATTTTCTCCCGACCTTACCAAGTCACACGACTACCTGCCGTTAGCGCCACGGAGGTCCTCGGTGGTCCACGAATGCCGTACTGCTATCGCAGAAGGTTCCCATGATGTTAAATCTTGTTAAGTCTTGCTTCAGGTCGCACAGTGAGAAAGCCCTTTTATGCGGCTTTTACACGGGGCGACTTGACGCAAGAGTTAACCAGAGTTCAACATCGTGGGAACCTCGTGCGATAACAGTGCGGCATTCGTGGACCACCGTGGACCACCGTAGCGCTAACGGCAGGTCATCGTGTAACTTGGTCACTCGGGAGAAAATTCAAGAAAATTGGAATTTCTCCAAGAGTGACTTGTACACTTGTGGTTGAGTATTGCAACATTATATGAACGTAGTGGCCAGTGCGATATCCGTGCGATATCCGTAATAACTCTTGCGGGTACCGTGGGAACTCCTGCGAACGGTGAACCCGGAAGCTGGACAGAGGGGACAGAAGGTGATTACATATTATCTTCAGTGGGATTGAATTTAAAAAATAAATAAAAATAAAGATTTACATCCGCATATGGACATCAACTTATTCATGAGTTATGTTAATGAGATTCAAGAAAATAACTATAATCTTTAAAAGGGACTTTAAAAGGGACTTTACTGAAAGGTTACGCATTTTTATGGTCCGTGAGATATTTTTCACATGTACTTCTTTGAGAGATACAGGTCGGAGTCCTCGGGTCCAGGGGTCCGGAATGCTACCAATCAATGTTGTGCAGAGACCCGTGTAAGGAGTGAACTGCACATGCTGGTTTAAACCGAAGACAGACACAAAAAGCTGGAGTAACTCAGCGAGTCAAGCAGCATCTCTGGAGAAAAAAAGCTGATGTTTCGGGACGAGACACATCTTCAGACTCAATTCCGATCAGGATGTCTGAAGAAGGGCTCCGATTCGAATCGTCACCTATTCTTTTTCTCCAGAGATGATGCCTGACCCGCTGACTTACTCCAGCTTTTTATGCTTTTCTTCCCAGATCTGACTTACCTGCTGAGTTACACCAACATTTTGTGTCCTTCTGTGCATATTAACCAGCATTAACCAGCGTCTGCAGTTCCTTTAGACATTACATAACTTCAGATTTTAGAGATATAGCGCGTGGGAACTCCTGCGAACGGTAAACCCGGAAGCTGGACAGAGGGGACAGAGGGTGACTAAAAAAGGTGGTCTCAAAAGGACACATGGGAACATGTGTCCTTCGAGGACGTCCCACCTAATTGTCATTGTTGGATAATCTTTTTAACAGGAACAATTGCAGAGATGGCTCCCAGAAAATCTCAAAGGAAGGGGGTAAAGCGGGTCAGAGATGTTTTTGCCATGCAGGAGAATGAGGAGGAGACGCAGCAAGAGAGACAGGTGGAGAGGCAACAGGAGATGCCACAGATAACACTGCCTGTGGGCTCCTTGGAGCAGGGAGAGGGTGAGCAAGGTTCGGCAGCCTGGCCAGCTGTTCGACCTTTAGACTTACGCTTACCGCCGACACCTCCAGCCCTCCTTCTCATGGCCGATCATCGGTACATGAGTTGGATGGGGTGCCGAATATTCTCCGGTGCCCGGGCCAAAACTCCTCAGCTGGCCCACCGGCTCGGTCAACGAATTGCCGTCGGCAAATTTGTCCCTTATTTTGACCCTTTGACCCTTATTTAGGAGTGAGAAAGTTGTCAACCCTAGTTGGCGTGGGCAAGTTGGGCCGAAGGGCTTGCTTCCGTGCCCAATTACTTCATGACTTTGCACAAATATGGTTAGAATTCTCAATTAATGCAGATAACTGTCTTGCTCTTCCGACCCCTGTGCATGCCTGGCACGCTTGCCAGATGTGGGCTTGGCGTGCAAGCGGCTGAGCAAATAGGGACCCATCTAGCAAGCCAGAAGGAGCTCAAAGGGTGGGTGATCCACCGAAAGGGTCACGTGGGGAGAAGGGGGGGGCGGTTGATTGACAGCGGAGGCGACCATTCGCAGGCAGGCGGCGACGACGTCACAAAGGGAGGGGTCGGGGAGGGAGCGGGCGGGCCAATGGGAGCGGGCGAGGTGGGCGGGACCATGCCCCCTTTGTTACTGTAGCGAGGGAGGAGCCGTGGGCGCGGGGGCAGCAGCAGCAGCGGCGCCGCGGCAACAACAACAACAACAACAACAGCAGCAGCAGCAGCAGCGGCAGCAGCGGCAGGAGATGCCTCTGGTTGCACTGCTTGTGCTGCTGCGCCCTGCTCTTCCTCCTTGTGACTCTGCAGGTCAGGCACTTTCTTGCTGCTCTGTCCCATTTGGAGACAGAGGCCCTATTGCCACCTCCCTACCCCCCTAGTCTGATCGGAGCAGATCACGGTGCAGGGATGGATCATCTGCGAGGCAGCAGTAAACACCCTCTCTGTAAAAGGTCATGTCCTTCCTTCACATCGTTTTTGCATTCACGTCCACGTTTTTAATGCAAGCTCCGAGTAAACTTGCACATTCCTGCCAATGGGTCTCTCTGCCCATATACTGCCAATGAACTTGCATTTACGTGGCGCCTTTCACCACCTTGGAAGATCATAAAGTGCAATTCGGCCAGTAAGTTAGGTTTGAAGCATTACAAATCAAAGCAAGTACTGGAATCACAGCATCTGTGGTTACTACTGGATAGATTAATAAAGGCACTCCCGTTATAAAAGTAAAACGAATTCACGAATTGAAAAGTTGACTGGTAAATGTGTGCACATGTAAGATTTTTATATGCATATGTGCAAGCTTCATCTTTATGAATAGCGCCTGGGATAAACCATAGTTTAGACATTTAAATGATCGCCATACAAAAGTTATTAATTTATAAAAACTATTTTCCTCCATTTAAGTTTCCCATTCATTTAAAATCCAGTTGCAAACATTTTGATGGCTACGTTGCAATTTACTTTCTTGCCATAATACAGAAGACATTTGAGCCGATTCAACCAAGGGAGGATATATATAGTGTGTGAAAAAAAAAGTTACATCATTTGTGTCACGTGTAGTTCACGATGTTCATTCAAGATTTAACGCGACAGCTCGGGAAACGGCCAAGTCACTCGCACGAATAACATAAATGCCGAGTACCGTGGGAACTCTTTATCTACTGCCGTTATATCGTGCGAGACTCGTGCTGGACCACGACCTCTTCACTCTGGTGACATCTTGCGTCAACTCGCCCCGTGAAAAGGCCCTTTAAGGAAGACAACAGTGGAAGAGGGGATAGCTTGGAAGAAAAACAACTGTTGAAGTCAGTTTGGAAAACTTTTGTTTGGCACACGACTAAATATTCTGTGTGGGAAAGTGAGTCCCTGGCTCCCTGCAGACCCATCCCGAAGACAGGCAGTACTGACAAAGATTGCAGCATCTGCAGACTGGATAATGTAATTGGTGGCCCCATTGACCTGCACCATTTAACCCCTATGCACCTAACCTCCACACTGTTATCATAAACGTCTGTGGCAACTGTGGCAGCTACTCATCACAAGTAGTTTACTTTAGTAGTACTTGTGGCCATTTAGCAGAACTTAAATGGGATGGCGAAGCAAGTTAAAACAGCACCTGCCATTTGTGAAGGTAGAAGTAGGCCTGTGATGCTTCAGATGGGGAGAAAACAATAGTAGTGATCCTTGAAGCCAGACTGTGCCATATATTTTAGTGACATTTAATTCAGAATTATCGCATATCATAGCACAAATTTAGTACATCAAAAATGGGTGAAATCCACTTTCTGCGCATTATATGTTTATTTCCGAATCTAAACATTGCTTTGCTCAGAAGTAACATTCAAATCCCTTGAGGCACATTTTACAATGGGTGATTAAGAAGTATCATCTTTAGATTTTTAGAAATACAGTGTGGAAACAGGCCCTTCAGCCCATCAAGTCCACGCCGACCAAGGACAATTAACAATTAACAGAAGCCAAGATACCTACAAACCTGTACGTTTTTGGAGTGTGGGAGGGAACCGGAGCACCCGGAGAAAATACAAACTCTGCAACTCTATTAGCAACTCTACTGCTGTACCACTCTGCTGCCCAGATGTAACTGATGTAAGAATCTATGGGGACATTGATAGATGGAACCAGGAATCATGCTTTGATTAAATAAAGTGATTTTATTGATGACGCACTGGAAAATTACAGATTACACCCAATGTCATAGTTCGTAAATCTAAAAGCCAATATTTTTGTTCTAAATTTCCCTTGCTGCAGTGAGAATGTATTGAATAAATTTTTATATTTTTTTATAGATTCCAGTAAAAATAATTAATGAAATGAAGTTATTTACTGTCTACCTGAACAACAAAGCAGTTGCTAAGCCCGTGCGTCATTTCATAGATGTAAAGAGGGATCTTCGGATCCAAGTCTATAACTCCCTAAGAGTGGCAACATAAGTAAATATTTAAGAAAGAACTGCAGATGCTGTTAAAACCAAAGGTAGACAAAAAAGCTGGAGAAACTCAGCGGGTGAGGCAGCATCTATGGAGCGGAAATAGGCGATGTTTCGGGTCGAGCACCTGGAGAAAACCCATGCAGTCTCAGGGAGAAAGTGCAAACTGGGAAACAGCTCATTTGGAAGTGACCCAACAACAAACCGCACTGCAGCCCTGGCGCTCTGTTTCTCATTGGCAGAATATGCAAGCCCCGTCTGGAGCCACTCTAAACATGCACGCAAGGTGGACTCTGCATTGAACACTGCCTGTAGGAAAACCACAGGATGCCTGAAGCCGACAAAGGTTGAACATCTGTATGAGCTGGCTGGCATCGACGAACCATCTCGAAGATGTTATCGGGCAGCTGCAGTAGAACGCTTCAATGCAGACACAGACCCCCTTCACCCCTTGCACAATCACCAACATGCCAAGAAACGCTTGAAGAGTCGGAACAGCACCAAAATCAAACAACAGACAACACCGGGCCACCACCTGCCTTATACTACCTGGGAAGCCCTAAACCGCCTCCGTAGTGGAGTGGGAAGTTGCGACTCAACCTGAAGAAGTGGGGCTTCTCGGACTCTGACAAGTGCAACTGTGGAGAGGTACAGACAACGGCCCACCTACTGACTTGCGGCGGAGAGGCATGCGCTGCGGACGATCTCCGCAGAGGCACAGATGTGGCACTGACTGTGGCAAAGCGATGGCCGTACGTCGTCTGACACACGAGCGAACTAACTATTTACAACTTTTTCATTTCCATTGGCTCACGTAGTAAAATATACAAATGAGCCAATTACGGTGGATGATGAACTACTGGACTTGCCAATAGGAGTCCAAGGGAATTTGGAGTTGGTTGGGGACGGTGGAGTAATTATTTCACCAAAATAAGATTGTGTTTCGCTAAATATGTGCAGGAATTATTGAGAAAGAAAGAGTTAGGCTACTACCATTCCACCGCAGCATGTCAATGAAGTACTGAGAAAGTATAATGGGCCTGTCCCACTTAGGCAATTTTTCTGGCGACTGCTGGTGACTGACATAGTCAAAGCAGGTTGCCGAAAAACCGTCGACTGGACCCCCCTATGACAATGTCTACAACAACCTACCACCTAGTCGACGTCAAGCTACAGCAAGCTACCAACAACCGGCGACCCATTAGGACGTCCACCCACGACCACACCTACGACAACCTACATCCACCCATGACAAGCTACGACAAGGTAAGACAATTCAGTCGCCGGTACCTGTCGCTGTTTGACGTAGGTTGACGTAGGTAGCCGCAAATGGAATTCACCGAAGTCAGCACCGGCGACAACCTACGTCACCTGGCGACAACCTACGTCATCCTGGTGACGACCGACGACAGCACCTACGTTAGGAGAAGACAAGCTACAATCATTGGCGTCAAGCCCACTGTCGCCGACTGTTGACGAAAGTTTTGAACGTTTCAAAATCCAGCGGCGACCAGAAAAAAGCGACAACTCTTTGAGCGACGAGGAGACTACTCACGACCATACAGGTGTCACCCCGCGACCATGTGGCGACAGCCTACTCGCCTAAAAAATCGCCTAAGTGGGACAGGGGCATAAGAAGAAGAGGAGAGCGAATCATTTGCTAAAATGTGAAAGAGATGAAAAGCTGAAGTACGACAGTAAATACAACAGTAAATGTTGGAAACATGGAAGCTCCAGTAGCACAAAGGCACAACTCATGCAATGTATTTATCAAGTAATCTGGGGAATTGTG
The DNA here is from genome assembly GCF_010909765.2 of Amblyraja radiata. Lineage (NCBI taxonomy): Eukaryota > Metazoa > Chordata > Chondrichthyes > Rajiformes > Rajidae > Amblyraja > Amblyraja radiata. The sequence continues at coordinate 31,388,094 of NC_045965.1, forward strand.
CAGCTAATGTAAATTATATATTTTGAACTGTCAAATCTATGGTGAGAAACTGATTTATATATATTTACCTGGATTTGTTGTCATAACACGGTTGTCGATTGAACCTGTCAACAATTTTAATGAAGTTCAAGTTCAAGTTCAAGTGAGTTTATTGTCATGTGTTCCTGTATAGGACAATGAAATTCTTGCTTTGCTTAAGCACACAGAAAATAGTAGGCATTTACTACAAAACAGATAAGTGTGTCCATATACCATAATATAAATATATACACACATGAATAAATAAACTGATAAAGGCAAATAACAGAAAATGGGTTATTACTAATCAGAGTTTTGTCCGAGCCAGGTTTAATAGCCTGGTGGCTGTGGGGAAGTAGCTATTCCTGAACCTGGTTGTATTCCTGAATACATTAAAAATAACTGCACCATCTTTTAAATAAGCACAAATACACATATTTATATTTCCCTTCAACAAAGAAGGAGGCCGATCAAATATTACATTCTCGGAACAATTCTATGCATCACATTCTCTCCCTTATTAATCTGTAACCCTCTCTCGCATTACCATCAATGCCATCCTGATTTTCCTACCAACCCTCCTGCACCAGAAGTAACTTACAGCAGCCAATTGACCTCCCATCAAGTATTCCTTTGGGATCTCGGAGGAAACAGAAGCATTCAGGGGAAATCCCTGTGATCACAGAGAGAATGTGGACATATCAGATGAACTGTGCTGGAAGGCACAATCGAACCTGCGTCACTGGCTGCTCTACCACCTGCAGCATCGCTATGTCACTCATGGAAATCCTTAAGTTGCTGCCCATGTTATTTTGGAGCCATTTCCACTGCAGTATCTAAACATCGGTAATTATGCTGAGAACTCCAAGAACTTCTTTAAGAACTACTTCCACTGTAAAAATGACATTTTAAAATATTATACCATGTATGCAGTTGTACTTGAGATTGTAATACTGGTTCCATTATAATCAAGGCTTAACGTTCTCAAGTAATGATTTACTATTATGGTGCTTCTTAAAATGATTAAAAAAAATTAAAATGTTGTCTTCTCTATTCGCATCAATGGCTACTTTATAGTTTTTATTTGGTGTCAGTGAACTGTTTAAAATATACTATAGCATTGACCTTTCAATTTCGGGTTTGCTGTCAGTGCGGTTTATTCAACTTGATCAGCTGCTCAACTTGGTGAAAGACATCACTGTTGCAGGATATCTCAGATGACTCGTAACTTGACCTTAAATGCAAAAAAGAGAAATCCATGCCAAATAAATTTCTAAACAGTGTTTTTTCTGAAATGGTGAACCTACTATTTTGTAGATCATCACAAATTAAATTGTTGAAAAGAATGGACACACAGAATGGGAATCTAGGATGATGGTATGAATAGTTTATGTCGCTGAGTTAAAACTATCAAAACCATTTGTGTAGTCAAATCTCCCTCTTATAATGAAAAGCAAACCAAATGTCCACATGATAAGCAGCTGACATTATTTTTATGTTCAATTGGCAAAAATACAATCCTATATTGTAAGTAGTTTCTCCATAGAGATGATCATGGACATGTAAATAAACATCTCTTCCCCTCACAGTATCAGTTTGAATTTCCATCAGAACATTCCTGTTCCAGTCAAGTAGAAGGACTATATCCAGGCTCCAGTATTCATATGCTAGTTTACTATTGTCACATTTACAGAGGTTCGTGAAAAGCATTTTGGTTTGTGCTATTCAGTCAGCGAAAAGATTACAGATGATTATAATCAAGCTACCCAAAGTGTACAGATACAGGATAAAGGGTATAACATTTAGTGCAAGATAAAGTCCAGTAAATTCCGATTAAACATAGCTCAAAGGCCCGCTCTCCAGTTGGTGAAGGACGTTTCAGTTGCCTGATAACAGTTGGGAAGAAGCTGTCCCTGGATCAGAAGGTATGCGTTTTCAAACGTATGCAGCATGGACGGCTTGATTGTAATCATGTATAGTGTTTTTGCTGACAAGATAGCCCGCAACATGACAATAATAATAAACAAATAAACTAAATTAAACTCACGGCCAGGGACATCTGAGGCAGTTGCTTTCCGTGGGTTTAACCTCATGAAGACCGATCTAACTTCTGTAACAGTGACTCTGGGAAAAGGCGCACTGTCAAGATGAATGTCATTGCCCTGTTGGCCTTCTGTTCAAAGTGAGCCAAGAACGCATTACATTTATCAGGGAGGGCCGCACTATCATGATGTTTCCTTACTTTGCTTTGCAGCCTGTTATAGTATTCAGGCCTTGCCACAGTCTGCACGTGTCCAAATGATTATACTGGGACCAAGTCCATCCTCCAGCTCAAAGGACTGTCTGATAAGGGGAAAAAGAAAATATTTGAGTGGCTCAGCGGTGCAGCTGGTGGAGTTGCTGCTGCACTGCATCAGAGACCCAGGTTTAATCCTGACCAAGTGCGGTCTGTGTTTGCATGTTCTCCCTATGACTGGGTGGGGTTCCTCCAGGTGTTCCGGTGTCCTCCCACATCCCAAACCTGCCAAAAACAAGTGGGTTTGTAAGTTAACCGGCCTCTATAAATAACTCCTAGTGCATAGGAAGTAAATGCGAAGGTCAGATAACATAGAATTAGTGTGAATGGGTGATTGATGGTTGGCATGGACTTTGTGGGCTGAAGAACTTGTTTCCAATTGAGAAATCAATTAATCATACACGGATGAGAGACGGCTGCTGTCCCCTATACTTAACCTAAATGAACAGTGATTGAATACTCTATCCACTTGACTCACAAGTAGAACTCTTAGCTCTAATCAGATGATTGTATGGTCTAGCTCCATTCCATAAATTCATTACCTAGTCAGGCGTATCAGAAGGTCATATGAAAGAGAAGAACGAGTTGAGCATTCTTGGGGGGGGGGAAGAAAGGGGGGGGGGGGAAGAAAGGGGGGGGGGAAGAAAGGGGGGGGGAAGGGGAAGAGGGGGAGGGGAAGAGGGGGAGGGGAAGAGGGGGTGGGGAGGGGAAGAGGGGAAGAGGGGGCGGGAAGGGGGGGTGGAAGGGGGGTGCTTTACAGCACCAGAGACCCTGGTTCGATCCTGACTATGGGTGCTATCTGCATCGCGTTTGTACATTCTCCCTGTGACTGCGTGGGTTTTCTCTGGGTGCTCCGGTGCTCCTCTCACATCCCAAAGACGGGCAAGTTTGTAGGTTAATTGGCTTCTGTAAATTGACCCTGGTGTGTGGGGTTGAGCTAGTGTATGGAGTGTTCGCTGGTTGGCGTGGACTTGATGGGCCAAAGGGCCTGTTTCCATGTTGTATCTCTAAACTAATCGAAACTAAACTTAATGTTTAAAAATCCACTGATCTCCTTCCAGGTAATGTTCTGTGCACTGTTGAGGGACTATTTTTTCTTTTGTGATATTTGAATTCACATTGACTACAGATAGAAGTACCAGCTTCGTTTCAATGAACTAGCAGGTGTTTAAGCGATAAATACATTTTCCATTCCTTCATTTCCTGTACTTTACTCCATTGTGCTTCGGGTCACTATATATTTTTTTTAAATATCTCTTAACTCTGATTTAGAGCCAAGAATTTGAACAACTAAACAACTGAATGCTGGAAATATTCAGCACTTCAGGGAGCATCAACAGAGAGTGAAACAAAATTAATGTTTCAGGTAGACAACACTTTAGCCCAATAATCTTTCATCAGAAGTTTTCTTTGTTTCTCAATGTCTATCTCAATGTCTACTTCATTCATATAACTAACAATGTTAACTAAATTTGCATTATTTTCATTTTACCATTTTAGGTGATTGTATCAATATCTCTCATTAAGATATTGGGAAATAGTCCATAAATAAATGTGCATTAAGGTGTGTGTCCTTTGGTCAACACACACATGGGACAAATAACCTTTACCTTTAACATTCTACAGATCTCACATTTGTGCATTTGGGCCCTGATCTCCTCCTTTATCCTTGGCCACTAAACACTTTGTTTCATTTGATGGACAAAACCGTTCACTTTCAAAATAATTTTGAATACATTTTATCACCTTGCTCCTTCGTAAATTTGGAACAATTGCAGATTTCTTCTAACTCAGGGATGACCAGCAGCCTGGCATTGAACCACATTGTTTGTTCCAGTGTGGTTCTGCGTTCAGCTTTCCACATGGAAGCCGTTTACCAGCTGAGTGCAGAAGTCTAATACAGAATCATCCTGCTATGGATTCTTCTGACATTACAACTGTCCCAGAATGGCTTGGTCACTGTAGAGAACACAACCGTTAGCCCCATGTGGTTTTAAAGCTGTTATTGAGATTGAAGGCTTGCAAACGTCATTCTCATTGAGAAACATTTAAAAAGACTCATAATTTAAAAAATTAAAATTATTAAAATCTAAAAAAATCAATGAATAATTTACTCACATACATTTAAAACTATTAAAAATATATAAATGTACTGACTTTTCAAATAAATACAATCAAATAAAAAGGTCCACTTACCAATTTGTGGTTTATTCACTTCTCATTCATGTCAATGGGTTTGATGAACAAGTGCCAAGTCTGGTACAGGCACAATAGGTATAGAACAAAAATCTGTGCAGCTCCCTTGCAATAGAAACCATCAAGAGATGAGTGAGCTCTTGGAGGCCAAGCTTTAACACTACAGCCCGTGCTCAGGAATCCAAATGGATCAGCCAGGTTTTAAATGGATGAGCTGGCTTAATAGTACTTTCTTTCTGGTTAATCCGCATTCCTCTTTAAATCCATCATCAATCTTCTCCCACTCAAAAAAAACCTTTGATTCATCCATCTTTGCAGATTACTGTATCATCTCTAACTACTCTTTAATTTCCTTAATCCTTGCACGTATAGCCTCCAAAATCAGGAAGGCCTGTTTGATAAGTACAATATTATGGCTACCAACAAGGCCAAGAAGACAGACTGCAGTGTGGACAGCCATAATGTAGACTGAGGCAGTGCGGCTCAGAATGCTGTCTTATATGGAGAAGGGAACCCTTTGTAGAAAGATTGATAACATCGTTTGCAGTTAATTTCCAGCATCCCCAGGTGTGTTGGTTAAGGTGTCATGGTAACAGATATACTGAGGCAAGTGGACAGAAACTGGGAAGGGGAGGGAGAATATCCAATTATTTTGGCTCGTGTTGGATCAAAAGACTCAGTGGGGTTGGAACTCATGTTTCAAACAGAAAGATAACAGGATGTTTAACCATGTAAGGGTGAGTTGGGTGGCAAGGAGGTGAACATCACATGCAAGCAGCCTCAATGTGAACAGTATTGTAAGAGGAAGCAATGGAGGATGTTGACCGGCAAGAGAACCAAGAGATGTTTTTGACCATTAAACTAGAAAGATGCTTAACTTTAGTAAAAATGAGTTGAATTGTCTGTACAGCATAGCACACTGCGTCCGCAATATAATATGGGGTCTGGAGGCAATCGTGCATTGGGAAGAACCTGACACATTAGGGATAATTGAGACAAGAATACAGACAAAGCTGAACTGGGGATTAAACATTGAAAGCTATAACATGTTTTGAATATCTAGAAAGAAAAGTGGAAGAAGGAATGGTGATAATTGCAAGAAGAATAATATGACAGTGAAGAAAAAGAGATGCAATTAAAGGAAGACAAAAATAGAATCCACAGAAGTATAGTAGAGACAAGTGATCAATCATTCTGACACCTAAAAGAGCAAGTGAGGCAGAGGAGGATATATACAGACAAACCAAGGAAATTAGGAAAAGTAATGAATAATAATGTCGATAATCGCAATGCTAATTGTATATTTAATGGGAAGAGGAAGGTTGAGATGCTAAGGGAATTAAATTCTGACAATTCTACCAGGGTGCTTTTCAAACCCAATACATAAAAAGCCCATCAAGGTATGATTTGCTCTTGGATCTAGTAAAAGGGAATGAATGCGAGCAGATAAAAGAAGTAGGTACCATCTAGACAAAGCTATCATAGTATAAAATGCTTTAAGATGTTAATGAAGAAGGACATTGATATGGTGAAAATCTGATAAAAGATCGTCAAAAGTTGATTCAGAGGGGCTGAAAATAGAATTTGGGGACATAAAATGGACAATAATATTAGGAAATAACAATGTGGATCAACAACCAAAAGTATATAAAATAAAAAGAAACCAGAAAAAAATTCCAATGAAAGGAAACAAATTAAACACGTTGGGTCTGACCGTATGAATAAAAAAACATGGGAACAATGAAGGGAGGGATACAAGTGCACTGACAGAAGAAGAGTACATGATAAAAAGGAATACAATTGGAACGGAAATGTAGAAAATACTAGGAAGGTATTGTAGACTATGAAACTAAATTATCAAGAAAAATGCAGCAACTAATATACAATTTAAATACACGTCAATAAAATGGTTGGGAGGGGGAAAAGGTCCATTAAGAAATGGGTAGCACAATCAATATCATAATGAAAGATAGCAGAATCATAAAATAATTATTTAGTTTCCACAGATCATGGTCCCCCTCCTCAGAGATAGAACAAGTTTAGAATTCCCCTAATCCTTACTTTCACTACAGCGCATCATTTCATGACATTTCTGCCACTATTAATGTGATCCCACCACAAGTCACACACATCCATCCCAATGGTGGAGGAAATCTTCACTGGAGGAAAGAGTGGGCATCAACCTCCTGCAAGCAGATCTAAAGGAACGCCTGGGAAGACTGCAGAGAGCAGAAACCCTCAGAACTTGATGCAAGAAGAAGGAGAGGGCAAGAACATCCTTCTACAAGGATCCCTTCAGATTTGTGAAAGGACTCTTCACAAAGGAAAAGAACGGGTCACTTAAGATGTCAAAGAGGGAATTGGAGGGCCACCTGAAATCAACGTACACAGACAACCAAAGATTTGAGCAAATGGGGATACCTCCAGACATGCCACCCATTCCTCAACCAGAACACCAGTTGGATGACAGCCTCCCAAAGTGGAGCCAAGTCAAAAAAGCCATAAGGAATGCAAGGGCAGCTTCAGCTTCAGGACCAAATCGAGTTCCATACTGGCTGTACAAAAATGCTCCAAATGTTCTATGGTTCTTATGGAGGCAAATGATGATAGCATGGAAAAAGCAAACTATCCCAAAAGCATGGCGAAGAGCAGGGGTAGTGGTGATCCCCAAGGAAAAAGATGCCTCAAATATCGACCAATTCCGGCAAATCAATCTCTTGAATGTTGAAGGGAAGATTTTCTTTAGCATTGTTGCTCAAAGGATGATAACCTACCTGAAACAGAACAACCTGATTGACACGTCGGTACAGAGAGCTGGTATACCAGGCTTCTCTGGATGCTTTGAACACACAAGCATGATATGGCATCAAATCAAGTCTGCAAAAAGGGAAGGAAGAGATATGCCTGTCTTATTCCTGGACCTAGCCAATGCTTTTGGATCTGTTCCCCATTCTCTCCTCTGGACAGCCTTCAAGTTCTTCCATGTACCAAAGACCATTACAAACCTGGTCAGAAACTACTTCCAAGATTAGCAATTCTGTATTACAACAACAGAATACACAACATCATGGCAATCACTGGAAGTGGGGATAATTGCAGGTTGCACCATCTCCCCGCTAGCCTTCACCATGGCGATAGAAGTGATCATCCGAGCTTCCAAGTGTGTCGGAGGAGGAGAGCGACTGCAGTCTGGGCAGTGGCTACCTCCCATTCGCGCCTATATGTATGACATGACCACCCTGACCTCAACCATTGCATGTACCAAGCTCCTGCTGGAAAAGCTTCATGCGAACATAACATGGGCCCGGATGAAGTTGAAACCCAGCAAATTCAGGAGCATATCCATCATCAGAGGAAAAATCGTAGACAAGTGATTCCACATTAATGAAACACCGATTCCGATGGTGTCAGAGCTGCCGGTCAAGAGTTTAGGAGGGTGGTACAATGCAAGCCTCAGACTCAGACCAGTGTGACCAACTGAGGGAAAAAACCCATCAAAGGCCTTGCTAGCATAGACAAGACCTAGCTTCCTGGTAAATTGAGACTGTGGTGCCTGCAGTTTGTATTGCTCCCTGGTCTGATGTGGCCTCTGACAGTCTATGAGGTCCCCATCACCAAAGTCGAGAAGCTGGAGAGGACAGTCAGTTCATGCATCAAGAAGTGGCTTGGATTCCCACGTTGCCTCAGCAATATCGGCTTGTATGGACACAGTGTCTGGAACTGCCTGTCTCTAGCCTCACAGAAGAATACAAATGCACCAAAGTGAGGCTGGACATGACCCTGACTGAGTCTCAAGATGAAGCGGTACGAGCAGCTGCTCCCAGACTGGCAACTGGGAGGAAGTGGACCCCATCGGAGGCTGTACAGTAAGCAAAATCTGCTCTCAGGCATGGAGACATTGTAGGACAGGTGCAGCAGGGAAGAGGTGGGATTGAACTCGGGACAAGTCGACCCATATGGGACAAGACAACATCCACCCAGAGAAGAAAGCTGGTAGTCGCTGAGATCCATCAGCAAGAGGAGGCAGAGAGATGCGCAAAGGCAGTCTCACAGTCCATAAAGGGCCAGTGGACTACCTGGGAAAACCTGGAGCATCGGAAGCTTACCTGGAAGGATCTGTCGGAGATGGAAGGAAGCCATCTTAGCTTAATCATCAGAGCCACCTGCGAAGTTCTTCCCACACCAAATAACCTAAACCAATGGCTTGGAGAGGATCCATCATGTTCTCTCTGCCAAACCCCAGCAACATTAAGGCACATCTTCACTGGCTGCAAAACCAGTCTTTCACAAGGCCGCTACACCTGGAGGCATAATCAGGTCCTGCGACAACTGCCGATTACCTTGGAAGGAAGGAGAACTAAAACCAATACCCTCCCTCCCCCAACGTCTGGTTTCTCGAACACCATCCCTTTTGTAAAAACAGGACAACTTCCAGAGAAGCCATTTGCAAGAAAGGAACCGACCCTCCTGGACACTGCCCGGGACTGGAAAATGCAGGATGATCTAGACCAGAAGCTCATCTTTCCACCAGAGATCATCACAGCTAATCTCAGGCCGGACCTGATCTTGTGGTCAACCTCACAGAAGTCCCTGAACATTGTGGAGTTAACTGTGCCTTGGGAGGCTGCAGTTGGTGAAGCGCATGCACGCAAATGTCTAAAGTATTCAGACTTAGCAGCCGAGGCAGAACAACGCGGCTGGCGTACCCAGGTGCTCCCTGTAGAGGTTGGTTGTAGAGAGTTTGTAGCCATGTCAACAACCTGACTCCTGAAGGGAATGGGAGTTCGAGGACATGCCTTCCGGCAAGCCGTCAGGTTGCTGCAGAGGCTGCCGAGCGAAGCAGCAACTGGCTGTGGTTGAAGAGGAAGGACTCCAACTGGGCTGCAAAATGACCACCAAGACCACCATTATTATCTGAATGGTGGCCGATTAGGAAAGGGGGAGATGCAACGAGACCTGGGTGTCATGGTACACCAGTCATTAAAAGTAGGCATGCAGGTGCAGCAGGCAGTGAAGAAAGCGAATGGTATGTTAGCATTCATAGCAAAAGGATTTGAGTATAGGAGCAGGGAGGTTCTACTGCAGTTGTACAGGGTCTTGGAAAGACCACACGCGACATGCGCCTTAATTTAGTTCAACAAAGTTACTAAAGAACCTTTGCGTACAGTTTTGGTCTCCTAATCTGAGGAAAGACATTCTTGCCATAGAGGGAGTACAGTGAAGGTTCACCAGACTGATTCCTGGGATGTCAGGACTTTCATATGAAGAAAGACTGGATAGACTCGGTTTGTACTCGCTAGAATTTAGAAGATTGAGGGGGGATCTTATAGAAACTTACAAAATTCTTAAGGGGTTGGACAGGCTAGATGCAGGAAGATTGTTCCCGATGTTGGGGAAGTCCAGAACAAGGGGTCACAGTTTAAGGATAAGGGGGAAATCTTTTAGGACCGAGATGAGGAAAACCTTTTTCACACAGAGAGTGGTGAATCTCTGGAATTCTCTCCCGCAGAAGGTAGTTGAGGCCAGTTCATTGGCTATATTTAAGAGGGAGTTAGATGTGGCCCTTGTGGCTAAAGGGATCAGGGGGTATGGAGAGAAGGCAGGTACAGGATACTGAGTTGGATGATCAGCCATGATCATATTGAATGGCGGTGCAGGCTCGAAGGGCCGAATGGCCTACTCCTGCACCTATTTTCTATGTTTCTATGTTTCTAAGAGGAGTAAAACGGAGGGGAGCACACCTGGGATGCCAGGTGTTGCTGTTGAGCCCTCTGGAGGTGTCGTGGGCCTATCAACGAAACACCAAGGTGGGAGGGTGCCAACCTGATGACCCCAATGAAGTTTTTACACCTTCTCCCACTCAAGATGGGTATATGGATGGGAAAGGAATGGAGGGTTATGGTCTGAGTGCAGGTAGATGGGACTAGGGGGAAATAAGTGTTCGGCATGGACTTGTAGGGCCGAGATGGCCTGTTTCCATACTGTAATTGTTATATGGTTATATGGTTATAAGATAGTAAGAAGGTGCCAATTATAGTAGAGATTGTAATATCAAGTCCTATAAACTCAACCCACTTTGTGTGGTAACCACTCCCACCGCAACTTCTTGGTTCACGCATCCCTTCCCACCAAAACCACCTACTCCCCATATACTTTATCCTGCAACTACAGATGTAACACCTGGCCCTTATACATCCTCCCTAGTATCTAGGAATCCCTGCCAAGCTTCCAGGTGAGATAGAGGTGCACAAGCACCCCCTCTAACCTAAACTACTGCATTTTGTATTCATGATGTGACTCCGTTTGCATCGGTAAGACCAAGCATAGACTAGGCACTTGTTTCGCCGAACACACACTCAGTCTGCGTAGGCCTGCCCTGTGAGTACCTGGTTGCTAACCATTGTAACCCCCTTTCCCATTCCCATATCAACCTTGTTATCCTGGGCCTCCTCCATTGCCAGTGGAAACACACGCAAACTGGAGGAACAGCTCCTCATATTCCACTATAACACCCCCCCCCCCTCCCCCCCCCCTTTAATCCCACTCACTTCCTTCCACCTTCCTTCCCTCCTTCCCTTCCTCCGGCTGCACATTTCACTCTTCTCATCTTATAACCTTTTGTTTTCTTTTCATCTCTGGCCTTTGTCCACCCACCTGTCATCAACCCCCTCACCTCCAGCACTCTGTGTGTTGTTTTATAAACCAGCATCTGCAGTTCCTTGTGTCTATAAAATCTTCATGTTTATTTCATAGATTGAATTGATTGATGTTGAGATTGGATAAAGAGGTGAGTAAAGAGATAAGTGCATTTAAAACGGAAAAAGAGGATAAAGAATCAATTTATAGGAGGAAAAGGCAAAATTCAGGCCATCGTGTCTGGGCTGGTGAAAAAAGAATGACTCAGTCTAATGCTTTTCCAGCATTTTATTCAAATTCCTACAAGTCACAGCTCTTCTTGTACATGTTCGAATACTTCTTAAATTGATTAGTGCTCCTGCCTTGATTACCCTGTACGGCAAAGAATTCCAAACCTCCACAGTTATCTGGGTAAAAAAAAAAATCCTCATTGTTCTTCTAATCCTTCTACCAATTAAATACTTGGTTTGTGACCTTTCTGATAGGGGGAATAGGTGTTTCCTATTACTCTATGCTGAGTGAATTACAGGATTACATAAATAAAATTGCAGAATGGAGATCAGCGTATATAGCTGTGAGATAGTACATTTTGGTAGGAAGAATGGGAGGTTATTTATTAACGGGAATGTTGAAGTCCAGGTTGGTTAGGGGAATGAAAGCAATGTCAGAGTACAAATAAAAGCATTAAAGGTTGTATCACAAGCTAAAACATCATAATGAAAGCTATGCAAGGACAAGGCCAGCAGTGATGAAAAATTCACAAATTGTGCTAAAACTACAATAGATCTATGTTTAGTTCTGGACACAATGTCATAAAAAAGAATATAGAGGGCCTGGGGATGATACAAGGAAGTTTAACAAGAGTTTGAGGTTATACATATGCAGAAAGGAAGAATAACCTAAGGGGGGGGGGGGGGGGAGGGGTTCTTGAGGATTGAATGCCGTGATGAACTAATTGAAGTGGTGATTGAGTATATACTGAGAATGGCTGAAGAGAATGGGAAAGATGCATTTAAGGGGAGGTTGAATAAGTATACGAGTGAATAGAGGATTTCACTGATAAATGTGGAGAAGGAAAGATGAGAGGTAGCTTGTATGGAACATAACCAACAGCAAGGATTAGTTGGGCCAAATGGCCCGTGTCTGTGGCATTCATAAAATCCTATGTAAGTCAGGTTCTGTGGGGGAGAATTGGTCTCGTGAAAGGACCAAATTGCAGAACACAAAGTGAAATGGATAGTTGCACAAGGTTTTTGTTAGATTTATTTTTTTTGGTTGAGAGAAAAGGAGAAAGAGAGAAATTATATATTGCGAAAAGGGCAGGAAGAGGATCAGGTAAAGATAGTGTGAAATAAAGAAGAGAGTACTAGTGAGAGAGTTAGTGTAAGAGTAAGCCTTTAAGGAATAGTAATGAAAGTTTCTGGTGTAAGTCATTAAAGGGCATGATAACCAGATGAGCCCAGAGCTGGGGCATTCTTCAAGTCACAGTTCATCAAGATGAAAATTACTCTGTCGTGTGCTTTCCATCAGTTAACTAATCCACAATGCATGATGATATAACTCTGTACCATTAAGTTTTACTTTATGCAGAACCTTACACTGTAATTTTTGATAAAACACATTATCAGATGCCTTTTGGGAATTCAGACACACTATATCCGCTGTTTCTTCACCGTCTACTGTTTCACCACTGTTGTTGCCTGAATCATGTAAGTGGTGATGAGTCAGTTTACAGGAGAAAGGTAGAAACCTGGTTGAGTGGTACCAATACAACAACGTCTTGCTCAACATCAACAAAACGAAAGAATTAATCATTCCTTAATTCAATTTAGGAAAGTAGAAGTCGCGAGATCACATGCCATTGGTGGTTCAGCGGTGGAAAGATTTCATATTGCTGGGTGTTAACATCTTGGGTGACGTGACCTCTCTGTGGCTCAGCATAATGATGCAATTACAAAGACATGCCAGGGCCTCTACGTGCTTAGTCATCTAAAAAGATTTGTCCTGTTGCTGATTACTCTAAACAAACTTACATTGCTGCGCTTTCGAAAGTATCCTGACTGGTTGCATCATGCCTGATATGGCAATTCCAGTCCGCAGGAATGCGAGAGGCTGCAGGGATTGCTCCATCAGCTCGCTTCATCATGAGCACTGCTCTCCCCACCATTGAAAGCATCTCCATGAGGACAGCATCTATCATCAATAATTCTCATCCGAGTCAGGCAAGAGTACAGAAGCTTGAAGTCACACGAAACCAGATTTAGGAACAGCTATTTTTCACAGCCATCAGTTAGAATCAGCACAACCCTAATCCCACTTCTGCTATCCACATTTTTCACAACTAAGGACTTATTTCCTAACTGTGTTTTGCAGCACTCTGGTGCTTAGCAGTATTTTTTTTTTCACTGTCATGTAGAATTTGCGTATAATTAGTGTATAATTTTTATTTTTGTGTGTTATCAGTCTATGTGCCTCTGATGCAGGTGCCAGTAAGATTTTCGTTGTACCTATACCTCACTGTACGTGTGCAGTCAACAGCGAACTCGACTTGACTTGTCCAACCTGCTGGTGCATCTATCAATTCATTCATCAAACATGATTTCCTCTGCATAAAGCCATGTTGACTCTGCCTAAACATATCATGATTTTCTTTTTTTTACCTTCTCTTATTTAATCAACAGTGTTTCCAGCATTTGCTCAGTGACATGTATGTTTCTCTGTGCCTCGAGGTTCACCTCACCATCAACCATCTTTTCAATAATGGCTTTTAAGAAGGAACTGCAGATGCTGGAAAATCGAAGGTAGATAAAAATGCTGGAGAAACTCAGCGGGTGCAGCAGCATCTATGGAGCGAGGGAAATAGGCAACATTTCGGGCCAAAACCCTTCTTCAGACTGATCAGTCCTTTAATCCTTTAATCCCCTAGTGCACCTCACTTGTACTTGTGTTTGCTTTAAGTTTTCCCAACTTTTTGTCCAGGTTTCTAAATACTTTGAGACAATTTTAGGGTATTTTACTGGGAAGATGGATACAAAATGTCCATCTAACATTTTGGCCATTTGCTTGCATCCCAACATTAAATCTCCTGGCTTGGCTCAGAAGGACTAATGTTTACTTTCACACATTTGTGTGGAAGATTCTCTATTTCTATGAATTTAAGATATCTAAAGTAATGTATTGACATTTCAATCTATACAGATGTTGAATGACCAACTGTGTTTTTCCAGAGTTCTGTTCTTAATCTACATTACCCTGCCCTGCATATGGAAGCAATCATCCGGCATTGGATTAATATCTTCTTGAAAACAATGGTCAGTTTTAAACATGCCCACATAGGGTTAGATACATCAGGAAAACAAAGTCTACACGCCATCTAACCAGTGGTTTAGTCTAGTTTAGTCTAGTTTAGTTTAGTTTAGCTTAGTTTAGTTTAGTTCAATTTAAAGATACAGCGTGGAAACAGGCCCTTCAGCCCACCAAGTCCATGCTGACCAGCGATCCCTAACACACTAGCAATATCCTACACTCACTAGGGACAACTTACAATTTTACCAAGCCAATAAACCAACAAACTGTATGTCTTTGGAATGTGGGAGGAAACCGGAGATCCCGGAGAAAACCTAACAGGTTACGGCAAGAATGTACAAAGTCCATACAGACAGCACCCGTAGTCAGGATTAAACCCAGGTCTCTTACACAAGGGAGCAACTCTACCTCTGTACCATTGTGTTCATGAAAATGAATGCTGTTATCCACCAGCATAAAACAAAGTGCATCAAGATTGGTAAATGGGGAAAGCATGACCATTAATCAAAGTATGGCAAGGAGCCAATAGTGGACTGGCCTTGCGCCAAACTTTCAGTTGCTGGAATCAAGTTTTTTGACTCTGGTAGAATTGAATTGATTTGACAACCATTTCCCGTAATGTAGTCACATGCGATACAATAAGCCCAGCCACAATTAATCTGCTGCTTTTTGATTTATAATAATAGTTAGCAATGAACATGAACAAAGGTCAAGATTTCCAAGATTCTAATACTTTCACGCATTGCATCATGTGTATTTTTATATATCCATTAGAATTGGCCTATATCTTCATGAGTAAAGAGCAGCACTACAAGAAAATACATATATTTATATCCTGATTTCTAAGAATAAAAATTGTAGTTGTTCCAAAATGATGGGGAGAGAATGATGGAGAAACAAGAGACCTGAAGAAGGGTCTCGACCTGAAATGTCACCCATTCCTTCTCTCCAGGGTTGTGTCTATCTTCGACTTTTGTTAAAATGGATCTTCAGCCAAAGAAGGAGGCAGTATAAAAGTTAGTGAAACTTCCAAGATGCTAGCTGTGTTAAGAAATCAGTTTATTTAAAATGTTCCAAAGTCTGGTTGATGTTATACAGAGCAGCAATTGGGTTAAGCCTGGAGTACTGAATGTACTGCTCCAGCAGGCCTACTGTAAGAAGTTTTCCAGGCCTGAACGCAGTTTACGGTGAAGCAAAGAAACCGATTCCTGAGTTTCAAATTGAAGAGCTGTATAGACAGAGAATTTGCCAGCAGCAGTGAACCATCCATTTGAGGAGTCCTGATGAGCAATACAAACAGTGGCACAGCTGTTAGAGCTACATCCTCATAGTGCCAGAGAGCTGGGTTCGATCCCGACCTTGGGTGTTGTCTGTGTGGAGTTTGCACATGTGTAGGAAGGAACTACAAATGCTGATTTACACCGAAGATAGACACAAAATACTGGAGTATCTCAGCGGGACAGGCAGCATCACTGGATAGAAGAAATGGATGATGTCTGGGGCAAGACCCTTCATCAGACTGAGAGTCAGGGGAGAGGGAAACACAGAGATAAGGAAGGGTTAGGTGTGTGAAAACACATCAACAAAAGATGTAGATCAAGGAAAATGTAGAATAGATCATTGTTAGCTAGGAGAAGGTGACAACAAAGCAAACCACGATAAAATGGAATTGTGGATAGTTAGACTGGTCGGAGAACTGAGAAGGGGGAGAGATGGAGAGAGAGGCAAAGCAAGTTAAAGAAGTCGATATTCATACCGGTGGGGTGTAAGCTGCCAAAGTGAAATATGAGGTGCTGTTCCTCCAATTTGCGCTGGGTCTGACAATGGAGGAGATTTAAACTTAATTTACTGGGTATGTCCAACAATGGTTGCTTCTGGAACAAATTGTCTAGTCTCCTTGCAAAGTTTCAAGAGGGGCATTGTGTGGAATATGATGTCCTCCTTTGTGCGAATGACACAGAAATGGTCTCAAGTACACATAGTTCCAGTATTCCAGGAAATAGTCAGTTAAACTCCTGTAATGAAGTGAAATGATGCAGAAAGAGTCATAACTGCTTTCATTCTTGATAAGATCAATTTTTAATCAGTTAGTACTGCGTAAGCAACAAAATGCTATTTCATCTCTAAGCTAAGGAACTGCAACAAAAAAGCTTTTCACTGTACCTTAGTACACGTGACAATAATAAACTAAACTAAACCAGACTCCAGAATGGGAGAGGAATGGAGAACTAAAATAATGTTATTACATTAAGAACATAATTTTCCTTTCAGCTGGATGATCATGAGGTAATGTGGGAAGCAATGTTTCAATATTCAGTGTTGCTTGCTTTATCGTGGGAACTACTTGAAATGTCATTGATAGCCCTCTTTAAGATTTGGAACCATAAATTTAACCACTTTATTGGTTTACTGCAGATAAACATTTGTCAATTCCTCACATTTCTTGGTCATAGTGAAGCAATTTATTATGTTTTAGTTGGACTTGACTTCATCTGGTTCAAGAGGACATGACTTGAGAATTAAGGGACAGAAGTTTAGGGGTAACATGAGGGGGAACTTCTTTACCCAGAGAGTGGTAGCTGTGTGGAATGAGCTTCCAGTGAAGGTGGTGGAAGCAGGTTCAATTTTATCATTTAAAAATAAATTGGATAGTTATATGGACGGGAAAGGAATGGAGGGTTATGGTCTGAGTGCAGGTATATGGGACTAGGGAAGAATATGTGTTCGGCACGGACTAGAAGGGCCGAGATGGGTTGTTTCCGTGCTGTAATTGTTATATGGTTATATGGTTCCTCCTCTCCAGGCTTGTGTCATTCCTTTTCTCCTACCTGCTTGCAGCACCAATTTAACAGAAGTTACAATTTTCCAGTTGTCATTATAAAGCTCAATTGATATGCTTTTTATGAATATTAATGAATAACTAGAACAACTGCATAACCCAATGTTAGCCCATCAGTTTTAAGTCTTAAAAATGTTATTACGTCGTTCAGAAATATAATTAGTCGCAAAATAGAACATTTGCATGGATTAAATCATTTTGGTATTATCACAGCATGGCTGTCGCTATGGTTTCAGAAAAGCTGGCTGACTGTTGAGTCATCCTAAATATTTCAATCCTTTGGATTAATAGATGAATCAGGAATAAACAATGGAAAAGTTGGCTTTAGAAATTCAATTTATGCAGTGGATGATATGACAATCTTTTGAGATTATGGTTATGAATAAAGAAAATAAATAAACTAATTTATTAGTTTTCTCAAATAATTATTCAATTAGGCTATGGGTAAGCTTTACTTGTACATTAAATTATGCTTCTTAGAACTTGTCAATGATTAACATCTCTTCTTGTTATCGCTAAATTGAGGATAAATCTCATATGTGTAAAAAAAGTATAGTAAGTTTGAATTTGCTGATAACATAGGAACAAAGCTGCATTTTCTGTTCTGCAATTATTTATTAATTTCCACAGTTGTAGTCCTCAAGAGCACTGGAAGTGTCCCTGACCTTCCATCCTGCATGGCATGCCAATGCCCTAACTACCATTTTCACTGCATTACCATGAGAGCAACTTGTGAAAGGAAAATACCTTGTCTTATTTTCCCCTCAGCATCCTGGACGATGCCTCACAAGCCAATGCCTCAACACGTACCCTCAAAAACAGCACCTGCACCTCCACACGCACAGCCTCCCCAACATGGCCACTCCGTTATAACTTCCCTTCTTATTATTGGCAGTGGTACCTCTCAATGAGCCAATCAAATAATCCCTTTTTTAAATGGGATTAAAACTGGGCCCTCCAACTGAGGTTTGATTTTTGAGTACATTCAACAATTCAAACCAATGGACAGACCGTGTGCAGTATACTTCTGACTAGATTTCAGAATTGCATTCAGGTCCTATTGAGGGAATTAGATCTGAATTAATAAGGCTTACATGTGCTTGCAGTGAATCCCTGTATTATTCAATTTTTGGCCCTAACCAAAAAATGACATAGGCAACATCAGAACTAGTCCAGGAAGTGCAGACCTGCCAACATCTATTGTAAACCACTTCAGCCAAAAGATGTATATCGTAAGAAGTACAAAGAATTGTGTGTCATTTTCTTCACTACTTGATTGGTTGATTAAGCAAAATGGATCAATCCCTTCCCAAAACATGACAGATTTTCATTGCCAATTGGAATAAATATTGAGCAACTCCAAGGATAGGATGATCTATTTGCTATTCATGTTTTCTGTTATATGTGGTTCAATCAAGTATGCATTATGAGGAAATGGAGAGTTCATCGCCACTTCAGGAACCAGTTTGATTTAGTATTTGTTTCCATTGTTCACTTAGCAAAAGTGAATTGGTGTATGAGAAAATTATTTTGAGTTGAAGGGGAAAAATATGAAACAAAACTTTCTTGGATTACAAAACATAAAATAGATAGATTTAGATGTTAATGGATTAAAGTGAAATGGGGTTGTTGCATGAAAATGCAGCTGAGCTAAAAGATCAGCCATGCGGAGGGGAGAGAGAAGGGGGAGACGGGAGCGTGGGGGTCATTTTTCCGCACAAGCCATGGGTGACTGGGCAATCTGAACCCGAGCACCAAGTTGTATGCGGCCGAAGGTGCGCATCCCTCGGGACAGCCCCCACTCTCTCACGGCCACTCTCCGCGGGCTGTGGGTCGGGTGGAGCGGAGGTGTGGGACAATGTTTATCCCTCCACAGTGATGTGATGGACGCGGGGGTCTGGACCAATCGCTGACAAGTCCCGCCCCCCGGCAACGTCATGTCCGTTATTTGACTTTTCTGTTGAGCGGCATTCAATTCGTTGGCCTGTAGGCGACGCTGCCTTTCGAGTAGGTGGCGTTTCGACAGAGTGGCCATTCGATGAGTTTGCTTTTAGGCGACGCAGCTTTCTGGTTAGTTGGCTTTTAGACGTCCCGCACTTTCGGTTAGTTTGCATTTAGGCGTCCCATCCTTTCGGATAGTTGGCTTCGTACTCTTTCGGTTATTTGGCATTTCGGCCTCGTTTCCATTCGGTTCTTTAGCTTTGACTTCTTTGCTTCGGCTTCTTGTCCGTCGTCGCCATGTCCGGGTACCTCTATAGCCAGTTCGGCATCAAGGGCCTCTGCTCAATTGGGAGTTGAAGCTGATCTAGCTGCTCTCTCAATAGAAGTGGATGCCTTGGTGAAGAAACATGAGATTGAGGGAGAAGAAGAAGAGATAAGGCAACAAGGAGAAGAGGTGAGGCGACAAGGTGAAGAGATGATGCGGCAAGAAGAAGAGAAGAGGCGACATGAAGAGGAGATGAGGCGACGAAAAGATCAGCTGGAACTAGCCACAAAGTTGGCGGTTGTCAAATCAAAGAAGGAGATAATGGAAAGTAAGGGTCAAAATGAAGTTCTAGAGCATCGGATGCAATGAACTCCTATGTGAGAAAAGGATCTGCTCAAAAGGAAACAACAACTAAATCAAATCTACGGTCAGAGAATATCCGGCCTCATGACTCAGAACTAGCACGTAGCCAAAAGATGGGCAAAACTTAATTTCAGCAAATGGGTGCTAGACTGAAACAAACTACTTATGGGGCCACTGTAGAGGCTCGGGACAAACCAACAATTGAGTACGCTTTTCTGAGGCCTGATAATCAGGCTCGAGCAAGCCAGTATGATTATCTGGGGCCTGTCTATCATCCGGTGGTGCCAAGCCAAGGATATCAGGATGGATTATTTGCATTGGCGAATAGGCAAGCTGAATTCAACAAGATCATAGCTCAACAAAATCCCTCTTTCACTCTACCATCAATAGAAATTCCTACATATAATGGTGATCCTTTGCGGTATGAAGCTTTCATAAGGGCATTGGACGAAGTAGTAGAAATGAAAATTACTGATGAAAAAAAGCGCTTACGATTTCTGGTGCTTTACACAAGCGGAAGTGCAAAGGTACTTGTAGAAAGTTGTCAAAATGAGTCTGATGGCCAAGGCTATAAAGAGGCAAGAAGGTTACTTAAAGAACGTTTTGGTAATGAACAGAGGATTGCTAATGCATACATGGAGAAGGCCCTTGCTTGGAAAGATATCAAGCCAGAAGATGTGGATGTATTGAGTAATTATACAATATTTCTCAGAGGTTGTTGCAGCTCGATGAAAAATCTCGACCACATGGAGGAAATGAATCTTGTTGGTAATACTAGAGCCATCATTAAAAAGCTGCCCACAAGACTTGGAGAAAAGTGAAGAGATAAAGCAGGCGGAATATTGGATAAGAAGAAGCGAGTAGCCATGCTACCAGACCTGGTGGATTTCTTGGAAAAGCAAGTAAGATACATGTTAGAGCCACACCACGGGAGTATGGAGACCATAAACCAATTGCAGCTGTCAAAGATTCTACCTTTACCAAAACTAAAGGAAGATCAGGTCCTATGGGAGGCAGTTTTGCTACTGCTATAATACCTGCGGAAACGACAGGTGGAATGAAAGGAGATGTGTTTACTATCAAGCAAAAAGGATTTTGTTTGCTTTGTGATGAAGTTGGTCACACCATAAGGCGGTGTCGAAGATTCAAGAAGAAGGAATATAAAGAAAAGGTGGATTTCTTAAAAGAGAAGAGAATCTGTTTTGGATGTTTGAAAAAGGACACATGGTTAAAGACTGTAAGAGTCCTATAATTTGTGATAAGTGCAAGCAAGTTCATCCTGAAGCACTCACACTGTAAAGAAGCCACTAGAGCAAATAGAACAGAAGGAGAAGCCAGCTACTAGTGATGCTGTCACCTCGCCTCAAGTAACTGCTCATATTGGAGCCGGGGTAGAAGCCTGTATCTTCCCTATCTTACCAGTACAGATAAGGAATAGTAAGACGAATGCAGTGTTGCAAACATATACTTTTTTGGATCACGGATATTCGGCTACTTTTGGCCCAGAAAACGTGATGAGAAGGTTGGACATCAGAGGAGAAGAGATTAAGATTCGATTGCATACCATGAATGAAGATAAAGAGTGCATTAGTCATTGCATTATAAGAATGGAGATATCCAGTCTGGATGAAGATAATTTTATACCAATATCTGAAGTGTTTACACATGAGACCATGTTGTTGGTCGTCAAAATATACCCAGACATGAGGACTTAAGACAATGGCCTTACTTGAAGGATGTCAAAATATCTAAAATAAATTCTGGTGTTGACCTACTTATCGGAACAAATGCTTTGAAAGCATTGGAACCTATACAGATTGTGAAGAGCCAAGGTGATAGGCTGTTTGCTGAAAAAACCCTGCTAGGATGGGTTATCTATGCTTGCTTGAGAAGGGACAATGAAAGTGGGAACCGGAAGAAATACCCTGGCGCTGCTGTTAATCAAATATCTACTGGTAAATGAAAAAAGCTGTTGATGAAGCAATATAATCATGACTTCAATGAAAGTACCAATAAGGAATCTGAAGAAATGTTCAGAGAAGAGTTAAAGTTCTTGGATATTATGAACTACTCAGTAAAGATGATAGACGGGTACTATTGTCTTGACCTACCTTTTAAACAAGCAAGTGTTAATCCGCCGAATAATCGTTGTATGGCAGAGCAACACACCCATAATTTGAAACACAAGTTTGTCAAGAATACAAAATTTCACGAGGAATATACATCTTTCCTAAAGGATATGATTGATAATGATTATGCCGAAATGGTACCAACAAACCAGCTGAATCAAAATGATGGAGAGCTTTGGTACATTCCACACCATGGGGTTTATCACTCAAATAAAGGGACCTTGAGGGTGGTCTTTGACTGTGCTGCTGTCTTCAAAGGAACATCGCTTAACTGTCAACTACTGCAAGGTCCAGACCTTACCAACTCACTCATTGGAGTTCTCATTAAATTCAAACAAGAACCAATGGCTTTGTTGGCTGATATCAGAGCGATGTTTCATCAAGTCAAAGTATCAGAAAAAAAACATTGACTACTTGCGATTCTTATGGTGGCCTGAAGGGGATGTACAACAAGATCTTGTTGAATACCGGATGAAGGTACATCTCTTTGGAGCAGTGTCATCACCAAGTTGTGCGAACTTTGCTTTAAAGAAGATTGCAGAGGACAATAAAGTTCACTTTCCAGAGGAAGTAATAACCACTTTGAAGAATAATTTTTATGTGGATGATTGCTTAAAATCCATGTCTACTGAGCAGGAAGCGATTCAAATGGTAAAACATCTGACTTCCCTATGCAATAAGGGAGGATTCACGCTTTCCAAGTGGATCAGCAACAATCGTGTTGTATTGGAAAGCATTCCACCAGATGATAGAGCCAAAGAGACCAGGGAGTTGGATTTGGACAAAGACAATTTGCCAATGGAAAGAGCATTGGGACTGCACTGGTGTGTTGAAACAGATGTGTTCAAGTTCAGAATCTCTATACAAGAGCGACCATGTGCTAGAAGGGGTATCCTATCCGTGAGTGGTTCCATTTACAACACTTTGGGATTTCTTGCACCATTTCTTGCACCATCCCGGGATGGCGGGACTGTCATATGCTGAGAGAATGGAGCAGCTGGGCTTGTACACTCTGGAGTTTAGAAGGATGAGAGGGTATCTCATTGAAACATATAAGATTGTTAAGGGCTTGGACACACTAGAGGCAGGAAACATGTTCCTGATATTGGGGGAGTCCAGAACCAGGGGCCACAGTTTAAGAATAAGGAGTAAGCCATTTAGAACGGAGACGAGGAAACACTTTTCCTCACAGAGAGTGGTGAGTCTGTGGAATTCTCTGCCTCTGAGGGCGGTGGAGGCAGGTTCTCTGGATGCTTTCAAGAGAGAGCTAGATAGGGCTCTTAAAAATAGCGGAGTCAGGGGATATGGGGAGAAGGCAGGCTGGTACTGATTGGGGATAATCAGCCATAATGGCTCGAAGGGCCAAATGGCCTACTCCTGCATCTATTGTCTATTGTCTATTTACACTGCCAGCCAAGTTGATTTTGCAGGATCTTTGTAAGGAAAAACTTGCATGGGATGAGAATATAACACAAACATCCTCTCACCGATGGACAGAATGGTTAGCAGATCTCAACAAGATCTCAGAATTCAACGTGGACCGGTGCATGAAGCCTACAAGCTTTGGTAAGATCATGGGTGCCCAGTTGCATCATTTCTCAGATGCCAGCTAAAGTGGCTACGGTACTGTTTCATATCTAAGACTGGAAAATGATAACAAAGAAGTACATGTTGCATTCTTAATGGGAATGGCCAGAGTGGCACCATTGAAACAAATGGCAATTCCCAGAATGGAACTTACTGCAGCAGTCTTAGCTGTTTAAGTTGACATAATGCTGCAAAAGGAACTACAGCTTCAACTGGAAGAATCTATATTCTGGACTGATAGTGTCAAAATCCGTCGCTAAAAAGCAGACAGCTACAAAATTGTTAAAGCTAAACCAAGCCAATCTTTAATTGATTCGTCAGACATGAGTGGCAAGGTCTACAAAGAGCACAAACATTGCACAGTGCTACTCGGGCTCCACTCACAGAACCAAGGAATGTTAGTGCAATTATACACTTTTCTTATCAGTAAAACACTCCTACCAAGTCTGAATATGGCATGGTTGAAATATTCTATAGCCTTTCAGAATATAGGAAAAGCTGGGTCCAAGCTCATCCAATAACAAGTTCTTGCTTATCTCTGGAGCGTCAGCTATCTTTTCAATCTTGGCTTCTTTATGGCCTTGAAAGAAGCACATGTTATTATGCAGGTTTCCATCTTAATGTCTTAATTAAAAAGACAACCTGTCCTCCATATTGTGTTCCATATAATTTACAAAGTAATTCAGATCGCACCAAGCCATTCCTTTGTTTTACTAGACAATGCTTTTGTACATGAATGACTCCCATTTTGTAAACTATATTAGATTTGACTATTAGCTATTTCAATAGTACTATGATGCTCAAATACTTCAACAATGAGAACAAATGTTTCATGACATTTGTAGCAAACAGATTTGTATTAGGAGCTACTAATGTTTCACAATGAGATATGTTAACGCAGAAGAAAATCCTGCGGATGAAGCTTCTAGAGGTCCGACAGCAGACCGCTTCTTATGCAATAAGAGATGGATCAATGGACCAGAGTTTCTCTATAAGCCAGATGGAGAATGGCCAAAAATTGAGCTGGGATTTGAAATCTCTGCTAATGAGCCGGAAATTTAACAAAACATCACAGTGAACGTTATTGCTAAAAGTCCTGTTTTTCTCTTGAAGGATTTTCACACTTCAACATTATTGTTACAACACATTCATGAGTTGATCGGACATGGAGGAAGAAGTTTCATGCTATCGAAACTTTGGACTTTTGTGTTCTGGACCATATACTGGGTATTTTGCCTGATGTTGAGGGTTTGGTGTGCACGGTATGACTTCAAACGAAAAACATTGTTTTAATAAGACCAATAACCAAGTTATGCTTGCTTCTAGAAGGCGAAGATGAAGATGGAAGAATCGCTGAAGAAGTCTGAACGCGGATATATAATGCATGCTACTTTTTGCTTTTCATATATGTTAAGCCTTCATGGCTATGTTTTTTATGTTTATTAGTAATTGCCTCGTTATATACATGGAACAATTACGGGCTGGTATGTAGTGGCCATTTGGCTTAATTTTGTGTGCCTTTAAATTTAGTCTGTCTGTAATTATGTGGGTGGGATTTATTACGTAGTCGGAGGTGTGTTTTCTGCTGGGTTTCTTACACAGAAGCTGTTAGCTTTTTAGTTTAGTTTTGGAGCCAGCATGGTAAGAAGGAATATCCTTCAACCATGAGGAGTTTTTTAACGTTTCTAAGTGATATGCTGAAGTTTGACGAAGATTAAAGTGTACGAGTCAAAGAAGAAGGTTGGATGAATATCTTACTGTATTTCTTCAACAACAAAGAAACTATTAATCAAAAGACTGTGTTATGAAGATTTATCTTTCGAGAAGCTTTGAAAGTATTGTGGGGCGCTCACATGCGTAAAATGACATTCTCCTGACCCCATGCTTTCTCCTAAGTGGCCAGAGGGAGTGATCTCTTGAACGATATAATAATCTGCCATTATACCCATAGCCCCCAACTGTGCAGTCGCGGCTCATTTCCCCATCACGCAACACTCCCTCCCCCTCATCTTCACCCTCCCTCTTCTCACCCCTCTCCTCTTCCACTCCCTCCCTCTCCTTCCCCCTAGCCTCAGTCAACCCCTAGCCTCAGTTACCCCCTACCCTCAGGCACCCCCAACCCTCAGTCACTCCCTACCTACCCTCACTCAGTCACTCCCTCCCTCCCTCCATAACCCCACTCCCCTCCCTACCCCCCTTGACGTCATTATGAGGTGGAAACTGCTGTTTTGTTTTTTATGTAAAGGAGATCCCATTGTGATGTCATTGTGGGATGGAGCACTGCTGACAGGCAGTTTATATAATTGAGATCCCGTTGTGCTGCTAACTGCCACATCAGCTTCAAGTAGTTTGTCTCAAGCTAGATTTTGTAAAGTTACAAATGTGAATAACTTATAAAATATGACATCACTCTGAATGAAACTTTGATACACCACACCACAGGACAATGGCAATTAAGTGGTCCAAAAATTGTAGCGCTATCGTGTACCATTTTGGCGTAGTTCAGGGCATGACTCACAGACAGACAGACACACACACACACACACACACACACACACACACACACACACACACACACACACACACACACACACACACACACACACACACACACACACACACACACACACACACACAGACACACTCATAAACAAACAAGATGAGAGTTTTAGTAATATACTAGACCAAGTGCAGACCCGTTGGGTCTGGTCCCCCAATGGTGTGATCCCCCAACCCAATATTCGTCCAATGGAACTGAAGCCGTTCCCAAATGTAAGATTCCAGCACTCCCCTGCCTCCCTCAGCAGTGGATTAAAAAAAAAATCAAATAGCACCTCCCCTGCCTGCTGCAGCAGTGAAAGGTTCAGAGTGTTCCTGTCTTGCAAGTTTGTTTCGAAGTGTGTTGGAAGCTGTTTCGAAGTGTGTTGGAAGCTGATAGGAAGGAGCAGCCGTCAACAAATCAAAAGGCAGAAAGTCAACGAATCAAAAGGCAGACAGGCAGCCGGACGGACGGATGTCGGACGGATGGGGTGAGAGTTTTATAGAATAACTAGACCAAGTGCAGACCCGTTGGGTCTGCTCCCCCAATGGTGTGATCCCCCAACCCAATATTCCACCATGCACTCGTCTCCTCCAATGGAACTGAAGCCGTTCCCAAATGTAAGATTCCAGCACTCCCCTGCCTCCCTCAGCAGTGGATTAAAAAAAAAACCAATTGCACCTCCCCTGCCTGCAATTGCACCTCCCCTGCCTGCTGCAGCAGTGAAAGGTTCAGAGTGTTCCTGTCTTGCAAGTTTGTTTCGAAGTGTGTTGGAAGCTGATAGGAAGGAGCAGCCGTCAACAAATCAAAAGGCAGAAAGTCAACGAATCAAAAGGCAGAAAGGCAGCCGGACGGACGGCAGCCAGACGGATGGCACGAGAGTTTTATAGATATACTAGACCAAGTGCAGACCCGTTGGGTCTGCTCCCCCAATGGTGTGATCCCCCAACCCAATATTCCACCATGCACTCGTCTCCTCCAATGGAACTGAAGCCGTTCCCAAATGTAAGATTCCAGCACTCCCCTGCCTCCCTCAGCAGTGGATTAAAAAAAAAAACAATTGCACCTCCCCTGCCTGCTGCAGCAGTGAAAGGTTCAGAGTGTTCCTGTCTTGCAAGGTTGTTTCGAAGTGTGTTGGAAGCTGTTTCGAAGTGTGTTGGAAGCTGATAGGAAGGAGCAGCCGTCAACAAATCAAAAGGCAGAAAGTCAACGAATCAAAAGGCAGAAAGGCAGCCGGACGGACGGCAGCCGGACGGATGGCACGAGAGTTTTATAGATAGATAGATAGATAGATAGATAGATAGATAGATAGATAGATAGATAGATAGATAGATAGATAGATAGATAGATAGATAGATAGATAGATAGATAGATAGATAGATAGATAGATAGATAGATAGATAGATAGATAGATAGATAGATAGATAGATGTATTCTTTTTAATCTTTTGTTCACTGAGTTGAGCTGGGATTTTTTTCAAAATGCTTTTTGGCTGTTTTTTGCAATTTAAACTCTACTGGATTCTTAAAATAGAAGCCAGGAGATGAGAAATCTGTTCTTCCTTCATTATTATTTCGCTCACAATGAGGAAATCTTGTAATTGTGTATATGTTCTGATTACATTTAGTTCTGTATTCTGGTTCTATTGCCCTGAGAAATATAACATGCTTTACATTTTCTAGTTCCTTAAAATTACAAAAATGCAATCTTCTTACCTGTCTCACCTAATCTGTCATTTGCATTCTTCCTATTGCTGAAGATGTGATGCATCATATCATATACTTATTAAAAGTCTGATCTTGTTAGTGTGTATATGTGTGTGAGTGTATATGTGGTTGTCTTTACATCTTCGCGAAAACAGTACGCAGTAATGATAAAAATGTTACATATTCCGATTGACATTTTTTTAAATTTTTTTAAAATTTTTTTAATATTTATTTTATTAGAAGCAATTGTATAAGGAAAAAGTAATTGACATAACAATTATACAATTTTCGTACAGCTTCAGTTTTAACATTTTATAAACTAATAAGTAAATTGGATAAAAGAAAAAAGGAAAGAAGGGAAAGGAAGACGAAAGGAAAGAATTTCGAAAAAGATACAAAAGAGAAAAAAGAAAAACCCCTGAACTAACGAAGAAGTGAAAAAAGTGGAGATATATCCCACTACCCTTCCCTACGCCCGCTCACCCGACCCTAGCGTCGGTTTTGAATTTGTGTTCAACCATTATGTTGTTGAATAAATTCAATGAAAGGAGACCATATTTTGGAAAATTGATCTGGTTTGTCAGACAAAACAAGCCTTATTTTTTCTAAATGTAGTGTCTCAGTTATTTCTGTGATCCACATCTTCACTGTGGGAACTGTTATCTTTTTCCAGAATTTAATTTTTTTTCGCAGTTATTAAACCATAGTCAAGGAAGCGTCTTTGGAATATCGTTAACTTAGGACAGCCTCTGACATTCCTAATATTATTAATTTTGAATCTGACTACAATTGAATTTTGAGTGTTTTTGAAATGATATTGAATATTCCCGTCCAGAAGTTTTGTATATTTATACAGAATACAAAAGAATGGGTTAGGTTGGCTTCTTGGAAGTGACATTTATCACAGAGAGGGAAGACAGTTGGGAAGATCTTGTTCAATTTGGTCTTTGAGTAGTATAACCTATGCAATACTTTGAATTGTATCAGGCAATGCCTGGCATTTAAAGAACAGTAATGTATGTATGGTAGGCTTTCCTCTCATATATCTTTCAAAATGGGTAAACCCAGCTCGTCCTCCCATGCTCGCCTATAAATCTCAGAAGGTGGGGTGTCAATATTTAGAAGAGTGTTATAAATGTAAGATATCAACTTACTTGTATCGGCATGTCTATTCAAACAATCGTCTAATATATCTGGACCCATAAGAGGACAGTCGTGTGTACATGTTTTCACATAATCTCGGATTTGAAGGTATCTAAACAAATTGTTGGCGTTCAAGTGATATTTCTCCTGTAGTTCTTGAAAAGAAGAGCGAGTCCCCTTCTTATAGAGGTCTCTCACAGTATTGATTCCCAGGTTCTTCCA
Source organism: Amblyraja radiata (assembly GCF_010909765.2). Classification (NCBI taxonomy): domain Eukaryota; kingdom Metazoa; phylum Chordata; class Chondrichthyes; order Rajiformes; family Rajidae; genus Amblyraja; species Amblyraja radiata. The sequence goes on from NC_045965.1 coordinate 31,417,280, forward strand.
TTGAACAAACGTCATATCTAATGGAGACGGTTTAAACAAGGGATTATTTGCAATAGGAAGAAGGAGAAACATGTTTCTCAATTTAAGACTGAATTTCAGCTGTTTCCAGATATGGATAGTACTATGTATTATCGGATTTTGCTCGTACGTTAACTTATTCAAATGTATTGGAGATAGGATGATCGAGCCTATACTAAAAGGCAAACAATCTTCCCTCTCCATTTTTAACCAATTTACATGTTGACATGTATCGTCCAACCAGAAGTTATATTTTTAATATTAGTTGCCCAGTAGTAAAAAAGAAAATTAGGTAGAGCTAATCCTCCATTTTATTTGGATTTTATTTATCTTTTGTGTATTCTATGGGTTTTGTAGTCCCAAATAAAGTTAATGACAATAGAATCATTTTTTTTTTAATAAAGCTTTTAGGGAGATATATCGGTATTGATTTAAATAAATATAAAAGTTGTGGAAGGAAGATCATCTTTGTGGAATTTAATCTACCTATAAGGGAGATAGGAAGTGTTTTCCAAAACTGAATGTAGGCATATAGTTTAGTGATTAATGGTGGGAAGTTTATTTTAAACAGAGAGGAATACTTTCTAGTCACGTAAATTCCAAGATATCTGAACTTTTAAGTAACAATTCTGAAAGGAAATTGTTGGAGTTGAGAAGGGTCTTGTTCTTTTATTGGCATGATTACACTTTATTTCCAATTTATTCTGTCTCCCGAAAAAGAACCAAATTGTTCTATAATGTTTAGAACATTTGGAATACTAACTTGGGGATTAGTAATGTATAAAAGTATATCATCTGCATATAACGAGATTTTATTGGTGGTATATTTGGTATTGTATCTATAAATGCCTGAATGGGACCTGATACTCTCGGCAAGAGGTTCTATGGCTAAAGCAAATAACATTGGAGAAAGGGCACATCCTTGTCTGTTGCCCCTAGATAAATATAATTTAGGTGAAAGCATTTGACTTGTCAGTATTCAAGCTGTCGGATTAGTGTATAAAAACTTCACCCATAAAGTAAAATATTCTCCCAATTGAAATTTTTCCAACACTGTGAAAAGATAAGACCATTCCACTTGGTCGAAAGCTTTTTCTGCATCTAGAGAAATAATTGTTAGATCTTCATTTGGCATTCTCTGCGAATATATTATGTTAAACAAACGTCTCAAATTATAAAACGAATGTCGTTTACCGATAACCAAGCTTTCCTGTTGAAATTAAAATAACCAGCTTCAAATGATGACGTCACAATGGATCTGCTGGCAGAGATCAGCCCCAATGAAGATTTCACCCTATATTTGTCATGTTATTTGCGATTAAAGCCAACTTTCACAAGATTTTTACATATTCTGATTCACATTTTTCCTCTCGAGGCTGAGATCACTTTCACTGAGCATTTTATGCTTTATTTCTCAATTTATTTCTGATTAAAGTTTAAAAAATCAAAATACCTTTAATTCATCAAACACACCATGCTTCAACTGATGAATTCACTGCGGCTCGACTAGCAGGGGGAGGGTGAATTGCTATTGCAAAACGCAGGGCAAGTGCAATTGGAATTTTTTTTAAAGATCACTGCTGAGGAAGGCAAGGGGAGTGCTGGAATCTTACGTTTGGGAATGGCTTGAGTTGGAGGACCACACCTTCTGTGGGGGCTACGGGTAGGGAACGGGTGCTTTTGGGGAGCAGACCCAACGGGTGTGCACTTGGTCTAGTGAACAGTTAAAAGTCAAGTGGCCATTTCCTGCATGCCCAGTATAATCCATGCCCAGTATAAAGCCCACAAATAACATCGCTAAGAGCTGTATGGTATAATACAAAACTAAAATACTGTATTTAAGAAGGAACTGCAGATGCTGGAAAATCGAAGGTACATAAAAGTGCTGGAGAAACTCAGTGGGTGCAGCAGCATCTATGGAGCGAAGGAAATAGGCAACGTTCCGGGCCAAAACCAAAATACTGTAGAGGAGTATCGTTCATGGAGAAAGAAAAATAGTTAAAGTTTAAGGTCAAAGATTTTTCAGCAGAATGTAACCACTAACAGGATTAGAGACAAATATAGACCAGGTCAATATCATCTAATAATACAGAAAATGTTCATGTTAAACAGCTTGTGCAAGAGTGATCTGCTTCCCAGTTCTGGGAAAAATCATCGGCATCAAAGAGCAGTACAGTGGCACAGTGGTAGAGTTGCTGCCTTACAGCGCCAGAGTCTCGGGTTTGATCCTGTCTACAGGCCCAGTCTGTATGGAGTTGTATGTTTTCCCTGTGACCGCATGAGTTTCCTCAGGGTGCTCCGGTTTTCTCCACCATTCCTAAGACGCGCAGGTTTGTAGGTTGAGTATGTAAGTATGTAGGATAAAATTAGTGTACGGCTGACCATCAATTGGCGTGGACTCGGTGGGATGAAGCACCTGTTTTCACACTGTATCAGTAAACTAAATTGAAAGGTCATCTCTGCATCTATCGTCAGAGAGCTGTCAGAGCTACTGAGTATTTATAGTGTTTTCTGTTTTAATTATAATATTTAGGATCTTTCAATTAATGAATACATGCATTTTGGGGTGATTTGAAACTAATAAATGTCATTATTCTGCATTTATTTGATTTTCTTTACATTTTCTCTTTTTAAATTCAGTAACCCTTCTCTTTGTTCACAAAATGTACCTTGATTCATTACCGTCAATGTCATTCAATAAACTGCACAAATGTAATTACATGAGTACAAAATTACATCAGGTTACAAATCACCGTTGTTTGCTTTGAAGAAATAAAGAGAGGAAACTGCCTTCTTGATCTCAGCTAGTGCTTGCAAGAAATCCATGCACGAAGCCTTTGACTAGTGGTGTGCCTTCTGAATCGGTGCTGGGCCCATTGCTGTTAGTGGTTTATTATTATTATGATTATTATGATTATTATGATTATTATGATTATGATTATGATGATGATTATTATTATTATTATTATTATTATTATTATTATTATTATTATTATTATTATTATTATTATTATTATTAAACTATATTTCAGACTGAAGGTCCAGACAAGAGACGACATTACATAAAATACATTGCATATAAAAACACCATAAAATACATATAAAAGCTTAGTATATTACTTCTAAAAACATCATAAATTGTATACAAAAAAACCCACAATGCATGATTTAAAATCCAGAATAACAAGAAAGATCAGTGTCCTACAACAAGACAGCGATACCAGTGTCTCCACAACTGGGATTCGTAGCGTGTAGTGCTAAACCTTATGTTTGACAAGGCCACGATAATTACATGTTAACATTTGGATGAGAATGAAGAAGGGATGATTAGTCAGTTTGCAGAAGACACTAAAGCAGGTGGTATCATAGATAGCAAAGATGGTTATGAAAAATTACAACAAAATCTTGACCATGGGCAAGTGGGCTGAGCAACGGTTAATGGAGTTTAATGCAGATACCTGCAAGTGCATGGTGTTGCATTTTGGGATGTTAAACCAGGACAGGATCTTCACAATGAATGGCATGACCCTGGGAAATATTGTAGAGCAGAGAGGATAGTAGTGCAGGTGCATAGTTTGTTGTAAGTGGCATTAAAGGTAGATAGGGCGATCATGAAGGTTTTCAGTGCATTGGCCAGGGTACTGAGTATAGAAGATGGCATCGTATGTTATATTGGTGAAGCCACATTTGAAGTATTGTGTTCGGTTTTTGTCAGGCTGCTATAGGAAGGATGTTGTTAAGCTGAAAAGAGTTCAGAGAAGACATAAGACAATATTGCCAGGACTTGAAAAGCTGAGCTATAGGAAGAGGTTGGCAGGTTAGGACTTTATACCGCTCACCCACAGGAGGATGAGGGGTATCGTACAGAGGTGTACAAGGTCATGAGGGGAATAGATAGGGCAAATGCACAGTCATTTACACAGAGTAAGGGAATGAAACACCAGGGGACATAGGTTTAACGTGAGAGGGGAAAGATTTAATAAGAACTTAAGGGGCAACTTTCTCACACGGAGGGTGGTGAGTATATGGAACAAGCAGCCAGTGGAGGTATTTGAGACAGATACTATAACAATATTTAAAAGACATTTGGACTGGTATACGGATAGGAAACGTTTAGGATATGGGATACAGGGCAGGTGGGACTAGTGTGGAGGGGCAAGGGCAAGGTTGCCCGTCAGCAAGGGCAGGTTGGGCTGAAGGGCCTGTTTCCGTGTTGTATGACTGACACTATGACTCTCATGCAGTTTTCAATTTTCACCTTTGCCTTGCTTTACCCTGCTTTGTGTGGAAGCCAATGTCACATCTTACCCTTGTGCATATTGTCTAAAATGAGCTCAGTGCTTCTCTTGGCAACTAGGTAATGTAACTCCAGAAATCCAAAAAATGGTTGACATGACTGTGATTCAATAAAGGGACATTTCAGGATGACCAATAATAGTATCACAGATTCAAGAACTGTTTAAAAAATATATATATTTATTCAGATGTATTTTGTTGGAGATGAGGTGGTATTATCCCCTATCAGCAAAAAACCATGATGTTCTGTGAGGTAAGACATTAACCTATTAATTTGCATTCACTGATAATATTTACAACCCCCTTACAACAACCTACATAATCCAAAGTAAGGAAGTGACCTGTCTTCTGAATATCCCATCAGCGAGCCCACTATGGTGTAGAAAATTCTGTCTACATTCCATCAAGCACTTTCATACAATTTCCCTGAAGCATAACTAAGATATATGGTATGCGGATAGATATTGGACTGGTTTGTAGATCTGATCTCTGCCTCAGTTTGGCAATCTGGAACAAAAGATGAAATCAGCCTGTCATCTCGAAGTTGACTTCTGTATCAAGAAAATATCAGGAATATATCTGAAGAAGGGTCTCGACCTGAAACATTGCCTATTTCCTTCGCTCCAGAGATGCTGCCTCTCCCGCTGAGTTTCTCCAGTATTTTTGTCTACCTTCTATATCAGGTAATACCTTTTCCCATTTTTATGAGTAATGCATAATGAGGACATGATTGTTCTTTAGAATCGAATAGCCTGTTTGATTCAGTTTATGTGATTTAACCATTATATATGATTTCATATTAAATACTGAATGCACTGAGGAACTAACATTAGCCAATAATTTCCTAAAGGATGGCAACAAAAATTGAAATGAAAACACATTTAACCTGGTGAAAGAGTTGTTTTGCTGTTAGAATGTCCTGTTGTTGTCCTCCAGAATGTCCTGTTGTTGTCCTCCAGAATGTCCTCCTGTCTTGATTATCAGATTTGAAACTGCATTATTAATGATCTAATCTAGATGTAGGTTTTCTGAAATCAAATAATTACTTTACTAATCACTAACAAATTGCATATTCAAAATGGGATGGGATTTTGGATAGATAAGATGACTAAATTATTACTTATCTTGAATTATATTAACTACCGCATTGAATATTGATTGCAAAAATAAAGCACCAAATTCAGCACAGATAGCAAGAAAAATGACAAAGCAAAAACTTCAAACACAAGTAGCAGTGCAGCTATTTTGGAATTAAGAGCCTTTACTAAAATGTGCCACCAGGGGTGTAAAGAAAAAAAAATATGTGTGTGGAGAGCAGTTTGAGCTTCAGATCTTCCCACATGGAAAAGATTGGACACAATTGCAAATCTTAAAGAGAAAATTAGTAATATGAAACAGAAGACCACAAGGCAAGAACAAATTGTAGGATTATTTTCAAGTTGCTTTAATATAAAATCAATATTAAAAATAGATCATAGGGATATGCAGAGAAAGCAGGAACGGGGTGCTGATTCTGTATGATCAGCCATGATCATATTGGCTCGTAGAGCCAAATGGCCTACTCCTGCATCTATTTTCTATGTTTCTATACCATTTCCATCGCTGCTGTAAACTTCTTGAGTTTTAATTGTTTCATTTTAATTTAAGGCCTGATTAGAAATCTTTTTAAAGAAATGAGGAACTGGAGGGAATCAGGCATGCAAATTCTATCACTTTACTTGTGGACATAAAGGAGACCACAACCATGTGGATATGGACAAAGCAGTTGAATATTTGATCCAATGGGGCTATGTTTCTGTTTAAATCATATGAACTGTGTTCCGTATACCGGAGGCATTATAGACGGCTCCAGTAATTTGCCTGTGACAACACCTGGCAGGGTTGCATTATTTCTCCTACTCTGTCTAGCGGACTATCGAGAAGATGTGACTCCGATTATAATGCCGGCTCATCTGAGTCATATGGGGGCCAGAGGCCTGAGGAAACAACACCTGGTACAGGGTTGTGCTCTATTCCCTCCCTGAAATACTCCGTTGAGGCTCCAGAAGAGAGCAAGGACTCGGAGTCACTAGCAGGTGCAACCTGTCTGGTAAGTATAATAAATAATGATGATTTAAACCGACAGAGCGCCGATCTGTACAGCTAGTCCCGATTCGGCTCCTAGAGGGAGCAGCTTGGCAACCCCGAGTCGGGGCAAAGTCAAAGCCAAGTCTGTGTTGACAAGTCAGACGATTTGGGTCATCGGGATTCTGTCCCCACATCTATGACAGATGGGATTGGGCGTTTGTCTCAATTGGAACATCTGATGAATCAGATGGTGGCACGAGAAATGCGCCGTGTTACGGAGGCATGTACAGGCAGTTCGAATCATACGCCTGAGGCAGCTCCTGTTTCAGGGTTGCAATATTCCTCCCATTCGGATGAAAGGAGTGTTGGAGATGGTGCCAAATTATATGCTCCATGTTACAGAGGCATGCACAGGTAGTTCAAGTCATATGCCTGTAGCAAATCCTGGTTCAGGGTTGCACTATTCCTCCCACACTAAGGGAGTGTTCAGAGTCCAGTATGGAGCCGACTCCGAACATGACTCCGAACATGACGTGCCTGTATCCAATGCTTTAATGCATGATGTACGAGAGTCGCATAGGAAGAGCTGCCTGCTTTTGCCTCTAAATTTGCTGTTCCCTCGGGGACGGGCAAGCCACTACAAGAGGAGTTGGCCAGCGGCATCAGCTATCTAACATCACACCAGCTGAAGAAATGGCAAGTATGGCAGACAGGGTCTGCAAATGGAACTTCGCTGAAGCTCCAACAAGTAAATCGACCCGGGTTCAGAGACGCTGGCAGGTAAGGTCTCTTTATTAACCTCCGTAAAACTCCGTAATGGAGCAGTCTGTTGGTCCAGGTTTGGGGTTTCTGGCAGCATGGGCTGTCTAGGAATTTTTCACTGTCTCTGGGATAGATCAGGTTGATGCAGAGACATTGGCAGGGTGCCTTGCACCTCTGTAAGAACAGCTTGGTTACCCTGGTTCAGGGTAGACCATCATGGATCTGGCTGGCCATATGGGTCATATTGACCAGGGAAGCACTGCCTCATCGTCTGTGATTGAGGTTATCAGGCTGCTCAGTAGAATGAAATAGTGGAAGTCTTCCTCAACACATGTTTACATTTCTGCTCAGTTAGTACACTTGCCGGTTCATTGGAATCATCATTGCCATCCTCTCTGGGATAGGTAGCTACCAGCAGGAAGCTGGTCTGGATTATAATATTTTTATCTGACCTGCAGATTCATGTTGTGAATCAACAATGTATTTATAATAATCCCTAGGCTCTCAATACCAGTATTCCTGATTGAGTGGCGGGTCGACGAGATTGGGTTGTGCACTCTGGGGACACAGACAAGTAGTTTCAGTCAGAGGACTGCGAAGCAATTCCTGATTCAGTCTTGCATTATGCTAAATTCATTCTGAGGTAGAACGTTGAGAATTTGTGGTGACTCTTATAGTCAAGAGTTGACAAGGTATTTGTATTCCCACATCAAGGGGAGACTGTGTTTTCAGCTCTAGTCATAAGATTATATGTTATCAGCGAAATGTATCGATAACTAGATAATGCATCTTCCGCGGCAAGAGAAGCCAAAAAAAATTCTGTCCGTACGGTCAATAGAGGAACAGTGGTTCCGAGGGGAATCAGTGACATCTCATCGGAGGATGAGTGATCTGGCCAAGAACTAGAGGGGTATATTTCTGATACTTCTCAAGATTACAGAAACATGGAGCATGCTGAATCAGGTCAGCATTTGGCTAATCTGATCATGTGTTTAGTTACCCAGTTTAAATGGATAATTGGGGTTCTGCAATTTAACTGATTCAGAGACCGATCTTGAAGATGCATATTTTGCCATATCTATACACATGAGGCACAGATTATCTGGTGTTTGATAACAAAGCCAGTGGTGGAAGCCAATGCTGCCCTATTCAGATCTAAGGGCATTGTTGTATCGAGTTTTAGATAATATGCAAAATGTTGCAGCTGATAAAACTTGAGGGTTATCAGTAGATACCTCTTGCGATATTAAGTATGAGGCACCATGAAATTTGATAGTGCCAATTTGCCTATTCATTCAGGCCATGGTAAGGCGGCTGAAGCAACTCCTATTTACTTGCTCACGAGTGCTGGTTGGGGCAGCTTGTCTTCTCGGGCAGCTAGCTCTGCACGATTGTATGGGAAATATGTGAACAAAATATGTGAGTTACTTTTTAAACCGAAGTAACAGAGGTTTTGTGTGGCTTTCAGTTTGAGCCTAGAGTAGCGTGTATGTGATAGCACAATTGACACTGCTTGTGCTGCTTTGTCATTCTCTATAGTACCATAAGTGGGACAATAAATGATTGGTTATTCACCCGCTGTTCACTAACGTTATGCTAGGTGTCTTTTTTATGACCACTCTAATAGCCTACACTCATTGTAGTGTGCGATGTATATCAGTAAATTATTATGCAAATATTCTTCTACTGAATTCCTAATGGGAGCAGTATTTTTAAGATGATAATGCTTTTAGTAACTGATCTCAGCACAAAGAACACAGTCTTTACTCTCTCTGGCTCGGTCTCTGGGTCATAACTGACATTAGCGTAGTTTGAAATGGGCACGATTGCGTGCATTTGAAGTTGACAACATACCCACCAGAGCAGAGATTGGGGGTGTCATTAGGTATACAAGTGCACTGAGCTTGCTAGTAGTTATGAGATGAAAGATAGTTTCTTTATTGTTATTCAAGTGTCTCAAGATATTGCTGATGGCTCATTAGCAGCCAATAGAATGGATAGTTCCCTTTCATCATAGAGCAAGAGGCTGGTAATAATAGTGCATGTTAATAAATGATAAAATATTTGGTTGAATATGTCTGAATATTTGCAGATAGAACTCTACACATTGTTGCATGAGTTATTGTCCAACTCAAAGTCAATTGGTACTATGGTCCGGTTAAGAACAATGGCCATGTATGCAAGTTAGCATCATGGTATTAATAACCCATGTTTTTCTACCATTAATGGTTTATCTGTTTAAGTGTTTCACACACAGATTGGGTTACTGCATGAAACCACAGGGCTTCGAAGACTTCACGTAGTCACTCACGTGACTTCGAAATAAAATAGAAAGATTAAACGAGAACTTACCGTTTGAAGTTTGATCTTTATTTTACGAGAAGTTGAAGTGAGGGAATACGTGCCCTCCACTCCCAACCCTGAATCTCATAAAGATCATTTGGTAGTTCTAAGGTCGTTAATCTTTCTATAGTTTCAGCTCAGCAACTAGTCTGTGGTTTCATACAGCTGCTCTGAAGATTGACGCACATGCGGGCTGGCGGGCTCTTCACGTACTCCCTCACTTCAACTTCTCATAAAATAAAGATCAAACTTCAAACGGTAAGTTCTCGTTTAATAGAAACATAGAAACATAGATCTTACTATTATATCAGCATCTGCAGTTCTTTCTTACATAGTTTAGCTAGTACTTTGGCATTGAGCTTGGTTTTCATGGTTGAGCGCTTATCCTGGTGTTGCAGCACAAGCACAGTGCTTTAACAGTAATGTGTAAATTCAATTAGTAAATGCGTCCGTTCCTTTACATAGGGAAAAAATAGATCATAGCCTTACACATGAGGTGCATATTTTCCACGTTATGATCGGGAACTTTTTTGATTTGGGGATTGTGAGACTAATTGCCATACTATCACTTTCTCTCTAACCTAGACTTACGATCATCAGTCATAGATTCATGCAGCACAGAAACAGGCCCTTTGGCCCATCATGTCTATGCTTACCATCGTACCCATCTGTACTAAATGCGTGATCTGATTGGAGCAGTGACTCGTTGTTACACATTTAGTTCATGGGAGAATCTTAGAATCTAAAAAGAGGATAGTTATTAAGGAATAAGAGTTAAATTACACATCTGGTATTTTTGAGGCACTGTCTGATTCCTTTTATGCTTTTAGTGGATCCTGCATAATGACCAGTTAGTGGCAGGGCTTTTAGGAAATTATTAATAGTATACATGTACTCAATATCCTTTAAATAAGTACAACGTACGTTAATTGGATGATCCTTTTGCCTGCCAAACATTTCGCTAATGACTCCCATGTTGAGTTTATAATTGCTTTCAAGCTGTAAGCATTTTCTGTGCTTTGAACATTAATACGTTTTATTTAGGTTATTTGCTATTTTACTTCCTGGCCTTTGTGTTCATCACCTTTATTATGCTGTATTATGGAAATGCATGTAGAGGTATATGTAAATAAAGGTAGAAAATGCTGCAATCATTGAACAGATCAGATGGCTTCTGCAGGAAGTACATTTATAGGTCAAAGGCATTTTCACAGAACTGGGAAAGCAAGTAAACAAGTTTTAGCTTGCAGAGAGGAATGAGGATTGGACAAAGGGAAATTGAAGTTGGGCGAGGCTTGCTGTGACGATAACTTACTGATGCGGCTACTTGGCTGATGGGTGATTGAGGCCAGTTAGAGAGAGGGAAACAAACAGACAATGTTAAAAAATTGTAAACTGCTAATCAGAACTTTATAAAATGCTTTGCAGATTGGAAGTTTCAGCCAAGAGTGGAAATATGAGTTAATATTGCAGGTGGATAAACTCCAGCACAACTGGCCAGATCTGATACAAAAAGAGAAAGTGACTTACTTGAAATTGTTGAATTCAATATTGGGCCCAGATGGCTGCAATGTGTCCAGATGGATAATGGAGGATCCTGACTCAAAACATAATCTAACCTCTTTTCTCCAGAGATGCTGCTTGCCCCACTGAGTTACACGAGCACCTCAGGTCTATCTTTGGATAATTAAGTGTTGCTTCTCAGGGTTGTGTTGGGCCTCATGGTAACAGTGTACAAGGCAACAGATCAGAGAGGGAGTGGAATGGAGAGTTAAAGTACAGCCAACATTAAACTTTGCGGCCATTCTGCTGATCAGGCTATTAAACCTGGCTCGGACAAAACTCTGATTATTAATAACCACTTTCTGCTATTTGCACTTTATCAGTTTATTTATTCATGTGTGTATATATTTATATCATGGTATATGGACACATTTATCTGTTTTGTAGTAAATGCCTACTATCTTCTGTGTGCTTAAGCAAAGCAAGAATTTCATTGTCCTATACAGGGACACATGACAATAAACTCACTTGAACTTGAGGATTATTCCAAGCTGTGTTTGGTAACTTCAGTGTAAACGAGCCCACATCATGAGCAGCAGATACGGTGCTCAAAAAAGGAAGAAGTGCAAGTGAATTGCTGTTTCACATGGAAAATCAGTTTGTTTTCCAGGATGGAGTGAAGGGACTAGGTAAAGAGATAAGTTCTGCAACTTCTAGTTGAATGGGAAATTGCCACGGGAGACAGAAAAGTGGACCAAGAAATTGTTAAAGGAACACTTGGTCCACTTCTAAATGATGAAAGGTGAGGGAGGGCCAGATGCAACTGGTGGTGGGATCTCAATAAAAATAGTACAAGTTAGATTAGATGATCCATTGAATGTCGAAGCTGATGGGGTGGAAATTGAAATCCAACTGAACTCTTATCTTACATGAGCCAAGAAGAAGGGGATGAAATTATAAGTGCAGGAAATAGACGAGACGCAATTAAGCCTTTCGTGAATTTAGGTAAAAGGGAATCCATAGTTCAGGAAGAAATAAGCAATTTCTCAGATCTTGGAATAATGGAATGGAATCATAAAAGGAGGTCCATTGAAACGATTTATGGTCATGATAGCTGTGGGATTCTACGTCTTTTAATAGATGCCCTGAGATGAAGAAAGTGAGATACAAAAAGAAAAAGGAAGCGTCAGAGATGGATCAGATTATGATGGGATCAACATGGAAAATGGCAGCAAAAACAATGACATTTTAAAGTTCTGTATGGTTGCAGGAGGCAGAAACAATACAGTTGTCAATTTACTGGTGAAAGAGCTGAGTTGGCCTAAATAGGACTGAATCAATGATTGTTCCAGATATTCCATTAAAAGACATGCATAACTTGGGTCCCATTTGAGTAAACTTAGCTGCACCAGATTGGGCAGTTTTACACGGGGTCATATGTTTCATGCAGTTTTTCTTTCATTGATATTGACTAACATGCTCGCATCAAGAATGCTATTCAGTCTCTCTTTATCTCCATCATGTTACAGACATCATTTATGTTCTCATCATTCCGCCCTCTTCTTTCTCAATCTAAACATGCTATTCATTATAATTCTGATGAAAAGTTATTGATATGAAATGTTAACTCTGGAAGGACAGCTGATGTCCCTGGATAGAGGTGAGGGAGGAGGTATAGGCAAAGGTGTTACATCTCCTGCTGTTGCAGGGAAAGTACCCGGGGAGGAAGTGGTTTGGGTGGGAAGTGATGATTGAACCATGAAGTTGCAGAAGGTCTGAGAAAGGTGGAAAGGGGTGGGGATGGGACGATGTGACTAGTGGTCAGATCACTCTGGAGGTGGTGGAAATGTCAGAGTATGATGTGTTGGATGCAATGGCTGGAGGGGTGAAAGGTGAGGACCAGGGGAACTCTATCCTTGTTCCACCTGGGGGAGGGGGAGCGAGAGCAAACTACAGGACACAAAGGAGACATGGGTGAGCGATCCATTTATAATAAATGAGGACATCTTGGATGCCCTAGAATGGAGCGCCTCATCTTGGGCGCAGATGCGGCAGAGATGGTAAAATTGAGAATAGAGGATAGCGTCTTTGCAAGAGGCAGGGTGGGAGAGAGTGTAGTCTAAATAACTGTGGGCACCTTGTTATTTGTTCGTATTTGTTATTTGTAGGTTTGTAGTCTGTCGCCTGTGATGGAGACAAAGAGATCAAGAAAGGGGAGAGAAGTGTCAGGCATAGTCTGCGTGAATTTGAGGGCAGGGTGGAAGTTAATGCTGAAGTTAATGAAAGTACCGTCGATGAGAAGAGCTTCATGTATTCTTGGCTTTCCCTCATTAAATCACAATCAGCTCCTTGACCTTGCTAACTTTGGGAACAAGGTTATAGTTCTGGCTTCATTCAATCAGATTTTCAATCTCCCTCCTGTCCTCTGACTCATCCAGTGTGACTACCTTATATGGGACATGTTGGTCAGCATGGATGAATCGGGCCGAAGGGCCTGTTTCTGTGCTGCATGATTCTTTGTGAGACTGCTTGGAACATAACACCAGGACCAAAATGCTGATCATGTCAACCATCTGATAATTCCAGATAATTATTTCCACTTCAAAAACAAGTCAAAAGATGGAATTTTCTACTCAATTTGCAGGAAGATCATTTATTTTTTATTGCAATGTAATCTTTTAGTGGAATTTCCTTCGTCATTTGAAATGCTTTGTGGGTGTTTATTTAATTATCTTGATGATATCTGCAAATTAATGTAAGTTTTCAAACTCTTTGCACATGATTGATTGAGAACACCTTCACATCATATAAACCAGAAATGTAAAAATGTCAGTATGGCAACCTTGAAAAGAAAATACCTAAAAATATTCAGTAAAGGGTCTTGACCCGAAAAGTCATCCATTCCTTCTTTCCATAGATGCAGCCAGACCTGCTGAGTTACTCCAGCATTTTGTGTCTATCTTCGGTTTAAACCAGCATCTGAAGTTTCTTAGAAACATAGAAAATAGGTGCAGGAGTAGGCCATTCGGCCCTTCGAGCCTGCACCGCCATTCAATATGATCATGGCTGATCATCCAACTCAGTATCCTGTACCTGCCTTCTCTCCTTACCCCCTTATCCCTTTAGCCACAAGGGCCACATCTAACTCCCTCTTAAATATAGCCAATGAACTGGCCTCAACTACCTTCTGTGGCAGAGAGTTCCAGAGATTCACCACTCTCTATGTGAAAAATGGTTTTCTCATCTCGGTCCTAAAGGATTTCCCCTTTATCCTTAAACTGTGACCCCTTGTCCTGGACTTCCCCAACAATCTTCCTGCATCTAGCCTGTCCAACCCCTTAAGAATTTTGTAAGTTTCTATAAGATCTCCCCTCAATCTTCTAAATTCTAGCGAGTCTTCCTACACAAGGTTGGTTAAGAAACTGTCTGTGAATGGAAGATCTGAAGGGCTTTCTTTTCTATGTATATCTTGCTCAATTAGATATTCCAAACCTTGATTTAGCAAAGAATTTTCTAACTTGATTTCCGATATGTCTGATTAAATGTTTACTTATTTTCTCCTTTAGCCATTTATTAATGTGTAAGAAGGAACTACAGATGCTGGTTTACACTGAAGATAGACACAAAAAGCTGGAGTAACTCAGCGGATCAGGCAGCATCTCTGGAGAAAAGGAATAGGTGACATTTCAGGTCGAGACCCTTCATCAAATAGCAAACTATATTGTTGAGCTCTCTTGTGAATCACATCTGCAGGTACTATTAAGCATGGCCTGATTCATCATAACTTGAAAGTTTGGTCCGAATTGCATTAATGTGCCTCGCATCTTGATAAAATGACTATAGCTGGTTTGTAGCAGGAATGGCATAGATGGTGCAATGTTTAAGTAATTGGTGAGGCCACGCTTGGAGTATCAGTTTGAAGAAGGGTCTTGATCAGAAACGTCACCCATTCCTTCTCTCCAGAGATGCTGCCTGCTGAGTTAATCCAGTTTTTTGTCTCTATCTTGGAGTATCATGTTCAGTTTTGGTCACCTTGTTAAAGGAAATGTTGCAAAGTTGGAAAGGGTGCAGGGAAGATTTACAAGCATGTTACCAGGACTCGAGGGTCTGAGTTATAGGAAGAGATTGAGCTGGCTAAGACTTTATTCCCTGGAGTGCAGGAGGATGAGGGGTGATCTTGTAAAAATGTGTAAGATAATGAGGGGAATAGATAGGATAACTGCACAGAGGTTCTTTTCCTAGAGTATGGAAATCAAGAACCAGGGGACATAGGTTTAAGGTGAGAGGGGGAAGATTTAATAGGAGCCAGAGGGGCAACTTTTTCACACAAGGATTGTTGGGTATAGAAACAACGTGCCAGTGGAGGTAGTTGAGGCAGGTACTATCACAACATTTAAAATACATTTGGACAGGTACATGGATAGGAAATGTTTAGAGGGATATGGATCAAATGCAGGCAAATAGGAGTTAGCTTTTGTGGGACAGGTACATGGAAAGGAAAGGTTTAGCAGGATACAACCAAATGCAGGCAGGTGAGACTAGTATAGATGGACAAAGGCACGTTGGGCCGAAGGGCCTGCTTCCATGCTGTATGTCTCTGATATCACCCTTTCTCACCACAGCTGGTAGTTACTATTACTGCTATGGAATCTAGAAAACATTCATTCTTTTTTCAGCCAATCTGAGTAATTCAAAATAAATTGGCCATTTTGCACACATTTGTCAAGATGAAATGTTTCTGTTCTCATGGTTGTGACTTGGTATTGAGAAATCACTGTATAAGGGAATCATCCACAGGGAAGAGTACTGTTGGATACTTATAGAAACGTATAAAATTATTAAAGGACTGGACAAGCTAGATGCAGCAAAAATATTCCCAATGTTGGGGGAGTCCAGAACCAGGTGCCACAGTCTAAGAATAAAGGGAAGGCCATTTATAACTGAGATGAGAAAAAACCTTTTCTCCCAGAGAGTTGTGAATTTGTGGAATTCTCTGCCACAGAAGGCAGTAGAAGCCAATTCACTGGATGAATTTAAAAAAAGAGTTAGATAGAGCTTTAGAGGCTAGCGGAATCAAGGGATGGGAGAAGGCAGGCACTGGTTACTGATTGTGGATGATCAGCCATGATCACAATGAATGGCGGTGCTGGTTCGAAGGGCCAAATGATCTCCTCCTGTACCTATTTTCTACATTTCTCTGTTTCTATTTGTTTGGATTTAAAATTAGGCTGAAGGACATTGTGGTAATCATTAGGTAATCATTGTGAGGCAATGATTAAATGAAGAAACAAAATATGCATTTATAAGGTAGACAAAAGTGCTGGAGAAACTCAGCGGGTGCGGCAGCATCTGTGGAGCGAAGGAAATAGGCAACGTTTCGGGATGAAACCCTTCTTGTATTTATAAAGTGCATTTCATGATAGGATTGTTTTATAGAAAAACGCATACTTTCTGAATATTATTTATTGTTGAAATGCTGTAAAATATAATCTAATTTTACACACAACAATCTCCCATTAACAACAATATGATTATGTCCTTGGATGATGGATAAATATTGGCCAAGGCACCAACATAATTATCTTAAATTGGTGCCATGAGGAGCTAATTTACATGCTCTAGTGGGGCTTAATTAAAGTTTTTGTTCAAAAAATTCTCGAATCTTTTTAATTTAGAGATACATCGAGGAACCAGGTTCATCGGCCCACTGAGTTGGTGCCAACCAACGATCCATGCACACTAACACTATCCTACACACACTAGGGACAATTTACAATTAAAGCAAGGCAATTAACCTACAAACCTGTATGTCTTTGGAATGTGGGAGGAAACCGGAGATCCCGGATAAAACCCACACAGGTCACGGGGAGAATGTACAAACTCCATACAGACAGCACCCATAGTCAGGATCGAACCCTGGTCTCTGGTGCTGTAAGGCAGCAATTCTACCACTGCACCACCATGCTGCCCTGGAATATCTGGAATAAAAATTAAAATCTCTGGAATAAAAATTAAAAATGATGGGAAATGTCATCAGGTCAGGCAGCATTCCCTGGAAATAGACTTGAATCCACGGCCTGGCTCAAATTAGCAAGCAGCATTTGGGATGATGCAATAAATGTTACAATGAGAAGAACGACTGAAGCTACAATGATGACAAATGCAATGAGGGAAATTAACGTTTTTTCTCAGTCTCAAATCTGAATTATCTATAAATCTATTTTAATTTATGAAACATATAACAAAGATTAAGAAGCATTTAAAATGCTCTCCATCATGGCCTCGCAAATTAATAATTGACAGATCAATCAGGTCATTAATCATTTTGCAAATATAATGAAGGTTTAATTAAAGCTCTATATGCAAAGCACTATGAAACAAATCAAAATCTAGTAAAACTGAAAAAAGACTGTTTAATATTACATGAACCAGAAGCAGTTGTCTACTTCAATGTCAGAAGTTAATCAATTATGTTGTATCACCTCACTCTTCTCCTGCGCCTGTACTCTGATCTAATTTAGGGGAGCCTTTGGGTTTATGTTGTGGAATTACACATTTTGGAATATATGGATTTATTTCCCTCTCCAGTGAATGAAACAGTTCCTGTAAAGTTAAATTAGATTATTGGAAAAAGTGATTGTCAATCTGATGTGACCCTGGCCATCATGGAAAATATTTTTATTAATTTTATTATTGAGCATTCAGTTTCCAAAGCAACCTGACAGTTAACACGAGATTTTTAAAACTGATATTTCACTGTTTAATTTCAGAAACATAAATTTAATTTACAAACGGTAATGCTATAAGTTATATTATTTGCAAGATGGAAAGTCGAAGTCTAATATGATAAGACTTTAAGCAGAAAGCCAATAGCTCATCGCTGGCCCCATCTCATGGGATTTTCTGCTATTGATCCCATTAATTCTGCATGTGAGCAATAATGTTTCTTTGAAATTCTTGTTGATCAGTTTTTTAAAAGCAAATGCAGCTGTTGTACATCCCACATTTTTTTCAAGGTCCGAGTCTCAATCTCATTCTTAACTAAGAATGAGATTGAGACTCGGACCTTGAAAAAAATGTGGGATGTACAACAGCTGCATTTGCTTTTAAAAAACTGATCAACAAGAATTTCAAAGAAACATTATTTTCTCATTAAGAAACATGTTAGATTCTCATATTCGTACACGTACGTGTAGGTTTAATCTCCTAGGATTGTTATTTTTGTTTTTCTTTTAATTCATAAATAAATATTATCATGTCTGTATTGCAATTAAAATAATAAATCTTAATTTCCAGAATTCTTCTGGAAGGCTGTTTTATAAAATCATCCCCAGTCAGCAGCGCTAAACAGCCTATGAAATGCGGTCAACACTGTACTCTATTCTGAAATCATTCGATTGAGATCAATCAAATGTAGACCAAAGATAAGAGGTACATAGGTGCTAATACACAGTGAACTGAGCACGACGGATGAGGAAAGAATTGTGAGGTCCATGCTCATATACTCAGTGAAAATTTTAAAATATTAATACTTGCCCTAAACAACTGTTCTTTTCGGTGTGTCAATGCTCGTTTGATTATTTGTGTCATGAAAAAGTACTTTAAAAGGATCCACACTGATTATAACTAATCAATTGAATTGATGCTGAAATTGAATTAAATGAAAGGAGCTGAAAATTTCATTGTTCATCTGGGACATATGACAATAAAACGCTCTTGACTCTTGATGAATAATTTATTTAAAAAACTCACAAGATCCTTTATGATATGCCAATCTCATCAAAGCTTTGGACAAAATACTCCTTTAGGTCACTCAATATTTTCTGTCACCCCCACTGCAGGTTAAGCTTGAAAGGAAGCTTTCCTGTGCTTTGCATTAAAGCCATACTGCAGAAGGCACATTAGGGCAGTCACTTGCACTCTTTTCAACTGGACCAGTTAATGTAATAGTTTTGGAGTCCAAAATAATCGTTTAAAGGAGCTCATAATAACACAAGAAACCCTTTAATGATGCCTGGATTTTGTAGTTTGTAGTTCTACAAAATCCATGCATCATTAAATGTTTCCATGTGTTATCCCCATCATAAATGTTCCCAGAGGGAATCTGATAAAATTGTTGATCCCTACATGAGATTCACCAAAGATAGACACAATGTGCTGGAGTAACTCATGGGACGGGCAGCATCTCTGTAGAGAAGGAATGGGTGACATTTCAGGTTGCGATCCTTCATCAAATAGCAAACTATATTTGTTGAGCTCTCTTGTGAATCACATCTGCAGGTACTATTAAGCAAGGCCTGATTCTTCATAACTTCATAGTTTGGTCCTAATTGCATTAATGTGCCTCGCATCTTAATAAAATGACTATAGCTGGTTTGTAGCAGGAATGGCATAGATGGTGCAATGTTTTAGTAATTGGTGAGGCCACACTTAGAGTATCAGTCTGAAGAAGGGTCTTGACCCGAAACGTCAACCATTCCTTTTCTCCAGAGATGCTGCCTGCTGAGTTAATCCAGCATTTTGTCTCTAGCTTGGAGTATCATGTTCTGTTTTGGTCACCTTGTTAAAGGAAAGATGTTGCTAAGCAGGAAAGGGTGCAGAGAAGCAGGTTACCAGGACTCGAGGGTCTGAGCTATAGGAAGAGATTGTGCGGGCTAGTACTTTGCTCCCTGGAGTGCAGGAGGATGAGGGGTGATCTTATAGAGGTGTGTAAGATCATGAGGGGAATAGATAGGGTAAATGCACAGAGGTTTTTTACCCAGAGTAGGGAAATCAAGAACCAGGGGACATAGGTTTAAGGTGAGAGGGGGAAGATTTTATAGGAGCCAGAGGGGCAACTTTTTCACACAAGGATTGTTGGGTATAGAAACAACTTGCCAGTGGAGGTAGTTGAGGCAGGTACTATCACAACATTTAAAATACATTTGGACAGGTACATGGATAGGAAATGTTTAGAGGGATATGGGTCAAATGCAGGCAAATGGGACTAGCTTATGTGGGACAGGTACAGGGATAAGAAAGGTTTAGCAGGATACAACCAAATGCAGGCAGGTGAGACTAGTATAGATGGACATAGGCACGTTGGGCCGAAGGGCCTGCTTCCATGCTGTATGACTCTGATATCACCCTTTCTCACCACAGCTGATAGTTAATATTACTGCTATGGAATCTAGAAAACATTCATTCTTTTTTCAGCCAATCTGAGTAATTCAAAATAAATTTGACCATTTTGCACACATTTGTCAAGATGAAATGTTTCTGTTCTCATGATTGTGACTTGGTATTGAGAAATCACTGTATAAGGGAATCATCCACAGGGAAGAATACTGTCAGAAATGAAGAAAAATAGGAGAAATAGTTTGGATTTTAAATTAGGCTGACGGACATGACTTAGGTAAACAAGGAGCTCTACAATTGTGAAACAATGATTAAATGAAGAAAAAAGATTATATATTTATGAATTGCGTTTCATGATATCTGAATTGTTTTATGGAAAAACGCATACTTTCTGAATATTAGTTATTGTTGTAATGCTGAAAAATGGAACCTAATTTTGCATACGACAATCTCCCATGAACAGCAATATTATTATGTCCTTGGATGATGGATAAATATTGGCCAAAGCATCAACATAATTATCTTAAATTGGTGCCTCGATCTCAAACTGCCCTGGCACATTAGTATTCCCCACACTGATCTCAGTGTCCTCCATGTTCTTCCCTCAATCAATATATATGCAAAGTGCACATTAAGTACCTCTTTCCAAGCATAAATTTCCTCCTTTACCCCTGAGTGGAGCTATCTTCTCCCTGATTTCCCTATTGTTTTTAATGTACATATAAAAAGCATTGGGATTTTCTTTAAAGTGACTTGACAATGGCACTTTGTGGCCCCTTCAGTCCTAATTGCCCACTTGAGTATTTTCCTGTTTGCTTTATCTATCTATCTATCTATCTATCTATCTATCTATCTATCTATCTATCTATCTATCTATCTATCTATCTATCTATCTATCTATCTATCTATCTATCTATCTATCTATCTATCTATCTATCTATCTATCTATCTATCTATCATAAAACTCTGTGGCTGCCGCCGTCCGGCTGCCTTTCTGCCTTTTGATTCATTCCATCGTGTGATGTCACAATGCCCAATGCTCACAGATGTCCAATCGGAATGAATCCATTTACATATGCCTTTGCACCAGCCCCAGCCCCAGCACCTGGTGTACGTTCCATCGTGTGATGTCACAATGCCCAATGCCCAAAGAGAAGGTTATCCAGACTGATTCCTGGGATGTCAGTACTTTCATATGAAGAAAGGCTGGATAGACTCAGTTTGTACTCGCTAGAATTTACAAGATTGAGGGGGGATTTTATAGAATCTTGTTTCTATGTTTCCCTCTCCTCAACCCTCTCCCTCTCCCACCCATCCCTCTCTCCCCCACCCCCCTTCACTCTCTACCCCACCCCGTTCCCTCTCCCCCCGCCCCCTTCCCCTACCCCTCTGTCCCTCTTCCACCACTCCCCCTACCCCTCCCTCCCCACTCTTCCACTTCTCTCCCCCCTTCCCCCTCCACTCTCCCTCCCCACTCTTTCCCCTCTCCCCCTCCCTCCCCATCCCCCCTCCCCCACATCTCTCTCCCCATCCCCCTCTCTCACCCCCTAGCCCGCTCTCCTTTCCCTCCCAAATCTGTCCCTTTTCCTCCTCCTCCTCTCCCCTCCCTCCCCTCTTCTCACCCCCCCTCCCCCCACCTGTGTGTTTGGGGGGTGGTTAATGTGAGTGTGATGCCGCAGCCCCCCCCTGCAAACGCCGTTGGGGAAACAGACCCAACGGGTCTGCACTTGGTCTAGTATTCCTTAAAGGCCTGGCTGATTTCCTTTTCTTAAACCTTACATATGCTTTATATTTCTTTTTGATCAGATTTGCAGTCTCTTCGGTCATCCACTGTGCCCTTACCTTGAAATGCTGATCCTGAATACTGATCAGATGATCAAGCCCACAATTTAGCAGCAGAAATATAATGCGGTTATGTCACTGCTCATTGGAAAAAAATCTGCTTTCATCTCTTCCAGGAAATTTAATTTGAGGACAAGGTCATTGGTGACAACTGCAGTCTCCTTGAAAACAGCCTAGCTTCCGTTCTGTTCATTTCAAATGTCAACTCGGTGCAGCCTTTGAGAAATGTTGGAACTTTATATCTCCTTTCTAATTTTCCTCATTGAGAGAGGCAATGGCTATCAAACCAGTCTGTTCAATCAATTACTGTTCACCTATTTTATCATAAAAGTTAAATGTTAATGGTTTCTCAGGGAGAAGAAGGAGGAACATGTTCCCGATGTTGGGGGAGACCAGAACCAGGGGCCACAGTTTAAGAATAAGGGGTAAACCATTTAGAACGGAGAGGAGGAAACACTTTTTCACACAGAGAGTTGTGAGTCTGTGGAATTCTCTGCCTTAGCGGTGGAGGCCGGTCCTCTGGATACTTTCAAGAGAGAGCTAGATAGGGCCCTTAAAGATAGCAGAGTCAGGGGATATGGGGAGAAGGCAGGAATGCGGTACTGATTGTGGATGATCAGCCATGATCACATTGAATGGCGATGCCGGCTTGAAGGGCCAAATGGCCTACTCCTGCACCTATTGTGGTGTGGCGGCGCCTATCGGCAGCGGCTCGACTACAGTCCGTCTATCTTTTTTTTATTTTTGTCTTGTTAAATGTATGTCTTGAGTCTAGTTTTTATTATTTTTCTTTAGTTGTGAATATGTGGGGGTGGGGGCGGAGGGACCGTTAGTCTCTTCCTTGTAAGGGGACCCGACCTTTTCCCTGTCGGGTATCCGGTGTCGTTGGGCCTAACATCGTGGAGCCAGCGGCGGACTCCGGCCGGGACCAACCTGAGAGCTCCAGTCGCGGAGCCTGCGGACCTGACATCGCGGAGCTGGCGTCTTCGGAACGGGGAGAGCTGTGGTGGCGCGCAGCTGTGACCCGACTCCGGAGCTTCGGAGGCTCCAGCCACAGACCCGGTGGATGGTAACTTTGGGTGCTCGCAGATTCCTGGTGGGATGCCGCTTATCGGAGCTCCCGCAACGGCAACTTCTCCCGCTGGAATCGCGGGGTTTAAAGGACACGGAGCCAGGCCTAACATCGCCCCGCGCGGCTTAAATGGCCACAGGACTTACCATCGCCCGCCGGAGGCGCCAACATCGGGAGCCCCAGTTCGCCTCGACGCTGCAGTTGGACTGCTAGACCGCGGGAGAAGAACAAAGGGAAGAGATAAGACATTGCCTTCCATCACAGTGAGGAGGTGTTGGAGATTCACTGTGATGGATGTTTATGTAAACTGTGTTAAGTGTGGGTCTTTGGTTTTTTTGTAATGTAACCTGTAGAAAATGCAATTTGTTCAAACCAAGCTGTTTGAATGACAATAAAAGGCATTCTATTCTATTCTATTCTATCGTCTATTGTCTATTGTCTATAATCTATGAGATTTTATTCCATACAAAAATGTACACTTTTCATCTTCTTGCTTTCTTGTTGAAAATCTCTTTGCTATTTGTTTCTCTTAACCTTTCTTTCTCTTTAAAATCTTTACTTTTTTTGATGTTCAAGCTTAGGATTGATTTACTGCTCGCAGATCAACCTTTGCTCATTTCCGAGAATTCTCTGCTTGCATTGTCCCTTGGCCTTTAATAATATCAATAAATGCCCCAGTTGGTTTGAACTATTATTACATCTGCTGTTATTCCATATTTTTGTTCTCACAGTTATTCTATAATGTCATATCCTTTGGGATGAACAGTTCATTTGTTCATCAACATCACACCCCTTTCTACACAC